>NC_142028.1:70614809-70933420 GCF_982192425.1 Myodes glareolus | reverse complement strand
ACTCAGAGATCCACCTGCCTCTGTCTCCTGAGTGCTGGGATTAAAGGTGTGCACCACCACTACCTAGCTTATAAATGATTTTTTTTTGTCTGTGGTAGCCCAGACTGGCTTTGGGGCCTTTAACTTGCTATGAAGCTGGGGATGACCTTAAACTCTTTGTCCTTGTGCATCCTTCTTCCCAAGTGCTAGAATCACAAACATCTGCCGCCTCATCCAGTCTAGTTTTTTTCTAATGTTTTATCATTTGTAAGTATGCATGTGTCTATGTGTGGAAATCTGCACATATTTCCTGAGGAGACCAGAGATGTTGGACACACCAGGGTTGGAGTTACTGTTAGTTGTGAGCTCCCTAACATGGGTGCCAGGAACTGAACTGGGGTCCTCTTCGAGAGAGGTTTGTGCTCTCAACCAAACTTTCTTTGTCATGCTTTCTTTGTGATGCTTTCTTGTCAGCATCACTTATGTAGCTTTTGAAAACTGATTTATCAATTGTGTGTATGTGTATCTCTGTGTGTTTATGTGTGTGCCTGTTTGTGTGTATATCTGTGTGTGTGCCTGTGTATGTATCTGTGTGCCTGCATGTGTGTGTATGTGTATCTGTGTGTGTGTGGATATGTATGTGTCTGTGTGTGTATGTATGTGTATCTGTGTGTGCCTGTGTGTGTGTATCTGTATATGTATGTGTGAGTGACAAGGTGAGCTTGTGGAGGTCAGAAGTCAGATGTGTAGAGCTGGTCCTCTCCTTTCACCTTTACTTGTGTTCTGAGGACTGAACTCAGCTTGCCATGTTTGTATAGCATAAACCTTTACTTCCTGAGCCATCTCACTGGCCCCTTCTTATTTCTTCTTTTAAAAATATTTTTTAAATGTTTATGTAAATAGGTGTTTTACCTGCATGCGTGTCTGTGCACCGCTCGCATGACTGGTGCCAGAGAGGGCATTGGATCCCCTGGGACTGAACTTACAGAAGGTTGTGAGTCACCATGTGGGTGCTGGAAATCAAACTGAGAACCTCTGGAGGAGCAGCCAGTGCTCTTAACTGCTGAGCCATTTCCACAACCCCAATTAGCCCCCAATAATTTTTCTCCCATTAGGATATCATGGAGGGCAGAGGATAAGATGTGGGAACTGGCTTCTCTACTGTGTGGATTCCAGGGACCAAACTCAGGTTGCGAGGCTTGGGGGACAGCACCTTTGCCCACTGAGTCATCTGCTTCCCCTTTTCCTCAAGTTAAATCTGTGAGGTTCTTGGCATGAGAAGAGGTTTTGGATCGAGACTAGGATAGTTTGGAAACGATCAACCTCTGGGTCTCATTTTATTCTGAGCTTACTCCTCCTCCTTCACCGCTCTGTGGGAAGAACAGGGATGGCATCCCCTAATGCCAGGAGGGTGCGAAAGTCCAGGGTCCCCTTTGGTCTCCACTGCAGCTGGAGCTGGAGAGGGAGGGGTGTCCTTCTAAACACTAGGCAGTTTCTGCTTTAGGCCCCCACTGACACCACACAAGCTGGGTATGGGATGATACCTCTTTATGTCTCCCAGGGGCCTCCACTGCTATTGTGCAAAGACATGGATGGCCTCACTATTGGTGATGTCCTGACTGAATCTCTGATCACTTGGAGAGGAGGTGGAGGGGCTTCATCACAGTCAGCCTAGCAGCCCTAGGCTTTCTACTTGGCCCAGTGATGGGGTAAGAATGAGGCTGGCATCAAGATGGCACTGTCTAAACATTAGCTGTCTCTCCAGCACCATTTCTTGTCCTTTAACTAAGGAAGCAGGCTCTCCTCAGGACTTTCCTTGGCACCATTACTGGCAGTTTTGGGTTCTTGGTGTCTCTCCAGCATCCATCTTGACATATGTGGGACAAAAAGAACATCCAGGAAACGGCACCAAGTCATTCTTTGGTCACAAGGTACATAGAAGGTCTCTTTTCTTATTGAATCTGCCTGTTCCATTTATATACAGTGTCCAGAATTTAGCTGTACTGAGTAAGAGGATTCAGGAAAAGCTTGTCTACTCTGTCTTTCCAGAGACAGAAACTGGGCTGAATACTTGAAACACTTTACCCAGGCACAGGCCTGGAATCCCAGTGCATGAGAGGTGGAGGGAGGAGGGTTTGGGGTTGGAGGCCAGCTCAGGCTACACAGTGGGACTTTGTCTCAAAACAAAACAAACGCTCAACATTAAAACAACAACATCAATACAGATTTCTGGTTAAAAAAATGCAGGTTTCTTTGAGGCAGTGGAGGCACACACCTTTAATCCCAGCACTTGGGAAGCAGAGGCAGGCAGATCTCCAAGTTTGAGGCTAGCCTGGTCTACATGAGTTCCAGGACAGCCAGGGCTACACAGAGAAACCCTGTTATAAAACAAACAAACAAACAACAAGAGCAGAATAAAGGTTTCTGTTATCATCAAATTTTGGGTGCTGTCGCCATAGTCCCATCCTTCTGTCTGGAAACAGTTGGTCAAAGCCAGATACGTCTCTGTGTAAATAGGGTACCATCTGTGCTAGTTTACAAACTGACCTCACATCTGCTCAGGGTCCTGAAGCTGGAACTTGACACCTATGTATCAAACCGGTATCATCTCTGGGAAGTGATGGCTGCAGTAAAGACTGAATGTGATGTGAGGAAGGGAGTCCCTGGCAGGGATCCTTACAGGATTTGCTACCTCATTGCAAAAATGTTTTCTTTCTCCCAGGATAGAAACAACTAAGCACAAAATGTTCTGGGCAGTTACAATGGAAACAGTTCCCTTCTCCCACATAAGGAAAGAGCTAGCCCCTTTACTGTAAAGGAGTTAAGTCTCCAGCCCCAAGGTGTGCTGACATCAACATCCCTAATGGTGGGACCGTTTACTACTGTTCGCCAATATGCTGTGCTGACCCCCAACAATAAAATTATTTTTTTGCTACTTCATAACTGTAATTTTGCTACTATTATGAATCGTAGTATATATGTTTTCTGACAGTCTGAGGCGATGCCTGTGGAAGTGTCATTTGGCCCCTCCCCCAAAGGGGTTTCTACCTATGGTAAGAGCCTCTGCTTTAAGTCTTTCTCCCTCCTCCTGGGTCGTCACATAAGATTTGTAGGGCTGAGTGAGGCATCTGCTGGAAGTGATTATTTGTGCCTGTATTTCCTCCCTACTGCTCTCTGAGTTCCATGTCAAGAACCACTGCTCCATCTGCCATCTTGGTTCTTCCTTAAGTGCCCTGAAGGTTAAACTTGGTGATGTGCCTAGCACGCTCGGCCTTGAACGATTATGATGTTAGACACAAGAGATTGTGTTGGCACTCTTGTCTCTATCTACCTTGGTTATAATTCTCTGAGCCGGGGCTGGGAAGATGACTCAGTATATTAAAATTCTTGCCAGGAAAATGCGAGAACGTGAGTTTGAATTCCCAGAACCCGGAAAGTCTGTTCTTTCCTCAATAAATGGTCATGAATATTCTTGCCAAAACCCACTGACCATAGCTCTATGGGGACATGGGCTCCTCTCAGCTAAGCTGTTGGTCCCTGTGCCAGTGCACATCACATTAGTTGCTACTGCTCTGTAGTGAGGTCTGAAATAGGGAACTGGAAGTTTCCCAACCATGTTATTCATTTTCATTATTGTTTTGCCTATTCTGGTGTCTTTATAGCCCAATATGAACTTGAACATTGGCCAATTTCTATTAAGACACTAATGGGCTTTGTAAGAGAGTGTGCAGGCCTTTAATCCCAATACTCAAGAGGGCACGGGTAGGTGGATCTGTGAGTTTGAGGACAGCCTGGTCTACAATGCAAGTTCCAGGGAACAGGACTATTAAGATTGTCTAAAGAAAAAAAAAAGTTATTTCAAAAAATGTTATTTTCTAATACTAACTTTTAAGGCATAGGTTCAGACATTTTTTTTTTCTTTTTCAATACAGGGTTTATCTGTGTAACAGTCCTAGCAATCCTGGAACTTGATTTTGTAGATCAGGCTGGCCTTGAACTCTTGAGGGAGGTCCATCTGCCTTTGCCTCCCAAATGCTGGGATTAAAGACATGCTCCACCACTGCCCACCTAAATTCATTCATTTTGGAGACAGGGCTTCTTTGTGTAGCCTTGGCCATCCTCCTGGAACTCAATCTGTAGACCAGGCCTTGAATTTACAAGGCATCCATCTGCTTCTGCCTCCCTAGTGCTGGGGTTGAAAGGCATGTACCTTCACCACCAGGCCTTCAGGCATTTAACACACAAAGTAATTTGTGGGCAGTGAAATGACTTACCAGCTAAATAAAAGGTGCCTGCCATCAAGCCTGAAGACATGAGTCTGATCCCTGGGGCAAACATAGTGGAGGGAGAGATCCAATCAATGCAAGTTACCTTCTGATTATGGCTCATTGTGGCTCTTGTCTATAATTCCAGCAGGCAGGAGGCTTAGGGAGAGGATACCTGGGCTACAGTAAACCCCTGCCCCAAACACTACGATCAATAACTATTAGGGTTTAAATTAAGGTTACATGAGGATAGAATAAATTTGTGGTACAGGCATGGGAACATGCCATGTTGCTACTTCTCAAGAGGGACATTTGAACACAGGAATGCTTGCAGCCTTCCTCAAATAATATTCCTGTACCTCAGGTGTTTTTCTGAAGACAAACAACATGCTTGAACATTTAAATAACCTTGCACAGCTGGCCTGCGAAGCAGCCTTCACTGCTCAACTGCAAACTCCTAGCCCTATTATCACAGGCGGTGTGATGATAATGAGCCTCGTACAAACTGCACTCGAACACCTGGCTGCCCTGAGCCCCAGTTTCAGCTTCAGTTCTTCAGGCATTAATCAGGAGGGGACTTAGATAACCTTTCACCACTGCGAAGCACGGCCCAAGAGAAAACACAATAGGTAAGGTTGACTAATTCTTTATTTTATGTACTCGATGAAGCAGCTTTCATTACTTTCTTCCAGCGGCAAACAGCATCAAGAGCAGCGTCCGCCTGCTCTGCTCAGGGCCTGGGCTCCGCCTGGCCCGCATGGTGAGGCGGAGGGGTGTATTTCCCCTCTTTAACTAGCTTATCCCGCTGTCGTTTGATTTCACCCAGGCGCTTCATCTGTAAGGGTAAAAAAGGCATTAAGGTAAGGGGAAACGGGCCCCAGAAAACGAAGGCTTGAGAAAAAGCTAGACTGTAGTTTCACTGTTAAATTCAGGAATACTTTTATGCAAGAAGTCCAGTGAGATGGAGTCTCCTTCTGTCTTTGTTTTTAAAAATTTCTAGCTTTTTAAAAAGCATGGTGGCACATACCTTTAATCCCAGCACTCAGAAGGCCAAAGTAGAGGCACGAGGATTTCTGTGAGTTCCAGTCCAGTCTGGTCTACATAGCCAGGTTCCAGGGCAGTCAGAACTACACAGAGAAACCTTGTCTCAAAAAATAAAAACAAACCAAAATCCCAAAAAGATAAAATAAAATTTCTGTGCTGAGGTCTGAAGCCAAGGCTTTGACATGCTAGGTAAATGCTGCCCCACCCAGACTTGAAGTTTACCATTTTACAAGAATATTTTAATAATTATTTATGTGTATTTGTGTGTGTATGTGTACACATGAGCGTGTATACCCACAGAAGTGAGAACTGAGGGACAGGCAGTCGTAAGCTGCCTGACGTGGGTGCTGGTAATTCAATTTAATCCTCTGGAAGAGCAGCAAATACTCTTTACTCCGAGCCAACTCTCTAGCCTACTAAATTAAGCTTTAAAGAACTGAAAAACAGAGAAAAGGACTAGCTGGAAATTAATTCCCAACGTTTAATAAATTCCTATCTTTTTTTGATTTTTCAAGATAGGGTTTCTCTGTGTAACCCTGTCTTTGAACTTGCTCTGTAGACTAGACTGGCCTTGAACTCAGAGACTTGCCTGACTCTGCCTGACTGCCAGGATTAAAGGTGTGCACCACGATGACAGACTCAAGATTTCATATATATATATATATATACACGTGTGTGTGTGTGCATTATACATGTATAGCTATATATATATATTTGTAGATAGCCAGGGCTACACAGAAAAACTCTGTCTCAAAAATCAAAACAAAATAGTTTGTAAATGGTTCATTGTGGCTCCTGTCTATAATTCCAGCACTCAGGACGCTCTGGGAGAGGACACCTGGGCTACAGTAAGCCCCTGCCTCAAACACCACCATCAACAACTGTTGGGGTTTAAATTAAGGTTATATGAGGATAGAATGACTTTGTGACACAGGCATGAGAACACCCCATGTTATCATATATATAATCACAATACTATTAAGAGAGATATTTGTGAGCTAGCTCAGTGGGTAAAGGAGCTGATGTAAGCCTGAAGACCTAGTTCATCCCTGGGACCCACATGGTAGGAGAGAATCAACTTCACAAAGATGTCCTCTGACCTTCACCATGTACCTACCATGCAAATGCATTCACCCACACAATGAACACACATGCAGACACACAAATCAATACATTTGTACATCCTAATATGACTTAAAATATTTAAAGACAGCTGGGCATTAAGGATTATATGTGTTAATACCAGCACCTGCAAGGCTGAAGAACACAAAATAAATAAAAAAATAAGATAAAAAAATAATGACACTCCCTCATTCTTTCTAAATTTCTTTTTTTAAAAAATATTTATTTATTATGTATACAATATTCTGTCTGTGTGTAGGCCTGAAGTCCAGAAGAGGGCACCAGACCTCATTACAGATGGTTGTGAGCCACCATGTGGTTGCTGGGAATTGAACTCAGGACCTTTGGAAGAGCAGGCAATGCTCTTAACCGCTGAGCCATCTTTCCAGCCCCTCTAAATTTCTTTTTGTTTTCTTTTTTTCTTTCTTTTGAGCCATGCATGTCTCACTTTGTATCCCTGGTCAGCCTGGAACTTACAACGCAGTCATGAGATTAAAGACCTGTGCTACCACACAATTAAACTACTGAAATTTTTTGATCCAGGTAACTTGGCTGTAAATTTAAAAATCTAGATTGTCTCCCTGGACTAGGAGACAAAATAAAAACCTTCAGCCAGGGGTAGTGGTGCACACCTTTAATCCCAGTACTCTGCAGGCAGAGAAAGGCACATGAAAGTAGGAGGTTAGCCTGGTCTATATAGTGAGTTACATACCAGTCAGAGCTATACCATGAGACCCTGTTTCAAAAATAAGTAAGTTAGTAAATAAACAAGTGAATAATTTCTGCTTGGTATACCTGCAACATAAAAACAGACGAAATGATGGCCTACGCCAATGCTTTCTTCTCTAAGATCAGGGCCCACATGTTATGCAATTCATTTGCTAAGACCTTTCCCTCCCTGAACCTTTGGTCAAGTTTGCTTAATGCAGTCATTAATGAACGCCTCCATTTTCTTCAGCAATACATCCAGCTGGTTCCATCATGTTCCCTGTAATAGATCTACAGGGTTTGAGAGCGTCTCCAAGGAGGGCTCAAAGATGGTGGAAGTTCCACCCCAACTTTTTCTTTCTAAATCTAAAAAAATTATTTTATGTGTATGGGTGTTTTGCCTCCATATATGTTTTTGCACCACATGTGTGCCAGGTGCCAGCGGAGGCCACCTGGTGTCAGATCCACTAGAAATGTAATTATAGATAATTGTGAGTGGCCATGTGGGTGCTGAGACTGAAACCGAGGTCCTCTGGAAGAGCAGTCAGTGCTCTTAACCAAAGAGTCATGACCAATCTCTCCAGACCCAACGAAAACTTTTCAGGAACAACCAACTAAAGCCAGGGAGCTTTACAGACTACTGAAAAGATACGGCCTGAACACACAGGCAGTTCTAGTCACAGTCGAGGGCAGGCTGAGAAGAAGAAAAGAAGAGAAGAGAAGAAAACCAGGGAAGAACAGGCCCGCCTAAGATTCAGAGGCTCTTCATTTCCTGAGTGCAGGATGTTTCATGACAAAAGCTTTATCCGTCAATTACCTGTGAGCAAGCCATTGCCCAAAGACCAACTGAACACACTGCAGATGGCCCAAGGGACCAGAAATGTTCAGTGACAGAGCACCTTCCCAACATGTGCAAAGACCTGGATTCGATCCCCAGCATGACCAGAGAGAGAGAGAGAGGGAGAGAGAGAGAAAGAGAGAAAGGGGGGGGGGAGGAAAGGGAAGGCATTCAGTTCCCGTCACTGTTACCTACTGACCGTTTTATAACGAAGATAACATTCCTCGAAATCTTCATATTCTATCTTGCACTCCCTTTTAGCCCGGGTAGCGCCGATGCCATGTGCACACTCTATCCACTCTTTCTCAAAGGCATGGCATCGAGCGGGAATCTTGAAGGGCTGCTCAGTACTTTGGAATACGAAGTGGCGATCAAGGCTAATGCCCAGCTTTTTCTGCACATCAAAGAAAGGCATGACTACAAAAGATAAGAAAATAAGAGTGTAATAAAATGAGATGCTTCTGAGAAAAAACAAGACAGTTCATCTGTGAGGTCCTGGTCCCTAACTCTCTTCTCACCAAAGAGAGACTATCTGATCTCAGCCAGGCTGCCTTCAAGTCACTAGTGTAGTCGAGGGCCTTGACTTCCTCATCCTCCTGCCTCTACCTTCCAAGTGCAGGGATTACCAAACTTTTTTATTAGACAAGTTCTCCAAGTTGAATAATTAGGGGTTTTTCACAAAACTCATGGAAAACTGGAGTTTATATATATGTATGTATATGTGTATGTATGTATGTGTGTGTGTGTGTATATATATATATATATATAGTGAAAAAATTGTTTTGACTCAAGAAAACAACCAAAAAACAAAAACAAAACCCCAACAACCAAGACAACGAAAAACAAAAAGAAGTGTAAGCACACATGTCTTTACATTCTCCTATACACTCTTTCCATCCCAACCTAGATGACACTCTCTTCAATCTAGGGTGTCTCCTTTCACAGAAGTAGTCTGCCTTGGGCTGGGGAGAGGCTTAGTGGTTAAGAGTGCATGCTGTTCTAGCAGAGGACTCTGTTTGGTTCTCAGCAACCAAGTTGGGGGCAGTTCACATCCAACTGTAGCTCCAGCTTCAGGGGAATATGATGCCTCTGGCCTCACAGAGCAGCTACACTTACATGCCCATATTCACACATCCACACATAACTAAAAAATTAAACTAAAGCTGGGCGGTGGTGGCACATGTCTGTAATCCCAGCACTCGGGAGGCAGAGGCAGGTGGATCTCTGTGAGTCTGAGGCCAGCCTGGTCAACAAGAGCTAGTTCCAGGACAGCCTCCAAAGCAATAGAGAAATCCTTTCTCAAAAAACTCAAAAAGAAAAAAAAATCAAATTAAAAAAGTACTTTATCCATTTCTGTAACAAAATATTTGTATGTCTGTCTTACTGGATTTTGCTTTCAAGAGTAAAAACAGAACAAATGCTGGGAAACTGCTAAAAAGTAATTAAGTACAATTAAAAACAAACAGGAAATTTCAACAATTTACACATACAACCATAAAGAAATGGATAAATTTTGGTGCCCAGTAGAATACGACAGACGTGTAGGGCAGTGGTGGCACAGGCCCTTAATACTAGGAGGCAGAGTTCAAGAGCAGTCTTGTCTACAGAGCTCCAGGATTGACTACACAGCAAGAGAAACTCTGTCTCGAAAAAAACAAAAGAAAAAAATATAGCAGACATTGAGAAAAAATAAGCGGAAAATTTATAGTAATGTTGACATAGAGAGAACAAAATAATCCTAAATGACAAAACTGCAAAAGACTGGAAAGCAAGCACAGCACCCATCAATAGCATCCTGTAGGCACACTCTTAGTAGTGAACTGAGTTTATAAAGTTCCTTCCTATCCTTTCAATTATTTACTCAGCACGCTACAGGTAAAGCGGGAAACCAGCTAGAATTCACGGGAGGAATCCTCAGGAGATGAGAAAAAGTCTTCGAGATTCTGAGTCCCAGCACCCACATGACAATTTATCAATTTATAACTGCCTGTAACTCTAAGGGACACACATAGGTGCAGTGAGTTCCAATACGGCAATCACACACACACACACACACACACACACACACACGAGCATTGAGTTCCAATATGGCAATGACAATAGGAAGAGTTAGGGCATGTGTGGGGACAGAGGTTCTGGTGCGGCTGCTGAGCCGAGCGCACAGAACGAAAGCAGAGGGCTCGGGAGGATGAGGGCCGAAATCACTGGAGGACTCGGTTAAGAAACCGAGGGCAGTCTGGCGTGGTGGCTAACTCCAGCACTTTGGAGGCAGAGGCAGGCGGATCTGAGTTCGAGGCCAGCCTGGTCTACAGCGTGAGTTCCAGAACAGACAAGACTACACTCAGAACAAAAACAAAAAACAACAACAAAAAAAAAAAAAGAAAAAGAAGAAGAAGAAGAAAAATATGAAGCGGGACGTCAGGGCGGAAAGACCAAGGCAGGAGTTCGGCACAGGACGGAGATGACTTGGAGGGGTAGACCTGGGAAGAGGAAGGACATTCCCAGGGCCCGGGCCACCCACAGCGAAAGGGAGTTTGTCAAGGAGACATCTTTGCGAAGCACCTTGGCTGTACGGACACAGCAGCACCTACCGCACCACAGAAGTGCCCTTGTAGGCTCCCTGGGCGCAGATCACGACAGCCGGTTTCGGGAAAGCTACAGACGCCTGCCGTAAAGGACGCTCGCCGTGCGACGTTTACAGCGCGACGCCGCAAGCCGATCGCCGGCCGTGCCTCTGCGGGAGCCGTAGAAACTAAGCCGATCTGCGCCTGCGCACTCAGCGGCCCCGCCTCCAGATGCTGACTGCGGATTGACCTTTAGGCGACTGTACCCGTAGTGAGTTTTCGCTCTCAGCACTGTCCGAGGTTACACTTGGGAAAGATTATTACTTCTCT
The DNA here is from genome assembly GCF_982192425.1 of Myodes glareolus. Classification (NCBI taxonomy): domain Eukaryota; kingdom Metazoa; phylum Chordata; class Mammalia; order Rodentia; family Cricetidae; genus Myodes; species Myodes glareolus. The sequence continues at coordinate 70,922,570 of NC_142028.1, read as the reverse complement.
CACTCCAAGCACACGTAGTTGCTCTGCCTGTGGTCCGTGGCCCCAAAGCACGTGTGTAATTCCCTATTTCCTAAGCTCAGGATGCCTGTTTCCCTATTAGTAAACCTAACTGCCGGCTGGAGAGATAGCTCAGGGGTTAAGAGCACTTGTTGCTCTGGCAGAGGAAGCCGGAACACATGGCTGGCAGGGAACCCAACATGTTTTATTGACTTCGGCGACACCAGAAACATACACGTGATACAGAATGCAAACAGACAAAACATACACATAACAAAGTCAATCTTAAAAGAAAGTTAATAGCTACTAGCACGGAGGTGCACGCCTTTAGACCCCAGCACTTGAGAGGCAGAAGCAGGTGGATCTCTAGTTCCAGGCCGCCAGGGCTACAAATAGCTATAGAGCTGCTATAGAAACTGGTTTATATTGTGACATGGTGAAAAAAAGTTCTTTGGCTGGGCGGTGGTGACTCACCCCTTTAATTCCAGTTCTCTGGAGGGAGAGGCAGGCGGGTCTTTGAGTCTGTGACCAGTCTGGTCTACAGAGAGTTCCAGGACAGCCAGGAATACACAGAGAAACCCTGTCTGGGGGGAAAGCGGGTGGACAGACACACAAGAAGAAAAAGAAAAAAATTTCTTCGAAGTTATCAGAGGATATCTGCGTAAAAACAATCAGGAAGCTGAGACTGAAGGCTGCCTGTGAGTTCAAGGCCAGTTCAAGGCCAGCCTGGGCTACACAGCCAGATCCCATTCTCCCCCCAAAAAAAGTTTCTGTAGAAAATTCCCAAGGTCCACAATATTAATGTCAATCACTCCAACTTGCTCTAGCCCACCCCCTTCCATCAGCTAAATGCTCCACGTGAAAAGTTTCACCCCAATTCGTTTCCTGAGCACTCAGCGTGTGCCCAGCAAAATACTAGCTCATTATGGATAGCTGGTGTGAACCATGCTACCAAGTTCGAATAGCAAGGAACTGACGACCACGCTTTCAGACCAACTCCTTTTGTTTTCTCTTGCAATCCTAGGGCTAGAACCCAGGTCATTATATGCTAGCACATGCTCATGACTGAGCTACACTCCCCAGCCACTCTTTCTTTCTTTCTTCTTTCCTTTCTTTTCTTTTTTTTTTAAGAGAGGGTTTCCTGTTAACAGCTCTGGCTGTCCGGTCTACCTCTGCCTCCCAAATCCTGGGATTAATGGCAAGTACCTTTACTGCACGGCTCACCCTTGGTTTCTTATTTCTTGGTGGTAGCATCTTTTCAGTCCCTCAGGCAGGTAAAGGCAGAGTCCTTTCACAAGTTTTATTATCTACTTCCTGTCCCCAGTTCTTCAATCCATCTTCATGACCAGGCTTTCAACAGTACAGACTTTATTATATCTCTCCTCAGAAATACTATATGTAGCAATAGAGAAAAGGACAATCCCAGTGTTTCCTCAGCTAAATGGAACCCAATATTAAAAACTGACTGCATAGGAATGTGTTCAGTGGCAAATGATCCTTGGCCTCAGTTTGAGGAATGACAGTAGCAGTGGGAAATCTGACAAACTGGAGCCCTATATTAGTTGGGGGTGGGGGCAAAGCTTTCCAGATGTATAGCTCCATCTTATTGTTTTGAGAGAACTAAGGTATAAGATTTTGCCACATTTTCTTTCTTTTTTTCTTCCCTTTTTGGCTTTTTGAGACTGGGTTTCTCTGTATAACAGAGAACTTTTGGCTGTTCTGGAACTTGCTCTGTAGACCAGGCCGGCCTTGAACTCATAGAGATCTGCCCACCTCCGTCTGCCTCCTGAGTGCTGGGATTAAAGGCAAGTACCTTTACTGCACGGCTCACCAGCACCTGGCTCTTCAGACATTTTTAAACCCTTCATGAGGGCATTGTCAGCCCTATCAATGTCTGCTGTAGATCTAAGTGTGAATGGGTCCCTACTACTGGACAACAGGGTCCTCACAGGCAACATTGGCCTTTCCTTGAATGTAAAGGCTGAAAAAAAAAAACCCACAACTCCCAAACCAAGAAGGAACCATGTCTGAACCATTGTTGCTATGGTGCACAGGCTTCTGAAATTCTGTGCTTATATCCCGAAACAGAGACATGAACTTTTGGGTCCTCCATTCTGAGTCCCTACCCCTCCACAACTTCCTCAATGCTTCTTTAGGACTGCATAATGAGGCAAAGAACTTTATGCCCATCTTCATCTCGGCAGCATCAAGACTCCAAGGCTCTTGGAACTCAGGCCTAGGGCCCCAGCCCAATCCCTCTGAACAAAATTCAGTGACTGCCTGAGGACCAGGTGTCTGTGCTTCACTGGTGGGGCAAGGTACCCTGGGCATCCACTCCCACTACTATCTTGGGCCCATTCACATAGTGGAAATTCTAAGTGTCTTTACTGCTATACAAAGTATTAGTTTAAGAAGTCTGGCACTCTGGGCAGTGGTGGTGCATGCCTTTAATCCCAGCACTCAGGAGGCAGAGGCAGGCAGATCTCTGAGTTCAAGACCAACCTGGTGTACAAGAGCTAGATCTAGGACAGCCAAGGCTACACAGAGAAACCCTCTCGAACCGCCCCCACCCCAAAAAAGAAGCCTGGAACAAGAGGAGGCCATGATACTGGAAATTCTCAGGCTGGTAATTGAGCTGCAGGACAGAAACCAGACTGTGTGAATTCCATTTGGAGATGAAGGAAGAAGTACAAACCATGAATTCCTAAAGCCAAGTGAGCAAAGAGTCAGGCTCAAGATGCCAGACATAAGTCCCTTCTGCAAGCGTTGCGGCTCGGATGGGAAGGTGTCCTGTCAGGTGGGAGCCAAGGAATATCACAGTCACCCTAAGTGTAGCAGCTTACAGCTCTGCTCTGGGGAAAGGTTTCCCCAGTGCTAGCGCAACTACTCTAGGAAAAACTTCCCCAGTCTTAAAGCTAGGCTCTGTTCTAGCAAAACTGTCTCGTCCCACAACAAACCTCACTCAAGGGATTTACTGAGGAGGGTGGCTCCTCGAGGGTGAGAAGCAGCAGGAAACTGAAGAGTACAATCCAGTGGGGGGGTGGGCTTTCCAGGACGGCTTGGGGCTGATGGGTTTCAGTAGCCTGATTCTGGGGCAAGCTTAGGGATTCATAAGATTTCAAGCCATGGCCCTGGGAGTCAAGCTAGGGTCAGGTTGGTTTTCCTTGGCCTCTTTTACCTTACACCCTTGAGTTCTTGGGAGTCAGAGTGGTTTTCTGTGAATGAGGCCATTCTAGTCTATATAGTGAATCCCAGGACAGCCAGAACTATATAGGAAGGCTGTGTGGAAAAAACAAAAAGAATCCCCTTGAGCTAGGAATGTGACTTGGTTGGTAAGAGTGCTAGATTCCAACCCCAGATCCACATATACAACTAGGTATTGTGAGGATGCAAACCTGTTACCTTAGCACTTGAGAGGTAGAGGAAGGAGGATAAACTCAAGATAACCCTCAGCCTCAGGGAGAAGACAGCCTGGACTATATAATACCATCTCAATCCAAATTGCCTCATAGCTTGATGTATGGCGTTGCCGCCTGGCTCACCAAATGAGGGTTCTAAAGTGGCATGGTAGGGCTGGAGAGATGGCTCAGAGGTTAAGAGCACTGCCTGCTCTTCCAAAGGTCCTGAGTTCAATTCCCAGCAACCACATGGTGGCTCACAACCATTTGTAATGAGGTCTGGTGCCCTCTTCTGGCCTTCAGGCATACATGCAGACAGAATATTGTATACGTAATAAATAAATAAATATTTGAAAAAAAAAATAAAGTGGCATGGTAAAGCAAACCAGAGTCTACTACACCTGCCATCCAGCCTCATCATAGATTAACACACTACAGTCTGGTTTCATAGACCACAATAGGTGTTACTGAGTCGGCATCCTAAGAGCAGACCCCACTTGCAGGCCACTGCCTGGGCTGAGGGGCCTTCCCTAGCAAACACTGTTCTTTCCTAGAGGCACACAAGACCTAACTAAGTAGGGAACCATATTATCCTTCTGTCCACTAGACTGACAGCCGAGAGAAGGCTTGAATCATCTGACCTGGGAGTTGAGGTCGGAATATAGAGGTGTACTTCAGCTAGCCCCTCATCAGGAGACAAGAGATAAAGGGCCATAGTGATACAGCTCAACGTAGTAGTGGAAGTCACGAAGCAAATGCATTACAGAATGCTATAAAAGCATAAAATGAAGGGGTATGAAGTACTGTGTGTGCAGTACACCTCAGAAGCCCTTACAATCTAGTTTAGCCATCCAGTTACTACCATTACCATCTCACTGACGTTGTTTTAAATCTTGTGTGTGAATACACACATTCAGGTGTGCACACACATTGGGGCATGAGGATGTCGACTGCTTCATGCTCCTAACCCAAGCTGTCTTTCCAGCTCATTTTCTTTTCTGTGTGTAGCTCTGGCTATCCTGGAACTCATCCCATAAAGCAGGCTGGCCTCTAACTTAGATTCACCTGCCTCTGTCTACCAAGTGCTGGGAGTAAAGGTGTGTGCTACTACTGCCAGGCCCCTTTTTGAGAGCTTTAAACAACCCTTGACTGGCCTTGAACTACCATCTTGACCTTTGTACTTCTCAAACATTGGTACCTTGGTGCAAGCCCAGTGTATGTAAACCATTTCATTAAAAATAATCCCGGAGGCTGGATTGTCTGTCGTTTCTAATTATGTCTATGTGTAGGCGAATGTGCATGTTGTATGGGTACCCGAGGTCAGAGGCATCAGATCCCCTGGAACTGTAGTTACATGTGATTGTGAGTTACCTAGAGTGGATTGTAGGAACCAGAATCAGACCTGGGTCCTCTGCTAGCGCAGTGCATGCTCAACCAGAGTCACCTGTAGCCCCTCATCACTGTCAGAAAGGCTCTCACACAGCACAAGCTTCCAACTTACCATGTAGCTAAGGGCCTTAACCTTCTCAGTTCCGCATCCTAAGTGATGTAATACAGACACAGCCACATGCGTGCTTTCAAGTTGTACTAGAGACCAAATCTAGGTTTTTGTGCATGCTGAACAAACACTACCAACTGAGCTGCACCCCCAATCTACTCTAACCGACTCTTGGATCACCTGGCACTCTTCTTCCTCTGAGGCACACAGGGTCATTATTATAGCGACAGAGAAATAGCTCAGTGGTAGTGATCTTGCCCAGCATTTGTGAAGCACTAGGTCCAACCCCAGTACTGTCAAAAAGGCAAAACTTATCAAACAGTACGAGTCACCACACCTAGCTGAGTAACTTAAGAAGCTCCCAGGACAGTTTTTTTCTGAAATTACACATTCCAATGCATCCTTGTAGTTTTTGTAGGTTTTATTCTTAAGTTAGGATTTCCGTAAGACAATGGAATTTCCCTACCCGGGAAATACGATTAAGTTCTATCCCTAGAAGTTAAAAAAAAATTTTTTTTTTACATACACACAAATGCTTGCACGCACACACACATATACACACAGGGTCTCATGAACTGGCCTTTAATGCTATGTAGCCAAGGATGACCTTCAACTTCAAAGACCCACAGGCTTCCAGGTCTCCTGTGTGTAGCTTTAATGCCCTTAAGGCCAACCACAGTGGTATCATACTCAGTGGTCCCAATGGGTAAGCTAAGAGCAGCCTGCAGGCCCTGCTAGCAGTTGAGAGGGTGGCATGACTGTTCTCATGAAAGTACCTGGCTGACGCTTAGTAAAGGAGCACAGCGCACTGGTGTCTAACGGGCCTTGGGTGAGCAGTCTTTGAGACTTGGCACCCTCACAGGTCTTTAGCCACGCCATCAAAAACATTACTAAGGCTCCTCTTCAAGGAACAAGTAACTGCCCTAAAGAAAGAAGAGATGAAACAAGCTGTCCTTTATGTGAGCCAATCATTCTTTAATTATAAAACAGCGAAGGTGGGTTCTAGGCGTCTATAAATCTCAACAGGTTGGTGAACTATGGAAATGGTTATAGCAGCCTTAGAATTATCTGAGTACACATTATCACAGTACCAAGAAGGCAAGGTAAACAAATAGCTTAAGGATTTTATTTGTTTGCAACTAAGCTTGTTAACACTATATAATGAAAATGTACAAAGAATAATGTTGCAGTTTTTGGTTAGATTTAAGTCAAAGACATTCATTAATAAGGAATCTTCAAATGTGAATACCCCAGAAATGTCCGTAAGCTATCAGATCTCAACAACTGTCTCTGAATATCACCTTACTTTGGAAGGTATTGGCAAACATTTGAATTAAAACTCAAGAGTTTCCCAAAATAAAGCCGTAATTAATAAAACTATTCTATATTCAAACTACAACAATTTTAATAAAACTTTCCTTTCCAAAACAACAGTAAAGGAAACAAGGCATTTTGTATAATGTGGTCCTGAACAAGTCACAGTAAAAATAAATGTATACTTAACTCCCACCTCCTCAAAACAGAGGCTGCTTTCTGCTCACAGCCTCGGGACCAAGGCAAAGAACAGCCAAAAAGCGACTTTAGGCAGGGGGTTGCCAAAACCAAGTTCTAACAGTTGAACACGGACACCTTAGGGGAGTTTGGGGGAACCTGGACAAAAGATCCAGATTCTTTGTTGAAACCGATGAGAAGGTGAAGTGGCTCCTCCCCAGTAGCAGTGCTGCAAGGCCTGGCCCAGCCCTGCACTCCCCTGTGTTATGCTCCGAGCACACCCTGATGTTCCGCTCCAGGGGAGAACTTTTCCCTGTAGAAGTTCAGTGTCCAGGGAGCAGGGAGCTCCTTGACTGTATGAATGAGGTGAGCTCAGACTCCACAGGGTATTTTAAGGCTTGGAGTCAAAGTAGTTTTCCAGCACAGCTAGGCAGAGTCCATATGTTGATGGCCTGTCTCCAGTTTGTTCTAATTTCTCACCATGTATTTGCAGATTTAGGACTGTAGACCTTCCCTACAGCATCATAATCATGTCTAATGTCCATCCTAACTTATGATTCAAATTCTGTGCCTGGAAACAGTCCCTGTATTTAACGATAATACCTACACATAAAACAATCCACTGTTACAACTTATATGGTCACCAAACATTAATGATCTTCTGTAGACCAAAAAAAATGTTTCTAACCATAATTGTCGTGCATCAAATTCACAGCCAGAATCCCCAAGATCAAAAAATTTTTGCACAATACAAATAATAACTTAAAACACACAGACACGCACACACACACACTCTCACACACTTCTCACAGAGCTGTGCTTGGGGAAACTCCACGTGTTGTGTGCCACTGAAGGCATTCTTTGCTAAACTGCTGCTCCAGGTACTTTTGTTTGGAAAACCTATCACAGTAGGGCACAGCTGTGTAGTGGATGAGCAGAAAAGAAAGATATGCTGTGGCAACCAGAAAGTTTTAAGGTCTTTCAAGTTGTATAAAATGGACCTGCAGAAACATTTAAGTGTTCTCAGGATGCAAAGTTGGAGCTGAAATGTGATATCAAACCAGTTGCAAAAAGTGTACAGCAGCCATCTCTTGAGGTCACACCTGGTACCCAGATAGGCAAGAAGGCTTCAGGATACATCTGCAATTTAGGGTTAAAAGACAAACAGAAAGAACAATGAAGATGCAGTCATCATGCTTTTAAACACACACTAGCAGTAAACGATCAAACAGTGCTTGAGCTACCACTTAAAAGGCAGAATTTAAGAAATTTGTCAAGTATTTCAAATATTTAGAATTAAGAAATTTTGATCACTCCCTGAACTTCCATAAACTAACCGGAGCCACCTTTTTGGAGAAAAGACATAAAGAGACTGGTGTTGGAGACAAATGGCCACAGGTGGCAATTGTGGCTGAAATGTGAGTCCATCTGTAAGTATTGTCCTTACCAATACAGTGGGGTCAATAGTGAAAGTCCCACCTCATAGGATACTGCGAGGATTATGTAAAATTAGGATTTCGTGGCTTGATATTGTTCTGAACACCAAAGTATTCTTAGTCACTTCACTTTATAAGGTTTTTCAAACCGTTTATTTTTCAGAGTTATTTATTTTATGCATGAGTATTTTGCCTGCATATATGCTTGTGCACCATGTATGTGCCAGGTGCCCTCGGAGATCAGGAGGCATCAGATCTGGAGCTGAAGTTAAAGGTGTTTGTGAGCCACTATGTGGGTACTGAGTCTGGGGCCTCTGCAAGAGCAACAACCCAGGGCCTTCTGCTCTCGGGACACAAAATACTCCCAAGCAAAATCTTAGAACTTGGAAATTTTAAAGAAAAACTTGGTAAACTTACAGCTTGTTGGCCTTGTCCCATATCGCCGCATGATCTGATCATGTGTGAATTTCACAAAAGATTCATACTGTTCTGTGAAGATATAGTAAAGAGTATATACTTATCCTAGAAACGCATCCCTAAGCCCCCAGGCAATTTAGGAAGCAGGATGGAATCTGTTTTCCCTGTTTGCATTCTCTACTCAAACATTCTCTTCTCTCTCCCGTAATTCCACCTACTACTACCCACGGTCTCTAAGAACAAAGATAGTAAATTTTAAGCCCTCAAGTCCTTTTTTTTTAAATCACAAAATGAAAGCATGAATGAGTGGGATTATAGTGTGGTCAGTAACAGAGGGCTTGTCTAAACAAATGGTTGAGGTGGATCCCCAACTAAGAAAACAAAGAAAAAAAGTAAGCTGAAAATGGTGGCTCATCCTTGGAAGCCCATTTCTTGAGGGAGTTCTTGATTTGAGGATAGCCTGGTCCACATAGTAAGTTACAGATTTATTTCTATTTTATTTTGTTTTTTCAAGTGTTTCTCTGTCTAGCTGTCCTGGAACATGCTCTAAGACCAGGCTGGCCTTGAATTCAGAGAGATCTGCCAGGTTCTGCCTCACGACATATTTATTTTTATTATTAATTTCCCCCCCCCCCCAAGACAGGGTTTCTCTGTGTTGCTTTGGAGCCTGTCCTGGAACTAGTTCTTGTAGACCAGGCTGGTCTCGAACTCAGAGATCTGCCTGCCTCTGCCTCCTGAGTGCTGGGATTAAAGGTGCGCGCCACCACCGCCCAGCTCTTTAATATTTTTTGTATGCATGTGTTGGTATGTGCATTTGAGTGCTAGTGCCCTTGGAGTCTAGACAGTGTTGGATCAGCCAGAGCTGGAGTTATAGGTGGTCTCGAGCCACCCGACATGGGTACTGGGAACTGAACTCAGGTCCTCTGGGAGGGCAGGAAGTACTCTAATTGCTGAGTCACATCAGCCCCATTACTATGCTTGATCACACAAGGCTCTACTTGTCTTTACTAATAACGACCTTTTTTCCAGCCTCAGCTGACCTATACTTGCTTTTTTTCTGTCATACCTCCCAAAGAACACTTAACTTCTGTAACAACAATGTGACTCCAATGCAGAAATTTTGAACATGCTGGTGACACTGCACTGAAAAATTCTGACACCTGTTAGGAAGTCAGCACCCTAAGTCAACCACCTGTTTGCCAGCTGGCGGCCTACTCAATGCCTATAGTTCCAGAAAATTCTTACATATAGAGTTTGGCTCATCTGTTTTTAGAAATGTAAATGAGTTCTCCCATGATGTGTAAGTAGCACCTGTGCCCCCAAAGAGCAGCTGCAGCGCTCACAACCCCATAAGCTCTCTTGCACGAAGCCCTCTTTTCTGAGTTACATCAACGGCAGCAGTCCACACCTTAGCCTACCTGCAAGTTTGGTGCTGAGGATGTGCTCATACTCCTCCCGAACTTTATCTTCATAGTCTTTTAGGAGGCGCTCACATATTATCCCCACTTGTCGAAGGGTAAAGGTGGGCTGGTCCTTCTTCATCCAGGAAGAACCTGGCAAAAACATAAACATAAGCCGGGTGCAGTGGCAAATGCCTATAATCTCAGCTACTCTAGATGCAAAAAGTATGGAGTTTGAGGCGCAAGTGGGAAAGACCCTCAAAAATCAAAGACTGATTGATGTAGGGCACTTGCCTAATTCAAGACTTGAACCAAACCTCAAGTATTCCCTATCCCCCAAAAAGACAAATCTTTACACAACAGATTCCTGTTCTATGGTTCGGAATTAACAACCTTCACAGAAACACTCACGATACACAAAGACTAGGCTAGCCTGGCTGTTGAGGGAGCCCTAGGAATCTTGCCCATCTCCACCTCTAAGTGCTAAGATTACAAATGTGTGCTGTCATACTAGATTTTTTTATTTTATTTTTAATTTTTTAAAAATATTTATTTACTTATTATGTATACAATATTCTGTCTGCAGACCAGAAGAGGGCACCAGACCTCATTACAGATAGTTGTGAGCCACTATGTGGTTGCCGGGAGTTGAACTCAGGACCTTTGGAAGAACAGGCAATGCTCTTAACCGCTGAGCCATCTCTCCAGCCCCCCACACTAGATTTTTTTAAAATGTGCATTCTGAGGACTGGCTCTCCAACATGCCCTGTATAGATGGAGCTATTTCCCTGGTCTGTGCTCTAGAAGCAAAACTAAGGATAAACTGAGAAGCAGGGGAACAGATATGTGCCCTGTGCTAGCTGAGTCCTAATAATCTGGGTTCATACCCCATAAAGGACCAGAACCAAAAGCTTAAAGCTGAAGCTTCCAATTTTTTTTTTTTGGTTTTTCGAGACAGGGTTTCTCTGTGGCTTTGGAGCCTGTCCTGGCACTAGCTCCTGTAGATCAGGCTGGCCTTGAACTCACAGAGATCCGCCTGCCTCTGCCTCCAGTCTTGATTAGGAAAAATACATTTAGAACACAAGGTCATCAGAAATCACTCAGAGGTGTCCAACCTTCTCACACACTGGGACACACAACACTGTCATCTACAAAATTCATGCCTGAGAACTAACCGTATAATCAAGATATAAAGAAAGCTAAAAAAAAAAAGTTTTCAAGGTTTTTTTTTTAAAAAATATAGTCCTGGCTGGCCCGTAACTCACGGAGATCTACCTGTCTCTGCCTCTGAGTGCTGGAATTAAAAGCATTCAACACTACACTCCGCCACTCACAATGTCTAAAGTTCATGACTTTGTATTAGACTTCATTCACAGCTACCCTGGGGGTACATGTGCCCCACTCCCGTGGACATCAGATTAGAAAAGTCTGTAAAACAGACACCAAAAATACACTTTCTGATAATGATTCTGTAGCAGGGCAGGGCCAGGGCATCTTTTACTTTTAGGATCCGCAAGTAATTTTGTAAGCTACAGGGAGTCTGAAGCTCAGGACCAGCAGACCTGCTTATAATATAAAACAAGTACTGACCTTAATCTCCTACGACTCCCTTTTTGGAAATGGTCTCAAGAAGTCCAGGCTGTCCTTCAAATTGTTAGTACCCCCAAATAACCTTTAACTTCTGATCCTTCTGCCTCTGCCTCTCCAAATACTGGGGCTACAGTTTTATTTGGTGCTGGGGATCCCACTCAGGGCTTCATCAGCATGCGAGCAAGCACTCCACCAACCGGGCCAGTCATTACACCTTTATTAACTCGTGCTCCTTTTGTGACTAATCAGACTCCTATAAACTCAGCACTTCCAAGGTGGAGGCAGCAGGATAAGGAACTGGGGTCAAGGTCATTCTCTGCTACCTAATAATGAATCTCTTACCTATAGGCTTCTTTTTCTGTTTTGTTGCTTTACCAGCAGAGACTGTGGAAATCAAAACTGTAATTTTCAGCTTCTTGGGGGCTAAGATTTCAGATGTGAACATGTTTTATCAAACAAGCTCACTCAAAACACTCAGCAAAAATGGAAGGGATAAGATTATAGCAAGCTTCTACTTTCGAAGTGAGGCCAAAAGAAGGCAGCAAAAGCTTGATTCTGGAGCAACCGATTCCACAGGACTTCCTGCCTGCTGAAGGTAGAACAGCCTTATAAATCAACATAAAGACCAAGCTCTAGCCCAGGCCTCAGATGTCAGTCTAGAATCTGTTTCTACATTCCTGTCAGTATTTAAGCTACTTATCACCTTGAAACAAATCTTTTGTGGCTTTTTCCTCTTAAACTAAACAAAGTATTTTTTTTTTTTTTTTATCTACAAATGAGACAGGACTGAAACATCTAGCCACTCACCATTTCTCTACTTACATTGTTTTCTACTATGTTAACATTGTATTTCTGGCCTGGAGGTGGTGACACACTCCTTTAATCCCAGCACTAGGGAGGCAGAGGCAGAGGCAGGCAGATCCTTTGAGTTTGAGAACAACCTAATCTACAGATTGAGTTCAAGGATAGCCAGGGATACACAGAGAGACTGTATTGAAATCCCACTAAGTGAAGGAGACAATGTCAAATCCTGAGATTTTAGAGCACTGCCCCGGCAAACCACATGTCAAGGTTACAAAACAGGACTGTCCAACAGAACTTTCTAAAACAAATTTCCCACAGTTGCTCGCCCAATATAGTGCCACATACGGCTTCTATTTATGTGCCTAAAATACGATTAATGCACATGAGCACCGGATTTTTAGCTTTGCTGGGTGTGATAGCTCAAGTGTGTAGTCAGCAATCAAGAAGACCTCCACAAATTGGAGGACAGCTTGGTCTTTATACTGAGTTCCAGCCTAGACAGGGCTACATATTGAGACATTGTCTCAACAACAAAATGAGGGACAAGGCATGGTGATACACAGCTTTAATCCCAGCACCCAGGACACAAAGGATCCCTGGGAGTTCCAGGCCAGCCAGGATGACATGGTAATACCCTATCTAAAAACAACTTGCCCAGGGGCTGGAAAGATGGCTCAGTGGTTAAGAAAGGACCCAGGTTCAATCCCTAGCACCTACACAGAAGTTCACAATTGTCTGTAACTCCAGTTTTAGGGAATATGACACCTCCATATACATGTAGATACCTGCAGGCAAAATACCAGTGCACATAAAATAAAAACAAATCACCAAAACAAACAAACAAACTTGCCCAAACCAAAAACAAAACTTCAAAGCAAACATTTAAGAAAAAAAATTAGTAAGTTTAAATAAGAAATAACTTGGCTCCATTTTATGGTTTGAATCTAGAACATCCCCCATAACTCCATGTTTTAAGGGCTTGTTCCCCAGCTTGTTGCATTATTTTGAAGATTGTGGTGTCTTAAAAGATGAGGCCCAGCAGGTACAAATAGGTCACTAGGACAGGCCTTTGAAGTTTATGTTTCTGCATCTGGTTCCATGTCACCCCCATTTCCTGGTCTGTACCATATGAAGAAAAGCCAAAAGCTCAATGCATGAATCAAGTCACTTCCCCATGTCTCTGCTGCCATGAAGAACAATGCCATCTGAAATCATAACCTTCCTGCCTAATTTGTCAGGTTGTCACAATACTGAGAAAGTCACACAGCACAGGTGGCTAAAGGACACACTGCTGCTAAGAGGGGCAAACTGTTTTGAGACAGAGTGTTGCTATAGATCACAAGCTGGTTTCAAACGCACCATCCTGGTCTTAGCCTCTTAAATGCCAAGGTTATAGATGTGCATCGCAAAACTAAGCTCACAAATTCTGAAACAGATTTTCAACACCAAATATGCTTACCTGGAGAACTTGGTGCGGTGAGTGCTGAGGAGGGAGGCTGGCTTTCTGAAGTACAGGCTTCACTCTGACTGAGAACAACCTCTAAATGTCTCCACCTCTGATAACGGCTGTATTCTTGCTTTATGTTCTGAAAAATTTGTTCTATAAAAGAAAAAAAAAACACAAAAACTTGAACATTCATTTGTGGTCATTTCTTCAAACGTCCCACCCTTAAAAACTTTGAGAAGATAGGCAAGAAAGGTCTTTATTATTTTATTCTAGAAGATGTTGGGGTTCAAACCGAGTATTTTCTACATTAGCCCTGCACTCTCCCAATGAGATACATTCCAGCCCAAAGAAGATATTCTGACTAAATATTTCCTTTGTCATACAGGTTATACATAGTCTCTTCCTCATCTCCATGTTATTAACAGGTAAATGTTTATACATGCCAGTCCTAGAGCTCAAGACTCAATGTTCTTATTCTGACTACTTATGGAGCTGGTAAGATGGCTCAGTGCATAAAGTGTCTGATGTGCAAGTTTGTTGCCCCGCGTTCAGTTCCCTGACAGAAAACTGTAAGGAGACAACCAGCCCTACAATTGTTCTCTGACCACCACACAAATGTCATGCAGATAACATAACACATTTAAAATTTTTTTTTAAGACAGGGTTTTTCCGTGTAGCTTTGGAGCAAATTTTAAAACATTTTAAATGCCTAGAATAAGGGCTGGAGAGATGGCTCAATAGTTAAGAGCCCTGACTGTTCCTCTGGAGGACCTGGATTTGATTCCCAGCACCCATATGGGGCTCCTAACAGTCTTTAACTCCAGTTCCAGGAATTTAAGTACTCTTCTGGCCTCTACAGCACCAGGCATGCAAGTGGCGCACAGTCAAACATGAAGGAAAATACTCATATACATAAAATAAAGATAAACTTCAAAAAAATTGAATTCCTAAAATAATAGCTATTTTGGTTAAGCCTCCCAATCAATTTCCTTAATTTTTTTCGCGTGGTAAACAAGCAAGTCAGACCTGAATTTTGCTGTATTCGCCGCTACAATTTAAAGTAAAATAAGTCATGTTATTATTTTTACTTTGTTTTGTTTTTGGAAAGGGTCTCCTGCAGAGCCTAGGCTGGCCTTGATCCTGCTGGAGCTGAGGCAACCGCGTGACTCTCCCTGCTGTTCCCCTTCTCTATTCTCCAAGCACTGGGATTAAAGGTGTGCCACCATTATCTGCTCTTTGAGAAATGGTTTCAAACTGTAGTCCACCTTAGTCTTAAATTTAAAGCAATCTTCTTATCTTAGTTCAGTTAAGTTTTACATTTCCACAAAACACAGTATAAGGTGAGTCTCTTATCGTGAAAGGTTTTTTAACAGTTAAATTTTTGCAAAAACCATTAAGTGCAACAGTAAGAACAAAAGAAGACAGGGGAGAAGCTCAGGGCTACTGCTTGGGATTTTCATGGCTCATTAACAGTGTTTCTAAAGGCCAGGCAGCGCTGGTGGCGCACACCTGTAATCCCAGCGCTGGGGGGGGGGGGGGGGAGGATTTCCGTAAATTCAAGGTCATCCTGATCTACAAGAGTGAATTCCAGAACAAGTAGGGCTACACAGAGATACCCTGTCTCAAAAACAAACAAACAAAAAAACAACCACACAACAACAAAAACCCACACAGAATTAAAAATAAAAATAAATTCTTTAAAAAAAAAAGTCTGAGCTGGGTGTGGTGGCAAGCCCATGCCTGTGAGTAACCCCAGCAGCACTTGGAAGGAGGTAGGCAGCAGAACCAGGAATCCAAAGTCATCCTCGAGTACACAAAGAGTTTGAGAACAGCCTGAGCTGGGTTGGTAGCCCAAGCCCATAATCTCAGTGATTGGGAAATAGTAACCGGGAGGAGCACTGTTAGGTCAAGGTCAGTTTGGGCTGAGTGAGACCCTGTCTCAAAACAAACAAATGTTCTCAAGCCAGTCATGAACCCAAAACATTTCTGAGCTGGGCCTGGTGATGCCAACCTGTAATCTCAGCTTCTCTGGGGGCCAAGGAAAGAGTACCCCAAGATCAAGGCTTCATTGGAGAATATAGTAAGGGGAAGAAGACCAGTCCAAGCACCTCAGTAAGACTATCTTAAAAAGTAAAATGAGGGCCGAGGATACAGCTCAGTGGTAGAGCACTGGCTTCACATGCAATCTATGTTCAATTTCCAGCACTGGAAAAATAAAGAAAGGTGATATAATAGACAATGTTTGCTAGGACTCATGATTATTTTGAGTTAGTCATCACAAACTGAATCTGCCAATATGCAGGAAACACCAATTAGCAACCATAAAACTATATTCTTGGAGACAAGAGTCCAGAAGGATGTGGGTTTCAAGTTTTATATATAGTGGCATAATACTAAATTCCTTCTCCAGATACTATAAAGCCCATATAACAAAAGCAGAGACTGCATCCATGGCGACCAAAGCCGTGATTCCAGTACAGGGAGGAGGGGGATGGAGGCAGGAAGATCACTGTCATTCTGAGGCCATTCTGGCCTATATAACAAATTCCAGACCAGTCTAAAGACCAGAAATTATAGTCTTCAACTCAAATTGTTCCGGTGTATAGTTTGCTTTAACCAGATTTTTCAGCGGTGGGAGGTGTTGATAATAACACTTTGCCATGGCAATTTTAGGAAGTCATTTCAAATCTTTATTCTAGTTGTTCAATGTAAATGGAAAATGCCTATCTGAACAAGTAATGAGAACCAAAATCACAGAATGAATAATGGTGCTGATGAAGGTATGTCCAGAAATTGCACATCTAGGTAAACTAACTCTGCCTAAATGCTAGAACAAACATAGTAATGTTTTTCTTTAGCAAAAGCATGAAATCCAGCCTCCAGATTCTTGAATACAGAGAGGCTTTTTAAAAAGTCCTGCTCCTCAAGTGCATACCTGCCAGAGTCATTCAGTGCAAGGATGTGAGTGAGCAACTGCTATGAAACAAGAAAGGACAAGCATGAGGGCAGAGGGGCGCTGGTGCACAGCAGGGTGCACAGTGCAAACACACAACTTCAAGGCTAGCGGTATCCGCTACCCAGTCCAGGATGCCAACTACAATCTACGCAAGAACATGGTGTGACTTTCTTCTGAAGACCTCCTAAAACAGGAAACAGCATTTATTTAAAAAAATGCAAATTTCTTTGTAACAGTTATGCTTTCAATCCTCAATTCTATTATTTAGCTTTTAGCTTCCCAGTTATTTATCAGGCTAAATTCCTCCCCAAAATTCTACAGTGTTTCTGGGCTACTACAAGCCACAACTAATGCTTTGCAAGACTCAGCCCTCCTCGTATGAGCACGGTGGAGCACAACTTGAGTCCCAGCATCCAGCCAACCAGGGTTACCTAGAGAAACTTTGTCTTAACCCCCCAACCCACAAAAAAACTCAGTCCCAAGGAGTCTGTAATCCCACTCAGTATAGTGGGATTCTGTTCTTCCATGGCAGGAAGAACCGAAGTTCAAACTCACCCTTGGCTACACAATGTTAACAAGCAGGGTGTTAGTCCAATAAAGCCAAATTGATTCAAAATCAAGACATGCCTGAAACCCAGAGCTCAAGAGGCTGAGTTCAGTCATCCTTAGTTATCTACTGAATTCAAGACCAGCCTATGCTACATGCTCCCCCCACCCCCAAACTCCCAAAATGAGGAAAAAGAGAAGGAAAATGCAAAAATCAGACTGTTACATTCATTTCCCCCTTAGATGATATCACTGTTTTCTGGAGTTCTGTGGCAGGGTCTGGATAAGATCTGGGTAGCTTGAAACTCATTATATAGACTAGGTTGGCCCTGAGTCTGTAGTAATCCTGTTTTTGCTTCTGAGATTACATTATGTGCTGAGATTACAGTATGGAGTGCCAAATCTTATTCTATTTGTTGAGCAACTGACAACATCTCTCCTATTTATCTTTGAGTCCAGAAGGCATTTTTTACTTAAGATAAAAAGCGTTAAATAGGGGGCTGGAGAGATGGCTCAGTGGTTAAATGCATGGGGCTGTTCTTCTAGGGGACCTGAGTTCAATTCCCAGCACCCTCGTGGCAGCTCACAACTGTTCATAACTCCAGTTCCAGGTATCTGATACTGTCAGACCAATGCACATAAAATAAAGTTAAATACATTTTAAAAAGCATTAAATAATGTATTAATGCTTCATATTTCTTTCATGACTGACAGAACCAAAATCCAATAAGCACTAAGAAATATGAGGGTGGGGTGTGTTTAATAAATTAAATACTTGCAGGGCAGTGGTGGCACACACCTTTAATCCCAGCACTTGGGAGGCAGAGGCAGGCGGATTTCTATGAGTTTGAGGCCAGCCTGGTCTACAAGAGTTAGTTCCAGGACAGACTCCAAAGCCACAGAGAAACCCTGTCTCAACAAAACAAAAAACAATAAATAAATAAATAACTTGCAAAGCATAACAGAGTTCTAGGCATTTAGTTTCCCCAGGACATGACGGAAATTCTGGGTTCCAAACTTACCACCTCCAACAACAAAAAGAGGCCTCATTGTAGAACTCTGTCATATTTTTTTGGAGGGGGGTTCTTTATGTAACAACCCTGGATGTCCTGGAACTCTGTAGACCAGGCTGGCCTTGAACTCACAGAGAGATCCACCTTCCTCTGCCTCCAATGCCAGGATTCAATGTGTGCACCACCACCTCCAGGCAAACTCTGTCATATTCAATTTTCTGAATACATTTAACAATGGTCATTAAACAGCTAAGGTCATCTGAACCACAACACAATTGTACAGAAAATTAAGTATTGAAAAAACAAAACTTCTGGGACTGGAGAGATGGCTCAGTGGTTAAGAGCACTGGCTGCTCTTCAGAGGACTCAGCTTCAATTCCCAACACCCACATGGCAGCTCATACCTGCCTGTAACTTCAGTTCTAGGGGACCTGACACCCTCACACAGACATACACGCAAGTAAAACACCAATGCACATAAAATAAATCTTAAAAAGAAAAAAGGAAATAAAAACTTTTATGTAAATAGACTTCCATTCCTTTTGAACTGGGGTCTTCCTACACTGCCCTGGCTACTGTGGGATTTCTAGGCTCAAGCAATCTGTCTCAGCCCTCCCTTCCCCTGCTTTTGGGGCCCTTCATAAAAAACAAAAAACAAGCAAACAAAAAATAAACCACTTCCAGCGTTCAGTCATTCTGTGTGTAAGGTTATATATAACATTGAGTCATCAGGACATTTAAATTGAAAAGATTCCATCATGGGTCAGACTAGGTAATGGAGGGGAGACTCTATTTAGAAATTATTGGGATCAGCCATAATGGGTTTCAAGTCTGTGAGTCCAGCACTTGTGAGGCTGAGGCAGGAGGACTGCTGAGCTCAAGACAGGCCTGGGCAGCACTGTGGATTCTAGGCCAAGCTAGAGAGTGAGACACTGTCACAAATCAGCAAAGGAAGTGACTATTGAGATTAACAAACTCAAGGGTAAAGATACAGCAAAGTGGCTCTAGGGGAAAGGGCAGAGACACCGTTTAAAGATTCTAGGCTTAAGAAGGGATCACAAGTACAGAGACAAAGCTGGAGAGGTCTGCTGGTGGCAGCAAACATCTCCGAGTGGACATGCAGAAGGAGGAAATGAAAACTAAAGGCACTAGCGACTGAAAAGGTGAGAAAAATTTAAAAGGATTACAGGTTTTGCTAACGCTTAGAATAATTAAGCAATACAAAGAAACGACCGGACCAAATCCCCTTTTGAGGGCTCATTTCTGGGATCCCTTTGAAATTGCTGAATATAAATGCTGAGGCACTTTCCCTCCTCCTGCTGCAATACGATAGGTATCTGGACCGTCACATGAGTCCTTCCTTTTTGCCTTAGCCAAAATGAAGTCAAGTCACCGTATTAGACATCTGTATTTCTGATTCAAAATCTCTGTATCCTGAAGGATTCTCAAACACTAGCCCACCAGCTACCCACTCCCAGCCATACAGGAGACAAGACAATAGCCATACAATAAAACATGGCCAGTCGCTCGAAGAAATAGAGTGAAATCATATTCCACGGCTGCTGGGTGGCTCCTGGTCTCTAAAGACTTCTAGAAATCAAGTCTCCCTACAAGCTCCAGCCCGGTGCGACGCCGCACACACTCACGCCCCCTCCTCTCTAATTGGTCTCCCGCCCCACTCAAGGCAGGGTTCGTGAGCAGAATCCAATTTTCCATGGCCCACTGGATCTGCCTGGAGGTTTTGTACAGCGGAGGCAGGAGGGGCTTCAGGGACACCAAACGCCTTCGGCGACCTGGGGGTATCCCCACCTTATCTTGGTGCCCACCCCTCCAGGCTTTCCAGCCCTAGGAAACCCCGAAAACCGATACAGCGGGGCCATTGCCCTTTCCGGATGTCTCTTGTCCCCGGAAGCAACCGAGCCCAGCAGCACCCCAGTTCCTTTTTCTCCCATGGCCGAGGTGAGGTGCAGAGGTGATTTCGGCCGGCATCCGCGACCCCCGCCCCTTCCCCACCCCCCCACGCCCTGGCCTGGCTTCCTGCCAAGTCCGCAGCAGCAGCGCAGGTTACCCGGAGTTGGAAGGCGACGCTCGCTGCCGGGCAGGGCAGGCTGCTGGAGACTCGTCGGCGGCATCTGCGTCTGAAGCGGTGGCGGCTCGGCGTCCGGGGGCCGGAGGCCCGGAGTGGGGCCGGGCAGAGGGGCACAGCGTCGCCGCTTCGGGGAACCGGGGCTCAGCAGCGCCGCCTCGAACTCCATGGGCCGCTTCAATGTCGCCCCGCACGCCATCCCGCGGAGGGGCCAAGGACCAGACGCAGACGCAGCAACAACGGCGGCCAGGACCCAACTCCTGAGCTACGGGTCCCAAGCCAAGCCGGCTCCAATGGCGCCTCCGGCACCCGGCAGCCGCATTGGCCCCGCCTCCTGTGACGTCACGGGCGCGCGCCACCGCCCGGCGGAGAGGGGGGTAAGCCGGAAGAGGGCCTCTCCAGGAGGTCCGCAGGCCTGGGCTCGGCCCGAGGCGCCCCCCGTGGAGGAAGTGGGCCGGTCTGGGCATAGAGCGTGGTCGCCTAGCAACACTGGGAAGGCCCCGCCCCCGCCCCTCCCAGAGCCCCCCCTTCCTTGGCTCGGCTGGGGTGGCTTCGGAGGTCTTTCGCACTTGCGCGGCAGGGGCCGGGGGGGGGGGGGGGGGGAGAGATGGGAGAGACCTAGGGAGACCCGGGGTTCCCGGTGGCCGCGTGACCTGCTTTTGGGCAGTCTTGTCCCGGGTAAAAGAGGTGATTCTCAAGGGTTATCAAGGGCTTTTCGCCGAGTCCCAAGAAATCTTCACAAACATAGCCGGGTTATCTGAGGATAGGCTTTATTTAATCCATGAACCCTGTGCTATCGTGGGCAAAACTGGAAGAGGTGTGTTATGAGTGAATGTATTTTGGAGCTAGATGACACGTCCATTAATCAGCTGGATGTGTTACTCAAAAAGGATGAAAAAGGAAAAGAAAAGAAAACTACCAGAGAACTCGCTGGCTTAAACTGTCTAAGCAAGTGATACCAGAATGCTAGGAACTTCCCGATAGCTGATTTGGCAGCTGGCTTCCTCATCTGACTTGGCAACGCAGGCAAGCTCTTCCTCAGGTCCATCTAGATTCTCTGCCGCACTGTTGGCTGGAAAATGCTTTTGATATTCTGCAAAATGAATAGAACGCAGGGAGATTCTGCTTTTATAACCGTGTGTGGTTATTATTTTTCTGGGGGAGTAGCTCCAGTGCTTTCAAACTCATCAACAGAGCGAGCTGACCCCCTGCCCCCGTTCAAAGCCTTATTCATATATTAATGGTCGTGGCTCCTCTAGTCTGGCTTCAACATAGCTCTATAATCGACTTTCCCAGACAGCCCAAACTTGAGATACTCATTTCTAATAGCCAAGGTGGCTGTCTATGTACTTCACACTTGCGTTAGAGAAGAAGTGTTTACTACCTCCAGTCTTTTTTTTTTCCAAGTCCATTTTTGGTTGTTTTTCTCTGAGTCCTCTTCTGTTTCTACAGAATCATAATATTGGTCATGTACTTTCACATTTATTTTTGTAAAATATAATAAACAATTCGAATATGGCCCAGCATAGCAAATTGCTGGGTTTTTGTTTGCTTTTTGTCATGTTCAACCCTTGGGTCTCTCCAGGCATACCCATGAGCTATGTCTCTAGCCCCTGTCCTGTTAAGTTTTATTTTAGCCTATTGTTGTCTATGTTGATGTAAAGGTGATTGAAACCAAAATCTAGAAATAAAACACAAGAGCTAACCAGGTGGTGGTGGCGCACACCTTTAATCCCAGCACTCAAGAGGCAGAAGCAGGAGGATCTCTGCGAGCTCTAGGCCAGCCTGGTCTACAGAAAAAGTTCCGGACAGCCAGGGCTACACACAGAGAAACTCTGTCTTGTAAAACCAAAATAAACAACCTCAAACAAACAAACAAAACCTCAAAAAAAAAAAACCTTAGTGCTAAAAAAAAAAGAACACAATTATCTTGGCTTTAAATGACCACACTGAATTTAAAATTTACTTCCAAGCTTCTTAGATGCCAACGGAAAATGAAGCTATAGTCGAGCTGAATAGATGTTATTATCTGACAGGAATCAGTTCACCAGAGGACACAGACCATCATTTTGTCTATCACTCCATTCTAAAGGTGGACTCTCGTGACTTTATTGGGAAACAGTGAATGATGTAATTAAGTCTTCAAGATGACTTGTATGGCTGTTTCTTATGTTCAATAAAAGCCAAGGACATGAAAAGCCACTCAATGGTGGTTATTTTTTAAGGGGACATGTTTAAGAGCTCCAAGTAAATTGTTTTCTTGTGGTATAAACAGATCCAAAGTGAGAGATTAGAAGATTTGAAAAGTATGTCCCTTGGGTGGACATTCTAAACACACCTCTTTTAGCTAGGGTTTTGCTACATGCTTTGATAGCCACTCTGTGATCCTTTCAAACACCAAGCGTGCCTTGGGAGATTGTTTTAACAGAGGAAGCTATAATTTGCACATATGTCTGACTGTGCTTCAAAACCACACATTCCTTGAGAATAATAAGGAAGCCTTATTCATCTCTGTTCCTCTATTACCCACACAGTGTTTGAACGCAAGAAGGGAATAGGCACAGAATAAATATTAGTCAAATGAATAAATGGCAATTATTATTCTATCTCTGAAAGTTAATAGACCACATTGCTGAATGAGGGTGGTTTCAGATGATTCAGAAGCCAAACAAGTAGGTGGTACATCCTATTACATGTTGCAGATGACAGCGGCCCAACCAGGGAGGTGCTTATGAGGGAGGTGGATGGGCTGCTCTGACAGGATGGAAACTCAGTCCTTATGAGGTCACCGCACTCCAGGTCAACTTTGCTGTAACTTCTGCAGGCACTTGACTAGGCATGTACATGCATGCACCCCACACATGTAATTGAGTATCTCCATGTGTAAGGCATTATGCTATCAAGCTTTTGTGGTTGCAGATGCTTTGGTATGAGAAGAGGCTTGCTTCCTGCCCTCCAAGGTTTTCTAGTCTGCTAGAGATGACAGCTACTAATGAAACAGTCCCAACAAATATCTAATTATAATCTGTGACAAGTACTGGGAAGGAAAAGGACAGGATGTGAGAACACGACTGGAAGTCTTCGACTGTCCTGGAGTCAATGGGAACCCAAGAAGCAGAATTCCTGTAAAGAGCTGAAAATGAGTAGCAAAGAAAACAAAAACAAAATGAAACAAAAAGATTTACATTTGAAAAGGTTCCTGGCTACAGGTTGGAAAAAAATGAGAACTACACGAAGGAAATAAATACATATTTGTTTGTTTGTTTATTTTTTGGTTTTTCAAGACAGGGTTTCTCAGTGTAGCAGTGACTGTCCTGGTGCTGGGATGAAAAGCAAATGTGCCACCACCACCTGGCAGGATAATTTTTTTTTAAAAGGAGGGTATTGAAGCCAGTGGTGGCCTGTAATTCCAGCACTTGGGAGGTGAAGGCAGGAGGATCAGGGTTGTCCTCAACTACCTGGCAAGTTGGAAGGCAGCCTGGACTTTGTTACAAAATCAAATCTCCTTAGACCTATACCACTTGCGCCCCTCCCATTCCACCGAAATAGGTAATGACCTGGGAGCTGTGGAGGAAAGTCTCTGTAGATAATGTGGGAAGGGAGGGAGAGGAGATGAAATCAACAGATCTTAGCGAATCTTAGTGTGGGGGCGAGGAGGGGCAGGGTTTGCATGTTACTGAGGCTTTTGATTTTAACAGAGCTATTTCATGAGAAATTTTGTTTCTTTCTCTTTTTTAATATTTATTTATTTATTATGTATGCAATATTCTGTGTACATGTAAGCCTACAGGCTAGAAGAGGGCACCAGACCCCATTACAGATGGTTGTGAGTCACCATGTGATTGCTGGGAGTTGAACTCAGGACCTTTGGAAGAGCAGGCAATGCTCTTAACCTCTGAGCCATCTCTCCAGCCCCCAGCCTCTTCGTTTCTTGAGACAGGGTCTCACCTGGATGGCCGAGCGTGATGACTCTCATCTGTAATCCCAGCACTTGGGATGCTGAGACAGGTAGAAGGGTCAGGAGATCAAGACCAGCCTCAGTACATAGCAAATTTGAGATCAGTCTTGGCTGCATGAGACCCTGACTCCAAACAAAACCAAACTTTGTCCAGGCTGGCCCTAAACGCACTCTGCAGACTAGGTGCGCCTTGAACATACGATGCTCCTGCCTCTGCCTGCTGAGTAGTTGAGGTTAAAAGTCTATGCCACCAAGTCAACCTTCTTTTGAGATTAGGTCCTCCTGTATGCCCAAGACAGGCCTAGAACTGTCTAGGTGTGGCTGACTTTGATTTGAGGCAGGCGACCCTATGGATTCAGCTTATGTAGTGGAGTCATACCATGCTTAGTTCTTTGAAGGCTCTTTGCTTTCTTTTTAAGGTTTATTTATTTTAAAAAATTTGTTGTGTCTGTATATCAGCCGTGTTTATGTCAGTACCTGTGAAGGCTAAAAGAGAAACCTGGGTATTTTATTTGTTTATTTTGATTTTTCAATACAGAGATTCTCTGAGACTTTGGAGCCTGTCCTGGAACTCACTCTCTAGACCAGGCTGGCCTCGAACTCGGAGACATCCTCCTGCCTCTGTCTCCGGAATGCTGGAATTAAAGATGTGTGTCACCACCGCCCAGCTGATCCTAGGTGTTCTTAACCAGTGTGCTATCTCTCCAGTTCCCATCTATGAATGTTCTCAAGTGGATAAAATTTTTAAAAAATTGACTATAATTGAGGTATGATGTTATTATGCCTATAGCACTAAGTTTGATCCCCAGCACCCACATGGCGGCTCACAACTGTCTGTAACTCCAGTCTCTGGAGATCTGATGCCCTCTTTTGGTCTTGGTTCACACCAAGCACACATGTGGTGCACAGATTTATATGCATAAAAAAATACCTATTCACGTAAAAATATTTATTTTGAAGTTAAATAAATAAAGGCATTCAGAAGGACTATCTGGCAAAGCCAATGCCAGACGCGTCCGAGAGTCAACACTGGTTTCAGGAGGAATCTGAAACACGAGGACTTAATTGATTAACAATGGAGTGATGGAAGACATAATTTGGTAACTTGTAAGAGCCATACACTAAACAAATGCAGCTACATACATGAAGACATCTTATAAACACGCAAGATGGCTCAGTGAGTAAAACTACTTGCTACGCAAGCCTGATGACTTGAATTTGATTCCTGGAACCCATGGAGGAAGGAGAAAACTTGTCCTCTGACTTCACATGAACTGTGGCATGCGTGTATCAGGACTCACACAGGTACTTCATACACACACACACACGCACTAATAAAAAATAAAAACATAAAACAAAAAACTTAACTGAAGAATATTTGATAAAAATACAATCTAAAAAGATTTATTTTTTATTTTATATTTGTTTATATGTCAGTGGGCATGTGCATACCAGAGCAGCTGTGTGGAAGTCAGAGGACAATTCGCAGTAGCCGGTTCTCTTGTTCCCTCGTGTGGTTCCTGGGGATGGAATTCCCGTCATCAGACTCGGTGGCAAGGGTCTTCATTTGCTGAGTCACCTGAAGGGTCCAAGCTCAGGATTTCTCACAAGAAAGCCAAGAACTTCCCAATACACAAACTTCTATGTCACCATTGAGGAGGGATGAATAGAGAACTAATAAAGTAAAAAAGAGAAAAAAGGAAAATGTATATTGTTGAATGCTGTGATAGTTCCAGAAGCATGGAGCAAAGACAGAGTGATGCCCTGGTGGCAGTCGGGACGCGCACCCCACACGCCCTCCCATTGTCTGCACTCACACCCACTACTCACCTGCTCTCAGCATGGCACGGGAGTGGATGGCATGGGAGTGCAGCTTTTCTGAGGCCACCAGAGGTCACTCCATCTCCCTCTGTCACAGAGTACAGAATCCTAGTGTCGGACTAGGTGCCATGGTGCCTGCCTTGGGCTTTCTTTCGTGGCTCCTGGGCTGCTCTGTGCCTCTTCCTCTGTTTTGTCCTGGTGTGGTGACTGCTGGAGCAGTTTCTGTCATTATTGGGGACCTAACTCTCTCCTTTCTGCCAGATTGCCAGGTGAAACGGTTAAAACTCAAGATGAAGGGACCAAGCAAGTTTGGATTCGAATGCCAGTTCTATTATGAGCTACTTTTATGTCTAGGGCAGTTGTAACCTATCTGAGCTGCACTTATAAAATAAACCTGGGACTGGTTAAGAGCACTGGCTGCTCTTCCAGGGCATCCATATGGCAGCTTAAAAATGTATCCCAGTTCAGGGTATCTGATGCCCTTTTCTGGAACCACACACATGAAACACAGACATACACACAAGCAAAACACTCAAACATACAAAAAAAAATTAAAAAAAAAAAAGCCGGGCTGTGACCCCTTTAATCCCAGAATTTGGGAAGCAGAAGCAGGCAGATCTCTGTGAGTTCAAGGCCAGCCTGATCTACAAGAACTAGTTCCAGGACAGGCTCCAAAGCCACAGAGAAACCCTGTCTCGAAAAAACAAAAACATAAAAAAAAAAAAGCCTGCATTACCAGTTAAGTGTCAGAACGAACTGGATGGTGTATCTCAGATGGTTAGGATGACTCAATTTTGTTTCTTTCTGTATATCTGTTCTGGAATTGAACCCAGGACCTTGGGTATACCAGGCAATTGCTCCACCACTGAACTGCATTCCCAGCCCTTCTGCTCATGTTACAAACTGGGCAAGAATATTTTTGCACAGTGCCAACACTAATATTTGGTTAATTTTTCTTTATTTCTCAGTCCCCCGCTCTTATACACTTTCTTTCTTTCTTACCATGTAGCCCACAATAACCCGTAATTCACTATGTGGACCAGGCTGGCCTTGAACTCATAGAGATCCAACTGCCTCTTCTCCCAAGTGCTGGAGTTAGAGGCATGCACCATCACACTCAGCATTACATTATCACACACACGTGCATGTGCACACACACATATACACAATTTAAAAAATTAAAAAGACTGAGAATATAGCTCACTGATAGAGTGCTCATCTTACATGCAGGAAGTTATAGTGGTATTTTGTTTGTAATCTAACAAATAAAGCTTTCCTGAGAATCAGAGTGCGGAGCTAGCCACTAGTTAGCCACAGGGGCCAGGCAGTGGTGGTGCACACCTTTAATTCCAGCACTTAGGAGAAGGGGACAATCTCTGTGAGTTCAAGGCCACCATGGGCTACATAAGATTTAATCTGTCTAAAAGAGAAACAGAGCTCACACAAAGGTGATCCCAGTACTTGGGAATCATAGGCCTTTAATCCCAGCACTAGGGAGGTGAGACAGGAGTGATATGGCTGGGCAGAGAGAGAAATACAAGGCCAGAGGAGACAGGAGCTCAGATGCAGCCTGAGGACTCAAAGAGACAGGATCGCCGCTTTGGTCTGAGCATTGGTAGAGGTAAGAACTCTAGTGGCTGGCTGCTCTGCTTCTCCGATCCTTGAGCTTTCGCCCCATAGCTGACACCGAGTTTTTATTATTAGAATTTGTGCTACAGGAAGTGTTAGATTTAACTCCCCATCCCACTCCCCCCCCCAAAAAAAAGAAAAAAGAAAAACAACTGTAATTCTCTCCTTCACATGGCAAGATGTCGAACAGACATCCACAGGCACAAGTTTATCTGGATTCATCAACTTATTGCCATAACTTGGTCAAAGGGAAGTTGGACACAAGGCAGCTTCAAGAGACTATCACACTTTACCACTGATGCCATGGGAATAGCAGAAGTTGTAGAACAGGCCAGGGCTGACTGGAACTATGTTGACTCAAATGACCAACCTACATTGCACCATATTCTCCAAAGATCCAAGAGTAAGCACAGATGGTAAAGTCTTAGGAACCATTCAGGTAAGAGTCACATTGAAAATACAGTTGCCATCGTATGAAGCCCATGGGTTAATTGACCTGGACCTTGGAGAGGACATCTCTGGGGTCCGAGGATGCCACTGTTATGATATTTGCCAACTGTAGAGTCCCTAGCACTACATAAACTGGGTAGGGTAGAGATACCTTTCATCTCTGTACAGGATTGAGGAAGAGGGGAGGCCATTGGAAGTTCATTGTCACCCTCAGCTCCACAGGGAGGCTGAAGTCAGCCTGAACTACAAGAGACACTGTCAAAACCAAAACAAACAAAGCAAAAGAAAACAAACAGAAAAACCTACCTGAAATAAATTCATATTCGAGTGGAAACTAGGCTGTGCCTGACATGTGAGCAGCTCTGTGTGGTGGTCTGAATGAGAAGATCCCACAGGCTCTTATGTTTGAGTACTTGGTTCCTAGTTGGTGGAACTGTTTGGGAAGGCTTAGGAGGTGTGGCCTTGTTGGAAAAGGTGTATCACTGGATGTAGGCTTTGAGGTTTAAAAAGCTAACACCATTTCCGGTTAGCTCTCTTTCTCTGCCTCCTGATTATGGACCAGATGTGAGCTCTCAGCCACTGCTCCAGTGCCTCGCCTGCCTGCTGCCATCCATTCCACCATGATGGTCTTGTTCTAACATGAACTCTTCCCCCTTACTTATGCTCCGACCACGACACCATACATTTTGTGGTGCAGCTAAGATGTCCTCACTGTGTTTGCCTTTCTTGGGCTGGGTTACCTCACTCAGGGTGGTCTTTTCTAGTTCCATCCCTTTGCCTGCAAATTCCATGATGTCAGTGTTTTGTTTTGTTTTTTTATATATAGCTGAGTAGTTTTCCATTGTTAAATGTACCACATTTTCTTTATCTATTCTTCAGCTGAGGGATGTCTACGCTGTTTCCAGGTTCTGGCTATTATGAATAATGTTGCTATGAACATTGTTGAGTAAGTTTCCTCATGGTATGATTGAGCATTCTTTGGGTATATGCTCAAGAGAGATATCGCTGGGTCTTGAGGTAGATTGAATCCCAATTTTCTGAGAAACCACCATACTGATTTCCAAAGCGGCTGTACAAGTTTGTACTCCCACCAGCAATGGAAGAGTGTTCCCCTGACTCTACATCCTCTCCAACATAAGCTGTCCTCAGTGTTTTTGATCTTAGTCATTCTGGCAGATATAAGATGGTATCTCAGAGTTGTTTTGATTTGTATTTCCTTGATGATTAAGGTTGTTGAGCAATTCCTTAAATGTCTTCCGACCATTTGAGATTCTTCTGTTGAGAATTTTCTGTTCAGTTCTGTACCTCATTTTTAAAATTGGATTATTTGGTATTTTGATGTCTAGTTTCATGGTATGAACCCACTCATAAGTGAATATTAGATATAAAGCAAAGAATAACCCAGGCTACAGTCCACAGTTCCAGAGAAGATAGGTAACAAGGAAGACCCTAAAAGGGACACATGGATCACCCAGGGAACAGGAATTAGATTAAATCCCCTGGGTAAATTGGGGGTGAGGGGGTGGTAATGAGGAGGGGATGGGAGATGAGAACACAAGGGAACAAATGGTGGCAGGGGGGCGGCAGAGTGGGAGAGCATTGAGAGATATCTTGATAGAGAGAGCAACTATGAGGTTAGGGAAAAATCTGGTGGTAGGGAAACTCCCAAGAATCCACACGGATGACCCCAGCTAGGACTCCTAGCAATAGTGGAGAGGACTCCTGAACTGACCTTCCCCTGTAATCAGATTGGTGACTACCCCAGCTATCATCATAGATCCTTCACCTAGAAATTGATGGAGCCAGATGCAGAGATTCACAGTCAAATTCAGGCCAAGCTCCGGGAAGCCGGTTGAAAAGAGGGAGCTCAAGATCGTGATGGAGAAATATACAGAGACAGCTGAACCAGCTAGTGGAAACTCATGAACTCTAGACTGACAGCAGTGGAACCTCCATGTGGAAGACAGTTGTGAAGCTTGGGCTATCTGAGGGGCCCCTGGCAGTGGGACCAGGCTCTATCCCTGGTGCATGATCTAGTTTGTTGGAGCCAACTCTTTATGTTGGGTTGCCATGCTCAGTCTTAATGTAGTGGGGAGGGTATTGGTCCTACCCCAATTTAGTGTGCCAGACTTTGTTGACTCCCCATGGGAGCCTTTACCCGTTGGGAAAAGTAGATGGGGGGTAGGCTAGGAGAAAGAGAGGGGGGGGCATAAGGAGGGGTGGGAGGAGGGGCATGAGGAGGAGGTAGGAGAATGGGCATGAGGAGGGGTGGTTGGAATGTAAAATGAATTTAAAATATAATTTAATTTAAAAAGAAGTCCTCATTAGGAAACTGATATCATTCTATTTAACATCCAAATCTGTGAAGCAAATAAACCTCTTTTTATTACACCTTCCTCAGGCCTGGGCATTTTGTTATAGCAACAATAAAAAACCCTAGCAATGCAAAAATCATTGAGATTACAGGCCTGCACTATCATCAGTTTATGGTTTATGAGGTGCTGGGAATTGAACCCAGCATTTCGTGTGTGTTAGGTAAGAAGTCTACAAAGTGGGCTTTCTTTTTCCATTATTATTACCAGGACAGGATCTTTCTTGTGTAGTTCAGGCTGACTTTGAACCTGTGATCTTCCTACATCAGCATTCTGAATGCTGTTCACAGGTGTACCGTACTGAACCTGACTCTTTGTTGCTTTTGTTTTTGAGACAAGTTTTTTTCTTTTTTTCCTTTTCTTTTGTTTTTATTGTTGCTTTTTTGTGTAGCCCTGGCTGTCCTGGAACTCTACTCAGTAAACCAGGCTAACCTCAAACTCACAGAGATCCTCCTGCTTCTGCCTCCTTAGTGTTAGGATTAAAGGCATGCACCACGACTGCCCATTTCTAAACTGGCTCCTGCAATAATAAATGTAATTTCAGTCTTCCTGCAGAGTAGGGTAACTAGGCCCCGTTTACCCGAGGGTACTGAGCGATGCACTTGAAGTTCCTGCTGCCTTTCCAAGGTAGATAAATTACACACCATGAACCTAGGAAGACCCATTGACAATTTAAACAGTTTTAATATTTTCCTCCCTCCTTCAATCATAAACTTGAAAAATAACACTCATCTTTTCCCAGATGTAGAGTAGACGGTATTTACTTAATTTATGAGCAACCTGTTGATAGAGGATGAGGCCACATCCTACCTTCAGGGTATAATCAAAACAGGACTTAAGATAAATAATTCTTGAACTGGATTGAGTGTGGTGGCTCTTACTATTGTCCCAGGACTCTGGAGGCTAATGCAGGTGTTTGAGCCTGTGGTGGGCTCAACCTGGGATATATAGTGAGTTCTACCCTAGTGTGGATTATAAGGTAAGACCCTATGTCTTTCTTTCTTTCTTTCTTTCTTTCTTTCTTTCTTTCTTTCTTTTTATTTTATTTATTTAATTATTTTGAGGCAGAGTCTCACTGTGTAGCTCTGATTGGCCTGGAACTCAAAATGTAGACCAGACTGGTCTTGAACTCACAGAAGTCTGCCTGCCTCTCTGCCTGAGTACTGGAAATAAAAGTGTTTGCCCACCTGAGAGCCTATTTCAAAACTCAAAACCAAATAAAACAAAACAAATAAGAGCAGGGCATGGCGGTGCTTGGGAGGGTGAGGCAGGAGGATTAGGAGTTCAGGACTGGGCATGGTAGCTCAGGCCTGTAATCCTAGTACCAAGGAGGCAGAAACAGGAAGACCGCCCACAAATTAGAGGCCAACTTGGTCTACATTCTAGGCCAGCCTTTATTGCAAAGTGAGGCCCTATCTCAATAAAACAAAACAGAACAGAGTAGAGCAGAATAGAACACACTAGAACAAAGGAAAGCGAGTTCAGGGTGGGACTGGAGAGATGGCCCAGGGGTTAAGAGCGCTACTGTTCTGGAGGATCAGAGCTCAGTTCCTAGCATCCATGCTGGGTGGCTCACAACCACTAATAGCTACAGCTCAAGGAAATGAGAGGCCTCTTTTGGCCTCTTAAGGCAGCTGTGCCCACCCCACAGACCTATATGCATACACATGAATTTAAAAAAAAAATGGAAGACTGGGCAGTGGTGACACACACCTTTAATCCCAGGCACTTGGGAGGCAGGGACAGGCAGATCTCTGTAAATTCGAGGCCAGCCTGGTCTACAGAGAGAGTTCCAGGACAGCCAGAGTTACATAAAGAAACCCTGTCTTGAGAAAATCAGAAAACCATGAACAAAGAAAACAAAACAAAAAGGTTTCAGAGTCATCCTAGCTATATTGTGAACTCGAGACCACTCTGCCTCAAAATAAGAATGAAGCTGGGTGAGGCGGGGGTGGTGGTGGAGAGATGGCTCAGAGGTTAAGAGCACGGATTGCTCTTTCAGAGGTCCTGAGTTCAATTCCCAGCACCCACATGGTGGCTCACAGCCATCGTTAGTGAGATCTAGTGCCTTCTCCTGGTATGCATGTGTACACGCAAGCAGAACACTGTATACATAATAAATAAATAAATCTAAAAAAAAAAAACCAAGAATGAAGCCGGGCAGTAGTGGCACACGCCTTGCCTTTAATCCCAGCACTTGGGAGGCAGAGGCAGGTGGATCTCTGTGAGTTCAAGGACAGCCTGGTCTACAAGAGCTCCATAGCTGCAGAGAAACCCTGTCTCGAAAAACCAAAAAAAGAAAAAAAGAAAAAAAAAAGAATGAAATTTCTTTTTTAAAAGTACTCAACTATCCATCTTTATTCATACCTATATAAGATATAAAGATATATATGTACATAAGAAAACTTTCAGAAATTATCACAGGAAAACTAGAAATCATGTAAAAAAATCATAAAAAAGTTCAGTTCTCCAACAGAAGCTACAAAGTACTAGATATATAAAAATAGAAACACTGACTGTACAAAAGTGAATGGCAAATAGCTAGCATATCAGTAAGCACAGGAAAAATACAATAAATACTATTTTTCTTTTTTAAAAAAAAGATAGATTAATATGTAAAGAACTATTGGGCGGAAGAAAAAAAAAACCCTTTCTCTGATGGGCTACTGGCTGCTGAACTTGCAAAGAAAAAGCCTGACTGAAGAATTGGCTCAGAGGTCAAGAGCACAGAGGATCTGGGTTCAATTCCCGCACCCACATGGCAGCTAACAACCTCAGCCCCATGGGATTTCATGCCCTCTTGTGACCTCCTCAGGCATCAGACATGCACGTGGCACATCTATGCAGATAAGTATATCTGTATATACACACATACAGGCAAAACACACATACATATGAAATAATAAAATAATAATTAATAAAGAAAAAAGACTAAGTCAAAGAAGCCATGGAGAGGCGGTTGCTATGGGGATGACCTTTAAAGGGTCCAGAGACTCCTGACACAGCGTGTACCTTTTCTCCACTCAGTAACTTACCTTCATCTCAGGCATGCCGTCCTCTTCCTTAACAAGCTTTATTTCTATTACTAACCTCTGGTACAATCCTGCAGGCCCCTCCACCCAGGTGCACACATGCTAAAATGAAGGATCCCTAGTGTGGTAACTCATACCTCTAATCCCAGAACTTGGGAGGCAGAGGCAGGTGGATCTCTGTCACTTCGAGGCCAGTCTGGTCTCCGTAGAGAGTTCTAGGTGAGCCAGGGCTACATAGTGAAACCTTGTCTTGATTTAATAACAAACTAAAATGGTAGATAGTCCCTAGGGAAGGACTCTGAGGTCGACCCCTGACTTCCACACTTGTGGGTGTGCACACATACAGATTTTGTTGTTCTTGTGTGCCTGCCTTCAAGAGTGAAGCCATCTCTCTAGCCCTACATACATAAACAAACAAACAAAAAACCTGGATGTCTTTCCAAATTCTCTTTGATATGTTTTGGTGAAAACATGTTAGTATTTTTCTTTTGTAGTGTCGGGAATAGAACATAGGGCTTCCAACACGCCTAACAAATACCCTGCCACTAAGCCACACCCAAGCCCAAAGATAATAATTTGGGAGATGTGGTGGGGCCAGGTTTCCATATATTGCCTGGGTCCCCTTCAATTTCTTGATCTTAGAAGATCCTCCCACCTCCACCCCCTATATGCTGGAATTACAGACAGTGACACTATGCCTGGCCCTAAATATAGTCATATTAATGTGGTTGGGTTTATCGACCATTTCTTTTTTTGTTTTTTGTTTGTTGTTATTTTTGGTTTTGTTTGTTTGTTTTCTGGTTTTTTGAGACAGGGTTTCTCTATAGTTTTGGAGCTTGTCCTGGAACTAGCTCTTGTAGCCCAGGCTGGCCTCGAACTCACAGAGATCCGCCTGCCTCTGCCTCCCAAGTGCTGGGATTAAAGGCGTGCGCTGTGACCACCCGGCATCAATCATTTCCTTACTAGTATGTATGGTGTTGAAGTTCTCGGAAGAAGCTGTATTTGTATTAAAGATCCCACAGACTGACCTTGACTGAGTAGAAAGTCATGGTGATTGTGGACACTTGGGACCCTTCTATGCCCTCAGGGAAAATCTGGTTCCTGACCCTTACTTCTGCTTTCTGCCCTGACCCCCAGAATTCTTTACATTCTAGCAAAAGTCACTCATAAGTAAAAAAAAAAAAATTCTTTACATTTTAGCCACCCTTCCTTCCTGTCGTCATACACACACACACACACACACACCACACACATGCACACGGTCCACATACAAGTAAGCAGGCACACAATATACACATAAATTAGTTATTGTATTAAACTACAAACTAAAACGCCACCTCAAGGTGAGGGTATAACTCAGTGGTAGAGCAGTTGCCTGGCATGTGTAAGGCCCTACGTTCCATTCCCAGCACAGAAAATACATTCAATCTGAACTGACGTCACATTTCCAGCCTCTCTGAGTCTCTCTGTGTTAGTGTAAAGTCTGAATAGTTCCCAGCAAGCCTTGCAAGGCCCTTCCTGGCCTGACACTTCTTGCTCACAATTCTGAACTTCAGTGGCTTGTCATCTCTGAGAGCTTTTGCTAGAACTCTTCCACATAGGGAAGTCCTCCTTGATCACGATGCCTGAATCTTGGGCAAATCTTCAGCGGGGTACTCCATTTTGTCTTGCTAGCACAGTTGGTCGGGCAGGCACCAGGTTAACCTACTTCCCCACTCGCAGGACCTGGCACAAGGCCAGCCATCCTCCAGATACTTTGATTGGATAATCAGAAATTGGTAAGCCTCTTGCGCCAGAGTGAAGGCACATCCAGTTTGTGGGTAGAACCTAGGAGCCTTGTGACCAAACTGTCCAGAGCCACCGATTCCTTTCGTGGAGTACTAGGCTTGGGTGACACCGGAGTGTGATCCAGGACAGAGTAACTGAGGCCTTGCAGTGCAGGCCTTTCCCAGAGCGCAGAGAGCAGAAGGCCCAGCTCAGTCACAGACAGGACGGCAGGACCTGGAGGAGGCATGGATAGCAGCGCCCAGGAGAAAGAACAGGGCGGCTGTCACTGGCTCCCTGGCACAAACCCAAGCAGGAGGAGGCCAGAACTCATTCATCCAGGGCCAGCCCAGGAGAGACTGCCTAGCAGGCTGGCCCAGCCTAGCCCAGGCCAC
This sequence comes from Myodes glareolus, assembly GCF_982192425.1. Taxonomy (NCBI): domain Eukaryota; kingdom Metazoa; phylum Chordata; class Mammalia; order Rodentia; family Cricetidae; genus Myodes; species Myodes glareolus. The sequence continues at coordinate 70,887,070 of NC_142028.1, read as the reverse complement.
TAGGCGGAGAGGGAATTTCCTTAGGCGCCCTCCCCCTTAGGAACCTGTCTGGACGATTTTAGTTCAGGGAAGGCGGGTGGAGAGCCTGGGAGGCTGCAGCGGGCCAGCAGGCTGCTCTGTTTGCTGCTTGAAGAGCAAGATCGGACTGCAGGGTGGGACGGCTGTGCCTCGGCCTCCCCAGGTAAGGTGCTGGGGTTGGGGCTGGCGCTGGGTGGTCAAGTGCTGAAACTGGAAGCAAAAGGCAGGAATTCCAGGCAGCGCATTAAAGCTGGTTGCCAACTGATGAGGGGAAGGAAAGGTGCTGCTTCCAGAATCTACTTTACGGAAGAACCTAGAGTGGCCGCTTCGCGTTCTGAAACTTTTTGTTTCAGAGTTGACAGCGCTTTGGAACGCTTTGGAAATGGTTGGGGAGGTGACCAGGGAGTTTAATCTTGCTTCCTCACTGACTTTTCAAACACTGCCGCTCACTTTTACTTTGTAGCAGCATCCTCGGACGCCCAGGGTTTATTTTTATTTTTGGCAGGAGGCGTGCTTGTGTGTGTGTGTGTGTGTGTGTACTATATCATGCCAAATAAGTGTTCTACTGCTTAGCTCCACCTGCAACCACATACGCAGGTATTGTCTCTATCTCCACCTGAGCAGGGATTCTACCCTGTGTTTCCCCAACCTCTGCCCCTGCCCCTGCCCCGAGGGCTTGCCAGGGAAGACAGTCTCACCACTTCTAGCAAGGCGCTCCCCTGGACTGTTTCCTCCTTCCTGGTACAAGGCACCCAAGGGATTTCACTCACTCAAATGGGCGTTCATTTACTACTGTTCATTTGTTTGCTCATTAGTTGAGTGTGCACTTCACTTGCCTGGAGAGAGGAGCATCCCATTTCTCCTCCCGTGAACAGGAAAATTGAAATTTATCCCCACGCATCTTCAAACTGGTAGGCAGGTAGTGGGGCATGGTGGGAAATTATGCTGGAGAACCAGAGAGGCCTGGATTCCTACCCCACGGCTTCTGTTTACTTCCTGGGCCTCACTGTCCTCGCAGGGTTTTCATTTTGTTTGTTTGCTTTGAAAGGTGATAAGGAACTAGCTGAATCAAGGACAGGCCGGGTGACTGGCACACAGTGGGGCCTGGCTAAACAGCTTTCTCCTTCTTTGTCCCTCTTTCAGCCACTCCCCTCCCTAACTGGCTTGTAAAGATGTAGAAGACAAACCCTGGTCTTGGCAGAACTCGGTGGCCTGTGAACTGAGCTGAGCAGTGGAGGCAGGTGCTCTAGGGGGCTGGAGGCCAGAAGGTGTGTGAGGGAGCAGGGAGACCAACTTCTGGGTGAAGGTCTAAACACTGGGCCATAGCTAGGGCCTGACTCTTGCGCTGTGTTCTTGCCTTGGGACCTGCAAAAAACATTGTTCCCCTTCCATATTGTTTTTAAAAATCTATTTTATTCTTCTTCTTTTTTTTTTTTTGAGACAGGTCTCATTATGTAGTCTTGCCTGGCCTGGAACTCACTACATAGACTAGACTGGCCTTGAATTCCCAGAGACCCTCCTGCCTCTGCCTTCCCAGTGTATCCTCCCCATTAAAAATTATTTGATAATTTTGTACATTCATAAAATGAATTGTAGTCATTTTCACAACCCCATTCCCCTCATCCCCATTCCTCTCCCTCATCCCCCTCTCCCTCACTGGTATCCTCACCATTCCCCTCCATCATTCTTCTCCCTCATCCCGTTCCCCTCCCTCATCCTATTCCCCTCCCTCATCCCATCCCCCTCCCTCAGCCCCCTCCCCCACTGGTATCCTCACCATCCCCCTCCCTCATTCCATTTCCCTCCCTCATCCCCTCTCCCCCACTGGTACCCTCACCATTCCCCATCTTCATCCCTCTCTCTCTCTCTCTCTCTGGTACCCTCAATGAATCTCCTTTCTACTTCAAATGTGTGGCCACTGAGTTTAATTAGAGCTAATTTGTGGAGTGGGAGTGGGGGTTATTTAGTGTCAAAGAGACAAATTGTCTGTGGCACACCACTAAAGAAAGAGACACACCTTCCCCAACAGGTGGTAACTGTCTATCATCCCTCAGCCCAGCTGAGCCTGGGCTCTCACTCACTGAAGCGCCTTTTCTTGGGCCTCTGCACCTCCACCATCTCAACACTCAGGAGGCCGAGTTCAAGGCCGGCCTGCGCTACACAGAGACCTTGCCTCAAATACCAAACCAACCAAACAGAAAGACATTATCGCATTAGATCATAACCGTGCTATATTACTCTCATCCCCTTAGGGTTTACCTAAGACCACATGGCTAATGAGTAATGGGTCTAGAATTCAAACTTGGAGATCAGACTCCATGCTGTCTGCACTCCTTGTTGTTTTTCAAGGTCTCTGTATAAAGGGCAGGAAGTGGGGTGTGTTTGTGTGTGTGTGTGGGGGGGGTGTCCTCATTCCCTAACTACAGAAACACCAGCCTTTTCACGTCTTTTGTTCAGGGCTGTTTTATCTAGGTGGGAGGAGATATTCTTGTAGTTGGTTGGTTGGTTGGTTCGTTCATTCATTCATTCATTCATTCATTCATTCATTAAGTGCTTTATCTGTCCCGGGAGACCTAAAGGTTCCAAAAGGGCAGTAATTACCTTGGCATGATGATTCATGCCTGTAGTCCCTACACTGGGTGGTGGCAGCATGTGTTTTGGGGCGAGTCTGAGGCCACCTTGGGCTACATAGCAAGTACCAGGCCAGCTAGGGCTACACAGAAAGACCTTGTCTTAAGTGAACAAAGCCGAAGCAGCCTAGGCAACCCAAGAGCAGGAATGGTGTCTCTATCAGTTACACAGGCAGGGCGCCTTCTGTGTTCGTGTTATAAGAATGCTTGGTGAGTCCTTTGTGAACGAAGAAGCTGACCGATATCTAATGATGCATTCCATGGATGGTGTGATAGGATTCACAGTGGCTAAAACGGAAGCCTTGCACTCAGGAGGCCCACAGTCTGTTAAAGAAGCAGTTACAACACAAAGAAACCATCCCAGACACAAGCAAAGGTTAGTGAGGGGCCTTCCAGGGGCACTCACTTCTGCCACGTCTGCTGCGTTCCCTGCTGTGGCGTAGACCTCATGCCTCTACAATGCTAGGGATATATATATATATATATATATATATATATATATATATATATATATATATTTCAAGGCTCTGTAGAGGAGGTGGAAAGGGACTCACATTGGAACAGCAGGGAGGGAAGACGTTCCAACAGAGGGCAGAGCTCAGGAGGAGACCTATCGGAGACCTGGAACCCAGCCTGCTCAGGTTCAGTATGGCCACAGTACAGGGTGTGGCGGGGACGGGGGTGGGGGTGGGGAAGCAAGAATTGAGGTTGGCTGGAGATATACCTCAGTTGGTAGAGTGCTTGCTTAGCGTGCACAAGGCCCTGGGTTCTATTCCTAGTGCTGTGTAAACCACGAGCAGAGATGGCTGCCAATAATCCTAACCCTCAGGAGATGGGTGCAGAGGACCAAATCCAAGGCCTCAGTTACAAACTGTTGAGGCCATAGCCTCGGGTACATGCGGCTGAGAGGCTGGCGGGATGGTCAGTAGGTAAAGTGCAGGCTGCGTAAGTGTGAACACCTAAGATTGATCTTTCCGACTCTTGTAAAAGCTGTGGTACCACATCATCCCAATCCCGACTCACAGCTCTAGGGGGTGGAGACGGAGGATCCTGGGGCTCCCTGGCTGGCCAGAGAGCCTCATCAATGAGTAGTCACAAACTCACTGTCACTTGCTGTTCCTGATTGTGGATTCAATGTGGTCATGTGATCAGCTACTTCACGCTCCTGCTGCTGTGGTTTCCAGCCAGGAGGGACTGGACTCTCAGACTGTGACAAGAGAAGCCTGTTACCCCCTAGGTTGCCTTTGTCAGGTCTCTTATCACGGCAGGTAACTAACAAGGGCCGTGAGAATCGACTGTGCTGGTTTGCTCTGAGTATTAAGTTTATTTTTTCTGTGAAAATTCTTAGACTTGTATCTGGTTCATAATTAGTGTCGATGAGTAGATTTGAGTAAAATCAGTACTATTGAATCCGTAGTAGGGTATAGCCCTTCCCCTCTAGTCACCAGATCTCTCTTTTCTCTTTCTCAGGAACAAAACAGTCTCTGGTTATCCTTATAAACTTTTCTGGTTTCTTTCTTTCTTCTTAACGATTTATTTATTTCTAAGAGTGTTTTGCCTGCATGTATGTACGTGCACCGTGTGGATGCATGTTGCCCATGGAGGTCAGAAGGAGGTGCTGAATCCCCTGGAACTGGAGTTACAGGTGGTTCTGAGCCACCATGTGGATCCTTTGGAAGAACAGTATATACTCTTAATGGCTGGGCTATCTCTCCAGCCTCGGTGTGTGGCTCAGACTGGCCTCAAAATTATGATTCTCCTGCCTCTGCCTCTTCAGCACAACCTACCAGTGTGTGATACCACAACTGACTGGTTCTATTTTTATGAGACAAGGCTGGCCTTGAATTCTAACACTTCCTGCCTCAGGTTCCGGAGCACTGAGATCACAGACGTGCCCTAACACACCCAGCTTTCCAATTAGCCTTCTGACTATTGCGCCACAGAAAGACTGAGGGCAGACAGAGCAGTGAGCGTCTGTGGAAAGACAACAGGAAACGACGAAGCGGAACGGAGGGCATGGAGATGTATTGGCAGGGTGCTGGCTTAGTAGACATTGCATAGATATGAAACCCCGACTGCAATCCCCAGCACTGCATAAACTGGGCATGGCGGTGCAGGTGTGATCCCAGCATTTGGGGGGTAGACACAGGAGGATTGGAAGTTCAAGGTCACCATAAAGAGGTTGAGGCCAGCCTGGCCTATTTAAGCTGCGCTTTTTTTTTCTTTTGTTATCCAGTCTGGGACCCCAACCAAAGGAATGGTGCCCCAAAGTTAGGGTGGAGTTTCCTATCACAATGAACTAAACAAGAGAGTCTCTCACAGGCAGGAGCAGAGGTTTATCTTTGGTGATTCAAGTTGATGGTTTTAACCGCCACATTATTCTTTTATAAATGAAGTTCCTGGGCCACCAAGAGGTTTAATACAGGCTGCGGGTATAGCTCTGTGATACAGCGCTTGTCTACTGTTTGAAAGGCCCTGGGTTCCATCCCCACAACTTAAGAAGAAAAAGAAAAAGAAAAAGAAAAAGAGAAAGAGAAAGAAAAAGAAAAAGAAAAAGGTTCCGTACATTGCTCAAATCAAAGTTTGTATTCAGGCCCTTTGGAATTTGTGTTCTTAGTCAGCTTATCAGTCTATTAATTCTAAGGTCCTTTGGGCTTTATTTATATATTGTAAAATTACAACTGGGAGGAGCCTACTTGGGAGGTAGAGACAGGAAGATCAGGAGTTCAAGGCCAGCCTTGGCTACAAAGCCATAGGAGACCTTGGGCTGCACACTACCTTTTCTCAAAACCATAAAACAAAAATGAAGTCTGATGGTACAGAGTTATGATCTTACTTCTTAGGAGACTGACGCATTCATGGCCAGCCTGAGCAACTTTGTGAGACTCTGTCTCAAAAACATTAAAAGAGTCAGGGATCTAGCTGAACTCCTGGCTTGTGTTAGAGGAGATGACTTTTCCACAGGCAAGCAGGGGATGCTCTGGAGCAGGACCAGGGTTTTCTCACTCTATTTCCTCTCCTTTTTCCTTTTTCCTTTACTTTGTGGTTAATTCAGGGCTCACTAAGTGTTTTTCACTAGGGTAAGACGCTGGGGTGTAGATGGAATGGAAAACGAGCAATCCTGACCTTCCTGTCACTAGTACAGACAGACAGTGAATGTGCTAGATATTTTTAGGTCTGATAAGTGTTTGGAGCAAGGAAGCAGGAAAATGTGTTAGAGTATTGGCGTGGAGGAAGGAGTAGGCAGAGGAGACTTCCTAGGGAGGTGCCAGCCCCATAGGGGGCGTTGCTGTGTTGGGGTTGGGGGGCTGGTTAGAAAGAACAGAAAGTGCAATGACTCTGAGGCAGGAGAATATCTGATGAGTTTCAGAGACAGAGAGAGGTCCCCATGGCTGCAACACATTGTTGGGGGAGACTGATGGACACTGGATTCTGTGAAAAAGCAGGAGCTAGGTCATGCATCTACTCTATTTATCCCGAAGACAACAGAAACAGCTTTGGTTTTGTTCCCCCTTCTTCTTTGGGGTGCTGGAGATGGAACCGAGGGCCTTGCTCTACTGGGGAGCTACACTCCAGCTTTGCCATGGCTTATGAGCAAGTCAATATACTCGAGAGTGCGGTTTGTCTAAAAAAGCAGGCGGAAATAGGGATGGAGGCGGAGGCTAATTCTGGAGCCTGCGTTAGCTGAGTCATCTGTAATCTACTGTATAGAAGGGGACAGAGATGACCAGTGTCAGTGGGAAGACACAGTGAGGTGGCCTCTTGTCATCTACCTCTGTGTGTTGCTAGCTATGCTGTGTCTCAAGTAACTCCGAATAAGTGTCTGAACACAGCCACTGTTTTATTTTGTCCTGACTCAGTGGGTCAGGAATTTGGGGAGGTTGAACACTTTTTCTATTCCCTTTGCTGTCAACTGATGACATCCAGTTGGCTGTGTTCTTGCCTGGGAAGTCCAGGAAGGTGTCCTTATTGGTCTGGTGTCCTGTTGCTCTTCTACACGGCCTTAGCCTCCGTGCTGGGAATGTGGGCTTCTGCAGAGCATGGTGGCCTGAGAGTAGTCAACGCATATACCTCTCAAAGACAGTCCCCAGTACTACTTCTGCCATGTGGTATTGGTGAAAACCGGTCACAGGGTTGGCCCATGACTTAAGAAGAGAGGAAACCAGTTCCATCTCTTAGTAGGAGGAACGGCAACCAGTGTGCTCACCTTCAGTCTGCCGCAATGGGTTCTGGAGATTGAACAGGGGTCCCACTGTGCCGGTGCTGGCCCACTGGAGATTAACCAGTGGTCCCACTGTCCGGTTCTAGTCCACTGGAGACTGAACAGGGGTCCCACTGTCCGGTGCTGACCCACTGGAGATTAACCAGTGGTCCCACTGTATGGTTCTGGTTCACTTTTCATTTACGCCACAGTACTGCTGGTTGCAGCAATTCTTAGGACTTTTTATTTCCCTCTGAATAGTAGAGGAGTAGACCATTTTTGTTGTTTGTTTTGCTTTCTTTTCTTTCTTCTTCTATGTCTTTCTAGAGTCTAACACTTACCAGGCATCTAGGGACTGCTGGCCAAAGCATACACACTTAACGTGAGCTTTGGTGGTCACTAGAGAATGGTGTACATAAGAATACACAGGGAGAGTGGTTAAAAATATATGCTGACGGGGCTGGAGAGATGGCTCAGTGGTTAAGAGCATTGCCTACTCTTCTAAAGGTCCTGAGTTCAATTCCCGGCAACCACATGGTGGCTCACAACCATCTGTAATGAGGTCTGGTGCCCTCTTCTGGCCTGCAGACATACACACAGACAGAATATTGTATACACAATATATATATAGTATATATATATATATGTATATATATGCTGACTTTCAATCCCTTCCCCTTCTCCTCTCTCCCCCTCTCCCCTTTTCTCCTCTCATCCTCTGTTTCCTTCTCCCCATTCCCCCCTCTGTATTTTCCCCTCTCTCTCCCTTTCACTTCCCTTTCCTTCTCCTCTCCCCCTCCTCTCTCTCCGTCTGTCTCTCTGTCTCTGTGTCCCTGTCTGTCTGCTTGTCTCGACCAGGCCTACAGAAGTTTGCTTGCTGCTGCCTCCTGAGCCCCTGAGCGCTGGGATCACAGGTGTGCACCACCATGCCCGTGCCTGATTCGGCTCAGGGAGTACTTTACACTTTGAGCTACTTTCTCAGCCCTGAAAACAAACCTCTAGGCAGGAGCTGCTGCCACGGCCTCCTCCTCCTCTTCTCCCTGCCTCTCTCTCTCCTCCCACCCCCTGGTTTTGCTGTGGGGAGAAGACTGCTTGGACAGGGGTTTAAGGCACTAGAAAGAAAGTCTTTATTAGTTGGCTGGCGACTACACATGGTCGCTGACCGTCATCCACAACTTTAATTCAAGGGGCTCTGATGCCTTCGTCTGATCTCCGGGAGCACCTGGCACTCACGTGCAGGCAAAACACCCAAACACACAAAATGAATTAATCTAGACAATTATTTATTTTATTTCATGTGTGTATATGTGTGCCTGAATGTATATACATATTATGCCACATGTGTGCAGGAATCTGTGGAGGTCAGAAGAAGTGTCAGATCCATTGAAACTGGAGTTATAGAGAGTTGTGAGCACAACGTGGGTGCTGGGAACCAAGCCCGGATCTTCTGGAAGAGCAGCCGGTTCTCTTGCCTGCTGAATTAGCTCCACAGCCTCTCCCTCCCCTCGCCTTTTTTTTCTGAGACAAGGTCCCTATGTAGGCCTATCTGAGTTGGAACTCATTATGTGGGCTCAGCTGACCTCACGGGTACTGAGATCACTGTGTATCGCCCACGGGCGGCTCAGCAGTGTTATGTTCCTGCCACTGTTATTACTATTTTCTGGGGTGCGTGCACCTACTGATGTATTCAGTAGCTCTGGGAGGAGCAATGTGATACAGCTGTGGGCTCCAGGGAACTGACTTTGCTGTCATCTGAAATGCAAGCTTTGGTTTCCCCTTTGCTTTATCTGTAAATAGGAACAACAGTTTAGGATGGGAGTGTCTCTCAAAATAACATGAGTAGGAGGGACTCTGACGGCTGGATGTGGGAGGAATTATGATAGTCTTTGAATGGAAGTGATACGAACACACTATTGTGCACACCACCCACACTCTGGTAATACGAACATACTATTGTGCACACCACCCCAGCTCTGGTAATACAAACACACTATTGTGCACACCACCCAAACTCTGGGAATACGAACATACTATTGTACACACCACCCCAGCTCTGGGAATACGAACATACTATTGTGTACACCACCCAAGCTCTGGTTGCTCCAAGCCTGAACCACAGCCAGACCAGTGGAGTCCAAGGAAGGGGTGTTGAGTGCACAGTGAGCCATGGAGAGGCCTGGGGACACAGAACTCCCTACCTTATTTGCCCTCGCTAGGGAGGGCCAGGGGGCTTTGCTTCCAGAAGGAAAACTTTTAGTGATGGGGGTTTGTGAAGGCAATTTTTGTTTTTTTAAATCTTTTGCCTGTTTATTTCAAGTTGTGTGCTCAGAGATGGAGCTAAAAGAAAACAGCCACAGCCGCAAACCTATAATACTGAAAAACCAGTTCTTAATTTCTGTAACTAAAAAAGCATCCTTTCAGGCCATGACCACAGAGAGATCACTGCAGGCTCTGGACCAAGGCATAATGATGGCTTGCAGTGTGATGAGGGAGGCTGTTAATCTGTGTGGCTCAGAACCCCAATCCCTGGCCTCATCAATTACCCAGGTTGCGTAGCAACGCCACCAAAAGCCTCCCACTAGGCCCAGCTGGGCGGCAAGTGGGTGCATCCAGCACAGACTGCTTGGCTCCCTGGCCACATGAAGGCTGGCCTCAGCCCCGGGAAGGACTCGCCTGGTACTGATGAATGGGTGGGACCAACTGCATGAAAAAACCAATTCAGCTCTTTGAAACCTACTCGTGTGGCTGCAGTTAGGGAACAGACACGAGCAGATGACCAAGGTGTCTTCCATCAAAGAAGAGTTGTTCAAAGGACGTTAGCCCAGCAACTTCCCTGAGCTAGGTAAAGAAGAGAAGGTGAGCCTGGCTTGATCCATCCTGTTCTGAGAGAGAGGCAAGTCCTGTTCTCATGGGGGCACTTACGTCTACTTGGTGTCCCCGTGGTAGCAATGGTGGTGTTGTGAACTTTCAGCCTGACCCGGGGTGACAACCGGAAGATCAGCTTCCATTTAGAATTCCCAAAATTGGGTCTGGGTCTGTCTGGGCAGTCAGAGGTGGGAGATAAGGTGGAGTACATGAAGATGTGCATTTCCGTAATGTGTGGTGTTTAGGAAACACGGAGGAAGGGGCTGGAGAGGTGGCTTAGCAGCTAGGAGCACTGGCTGCTCTTCTGGAGGACCTGGGTCCAATTCCCAGCACTCACATGGTGGCTTACAACCATATGTAACTCCAGTTCCAGGGGGTCTAACTTCCTTTTCTGTCTGTCATGGGCACCAGGCATGCACATACTACACAGACATTCAGGCAGGCAGAATACCCATACATATAAAATAAATACACAAAAATGAGAAAACAAGAAAGAGAAAGAAAATATGGAGGAAGGGCTTCTCTGCCAGTAAGTTACCCTGGGAACCCGAGTTTCTTTATCTGTGAGTGGGGGGGGGGCGGGTATCAGTGCCCTACTTTACAAGGAAGCTCACAAACTGGACAAAGTAGCTCACGCCTATAATCCCACCACTTGGAGGCTGAATTCAGAAGGTCACTGTGAGTTCAAGGTCAGCCTCAGCTACAGGGCGAGATCCCCATCTAAAACCACGAAACAAAACATGAAAGAAGCTGGGGGATGGCTTAGTCAGCAAAGCGATCGTAGAACCATCATGAGGACAGGAGTTCAGCTCTCCAGCATCTACCTAAAAAGCCAGGAGTGACAGTGTGCACCTGTAATCCAGTGCTGGGGAGACAGAGACCGGGATCCCTGGAGCTCACTGGCCAGCCAGTCTTCCTGAATCTGTGAGCTCAAGATTCAGTGAGAGGAGACTCTAAACAATGATGATGATAGCCATAAAAGAAAAAGACGCCTATGTTGGACCTCTAGCCTCTATGTGCACACACATGCACATAAACATAGACACGTGCACACACCATGCATACACACAAATCCCAAAACAAACAAACAACAAAGAATGCCCACTGCTAATGAGACCAAGTCCCTGTGAAACTAAACCTGGATGCTGGGAATAGAACCGTCTCTTAGGCCCTCTGGGCAGCCATTACAACATCGCAGCATGGTAGCTCTATAGATCACGGCTGATCACGGCCCTGATGTTGAACAGTGATGGTCTCTGTGTGTGGAATCAACATGGTGATACAAAGACTGGGCAACGTGGTGTGGGTTCAGTCTTTCCTTTCCTGCTCTTCTCCTTTCTTTTTCTTTATTCTTCTCCTTCCTTTTTACATTTTTTTTTTTTTAAGGGAGAGAGGGCTTATTTTGGCTTATAGTTTAAGAAAGGATACAATCTCCCATGGCTGGGAGGATATGGCCACAGGATTATGAGGCAACTGGTTAATTTCTCAGTCAAAAGTAGAGAGTGGACAGGAAGTGGGGCCAGATTATAATACGTCAGAACTCATCCCAACCCAGGCATAGTGATGTATAACTTTACTCTCACACTCGAGAGGCAAAGGCAGACAGTTCTCTCTGCATTCAAAGTCAGCTTGGCCTACATAGCAAGTTTCAGGCCAGTCAGAATTAGATGGTTAAATATTGTTGGATTTTTTTTTTGATGTTGTTGTTTGTTTTGTTTAAGCAAATGCAGTTAGCTGCCCAAATTTAGGCCACACCTCAACCCTGGCTTCCTAGAGCCTGGGGAATGGAAGCATCAGGCATGCTTGGTTTCTGTGATAGGTGGTCCCTGCTGCTCATTGAGAAGAGGTTTGGAATTCCCCAAAAAAGTGGACAATTGACCAGTGTTATCAAAAGAATTTACTGGAAGTCCTCAGCTTTCAAAGATTAAACACATATGGTTTGGTATTTTATTGGCTATTGCCTACAGCCTGAGCCATGTGTGTGAATGTGAGGTGAAAGGCCGGCTCTGCCTGATCAACCTTTATGTAGTATGTATTTTCTGTGATCTCAGTGATTACGGCCTTTGTTTCTGGTTGGGGAGTAGAGAAGACTCACAGTGGCTGGGGCACAGCTCAGGTGGTAGAGTGCTTAAGTAGCATGCAGATTCCCCGAGTTTGATTGCTGGCATCTCATAAACGGGATGAATGTCTTTAATTGCAGCCCTTGGGGAGTGGAGGGAGGAAGAGCAGATGTTCAAGGCCACCTCTGCCCATGTAGGGAGTTTAGGAGCAGCCAGGGCAAGGCTAGTGATAGAAATGAAGAAAGTTAAAGAGGCCTGAGAAAGTGAGTTTCGTTGTTGTTGTTGTTGTTTTTTTTTTTACTTCAGCCACCAATAAAAGTTTTGGATGGAGTGGGGTAGAATGTCCAACTCAGCAATGTTTAGGATGTCCGATATCCGTAGGTCTACTCTGTGTCTCTTCGGTACAGGCAGGACTTTAGAAGGTGTTAGCAAGTGCTGGCCAGCACAGGAATTACTCTTCAAGAGGGAGATGCGGGACTCGGGAGATGGCACAGTTAGTAAAGGACTTGGTGTGCACATAAAAAGCCAGGGGCAGTGGTGACAGTGTGTGATCCTGGCATGGGAATTGGTAGGTGAATCTCTGGTGCTCGCGGCTGGCCAGTCTAGCTAAGCCTAGGTTCAGGGAAAGGTGGAAAGCCAGGTGATGGTTCAGCAGGTAACAAGGCTTCCCAGAAAAGCCTCACAAATTGAGTTCAGATCCCTGGACCCACGGAAAGCCAGGTGGGCTGGTGAGTGTCTGTAATCCCAGTATTTCCATGGCCTAGAGGTGGAGACAAGAGAGGTCCCTGGAAGCTGGAGTGTGCCGCACAGTGGTAGTCAGGAGAGACGCTCCCTCACAAACAAGGTGGAGGGACAACCACTCAAGGTTGTTCTGGGACCCACACATGCACAGTGTAGCATGTGCACACCCTCATGCACAAACAGGCACACACACATTACATGCACACACACACACACAAGTAAATATTGAAAAAGTAAAGTGGGGGAGCAATTGAAAAGAGACCTCTAATGTCAGCCTCTGGCCTCTGCTTGCACACACACATGCACACACCCTTCTGAACATGTACATACACGGACCACATAAAAATTGAGATGAAAAAATTTTTTTTAAAAAATTCAGATGAGCTGGGTGTGGTGGCAGTTATCAACTCCAGGGAGATAGAGATCAGGAGTTCAAGGCCACCTTGTCTCCAACAAACAAATACAAAAGGGAAACTAAATTTTACTAAAAGATAAATGAAGACATATCTAACCCACCAAGAGTTTCCTTTCCTCTTTAGGACCTCAGGTGCTGCCAAGTATTGGTACTGCTGAGCATTAGCACTGTTGAGCATTAGTGCTGTTGAGCATTAGTGCTGTTGAGCATTAGTGCTATTGTTGAGTATTAGTGCTGTTGAGCATTAATGCTGTTGAGCATTAGTGCTGTTGAGCGTTAGTGCTGCTGAGCATTAGTGCTGTTGTTGAGTATTAGCACTGTTGAGCATTAGTGCTGTAGAGCATTAGTACTGTTGGGAGTGTCAGCGCTATCGAGCATTAGCACTGTTGAGCATTAGTGCTGTTGTTTTGAGCATTAGTACTTCTGAGCATTAGTGCTATTGGGAGTGTTGGCACTGCCGAGCATTAGTGCTGTTGAGCGTTAGTACTGCTGAGCATTAGTGCTGTTGAGCATTAGTGCTGTTGTTGAGCATTAGTGCTGTTGAGCATTAGTGCTGTTGAGCATTAGTGCTGTTGAGCATTAGTGCTGTTGTTGAGCATTAGTGCTGTTGAGCATTAGTGCTGTTGGGAGTGTCGGCACTGCTGAGCATTAGTGCTGTTGAGCATTAGTACTACTCTGGGGTATAATTACTCCTCAGATAATTCATTTCAGAAAAAACTCTACGTCTGAGCTTTTAGATTCGTGTAGGGACTGAAATGGAGTCACTTAAAGTTTTGTGGCATAACTGAACAGTTGCATTAGGAGATGTTCTATGACAGACAGTGAACTGAGGTGACTAAGGAAGGGGTCCCTTGCTGACGTCAAGGGTCTCTTATGAAACCTTCCCACCTTTAATTTCTTTCTTTTGTTCTGAGAATTTAACCCAGGGCCTCATGTATGCCAGGCAGTACTCTGTCACTGAGCTGTGTCTCTAGACTCTCTTTTCTCTTATTGATTTTTAATTTTGTTTCTCTATGTAGGTCTTTCTATGTAGCCCTGGCTATCTTAGAACTCCCTATGTAGACTAGGCTTGCCTCAAACTCACAGAAATCTTCCTGCTTCTACCTCCCTAAGTGCTGGCATTAAAGGCTTACATCACCACAACCAGTTCTACTGATTTGCATTTTTAATAAATTACATTTAAAAATTTTGTTTATTGTGCATGTGTGTGTGCAACTGTGTGTGTATTTTTAGAGGTCAGAGGACAACTTACAGAGTTGGGTCTCCCTTGCCACCCCGTGGGTCCCAAGGATTGAACTCAATTCTTCAGATTTGGCAGCAGGTACCTTCTATCTAAGAAATCCAACTTTTTTTTAAAAATTCTTATTTATTATTTTATTATATCTGTATGGGTGTTTTGCCTATGCATATATCTGTCTAGCACTTCTGTGCGGTGCTGCCCACAGAAGATACAAGAAGCCTTGGGATCCCTGGAACTAGACTTGCGGATGCTGTGAGCCTTCACGTGGGTATTGTTGGGACTCAAACCTAGGTCCTTTGAAAGAGCAGCTAATGATATTAACCACTCAGCCATCTCTCTCCAGCCCTGATTTATTTATTTTTAATGTAGGCAGCTGCTTTGGCAGCAGAGTCCTACCTTTTCCAGTGCATGGACCAGGGAGATCCCAAAGGAAGAAAGTGCTTTCCATATTTTAATTCTTTCTTTTTTAATGTTGTTTTACCTTTGAAATAGAGTCTTGCTAGGGCATATTCCAGGCCTGGAAGTTGCAATTCTCCCACCTCAGCCTCCTAAGTGCCAGGCGCATCTGACTCAGGTTTCTTTTTTCTTTCTGCTTCCACCTCTTATTAATAAGGGAGAGGGCTGCTTGTTCATCCCGGCCACCCAGCTAGTTTAGCCCCGAAATAACTACACAGAAGCTGTGTTCATTAAATTACTGCTTGGCATATTCGCTCTAACATCTTATTGACTAACTCTTACAACCTTGATTTAGCCCATTTCTATTAATCTATGTATCACTACATGGCAGTGGTTTACCAGATAAAATTCCCAGCATGTGTCTCCGGTGGATCCATGGTGTCTCTTTCTGACTCTGCCTTCTTCCTCCCAGCATTCAGTCCCCCCCACCTCACCGCTTACCTAAGTTCTGCCCTATCAAAAAGCCAAGGCAGTTTCTTTATTCATTAACCAATGAAAACAACCACATAAACATAAGGAACTCCTACACCATTTCCCCTTTTCTGTTTAAACAAAAAGGAAGGCTTTAACTTTAACATAGTAAAATTACACATAACAAAACAGGATCAAGCAAAAACTATAGTTACAATATTTATATCTACTTTATCTTTTTATAACTGAGGAAAGCTATAATAACTATCTATTCTTTAACCCCATCAAAGACTCCAGAAGGATATAATATTACCTAAGTAAAACAGGAAGTATATTGTAAGCAACTTCCAAAATTCTAGAATTGACAGAGACATCTTGCTGCCTGGACAGTCACCCAAAGTTCTTCTTTATTGCTGGGTCATCCATCTTCATCCTACAGGCCCATAGTATCCAGCAGACTTTTCCATGAAGCAGGAAACTTCAAAGACAGTTCAGTCACTTTCTTCTGTGTCCTGTAGAATGTCTCGCAGACTCTTTGATGAAGCAGGAACCCCAAAGGACCATCTCACCTTTAGGCAAGTTCAGCAGTCATCTCTCTACGGGTGCCGCATGTCCAGTGAAGCAGTCCAGGCAAGAGCAGTTTCTTGCCCAAATAGCTAGCAAACTCCATAAGGAGCCTCTCCGATGCCCATCTTCCTCTTGAAGTAGCTGGTGCTGCCAGAAGCGGATGCGTCTCATTGTCATGAAAAATCCTAAGTTATTAAAACATTTAAATGCCATATTCTGAAGGTCTCTGAAAGATTTGAAGAATACCTATCTAACTTAAATATATCTTTATACATCTAGAAAAATCTAACATGACTACAAGCTTGACTATTATAGATTATCTATTAACCTATATTTCTTAATTATACATTTTTAAGTGAACTATACAATTACAATACCTTAATCAAGAGCAGAAATATACACATAATGAAATTGACCTTAAATTTGTATTAATAAACCAAGATCCATACCAATGCAAATTATTCATACCCATATCATACCCCCCTTTAAATGTAAATAAACATTGGGAATATGGGCACAGTTCTGTCCATACTGCTTCCTGCTGACTGGGGGTGTTGTTAATCAGGCCTTTCATGGTATATCCTGTACGCTAGGTTCATCTCTGTCAGCAGCTGGGTGAAGTAATTTTTTGAGGGTGTTCATGGCAACCTTTCAAGGGGGCATCATACCATATTGGTCTAGAAGCAATCCACAGGTTCTCATCTTCTGTGAAAATAAAAGAAGAACCTCTTTTCCATTTCAACAAAGAACAGGCAGCAAAAACTGGCAGCACATTAGGAGGTGTATCTTGCTGACATGAAAGAAAACGCCAGGAACTCTCATGATCTTTGCTTAATGAGTCACGGAGCAGTCAGAGGAGTAAATACCCACTTGAGTGGCATGGTAATGAAGTGACCGAACAGGCAATTGGATAGCTGTGGGTGCTTTCGTATCTCAGAGAGACTATAGAGACTATAGAGGCTGTGATCATTGCCACCTGTTTTGCCTTGAGGCCACGCTGCACTTCCTTAGGCCTCTGAAAATGCCACCTTGTTTGTCTAAAGGTGCTTCCAGCCAGCTGCAGTGGCACGCACCTGTAATCCCTGCACCTGGGAGGCAGAGGCAAGAGGATCAGGAGTTCAAGACCAACTTTGGCTACATAGCAAGTTAATGGCAATAAGAAATCCTGGGCTTTATGACACTTCATCTCATAAAACCAAAGTTAATTAATTAATTGTGCTGCTACAAGCCGTCCAGACCCCATGGAGTTTATACACAGCCTGCACCCAAGTGAGGAAAAAAATGAATCACTTTAGATTAGACTTGCTTTGAGAGGCCTTACATAGGGAAAGTTGGTATGATATATGCTGTAAAACAAATAAAGAAATAAACGGACAAACAAAATCTAAAAACCTGGCGTGGTAGCACATGGCTTTAATCACAGCACTCGGGAGGCAGAGGCAGGTGGATTTCTGTGAATTCGAGGCCAGCCTGGTCTACAGGTCAAGTTTTAGGTCAACCAATGTTACAAAGTTTTGACCTTGTCAAAACAAAATAAAAACAAACAAACCAACAAAAAAATCCTGAAAAATTATATCTGTCATGAAATGCACATCCAGGACTGGAGAGATGTTCAGCGCTTAAGAGCATGGGCTGCTCTTGCAGAGGATCCAGGTTTACTTCCTAGCACCCACATTGTGGCTCACAACCATTGGCCACCCAGTTCCAGGAGACCTCTGACGTCCCTGAGAACCAGGAACACACAAGGTACACATGCTATATGCAGGCAGATACTCATGCAGTGTTCCCATGGAACTATACACACAAGGTACACATGCTTTATGCAGGCAGATACTCATGCAGTGTTCCCATGGAACTATATTTGGGTTGTTTGTAGCTTTTAATTATTATAAGTGTTCTACATTTTACATTCTTGGAACATAGTTTTGTGTACTTACTCAGATACCTTTGCTGGGTAGAATTCTAGAAGTATTCTTTTGAAAAGCTTTTTTTTTTTTTTTTTTTTTAAGACCAATCCCACCTGGTAGCCCTGGCTGTCCTGGAACTAGCTATGTAAACTGTGCTGGTCTTGAACTCACAGAGATTCACCTGCCTCTGCCTCCCAGTGCTGGGAATAAAAGTGCGAAAAGTGCGTGCTACCACACACACCTGGCCTGTCATATACTTTTTGTATGTTAAATTTTATGTTACTCCTTTGTGTTTGTGTGTATGTGTGTGCGTGCACGTACGGGCGCTTTCTATGATGTGCATGTGGAGGTCAGAGGACAGTTCTGGGAGTCAGTGCTCTCCTCTCCTTTATGCGAGTTCTAGGGGCTGAACTCAGGGTGCCAGGCTTGTGTGGTAAGTACCCTCGCCCATTAAACCATCTCGATAGCCATTTTAATATTCGGAGAGGCCACCTGATTGCCTTCCAAAGGCTGCAGCAACTTGTGCCTCACAGACCGCCCTCAATATCAGTCTTTTTCACTGGTTTGCCAATGTGGCTGCTGATATTTCCCAGGTTGTTAACTTCTCTCGGCAATTCAGGCATGGGGAGAGGTCAGAAGGTGTAGGAGGAGTGCCAGGCTGGCAGAGATTTGGAAGGGACACCTGCGCCTGGCACAGGCCCAGGGCTTGGAGATAAGGTGAATCAGGGAGAGGCAGACAGGTAGGGAGGTCCAAGCAGGACAGCCACCCAAGAGAGGTGAAAACAATGACCTCTAACGGTTAGTTTGTTGTTACACGGAGAATCTGTATCAGAGCCTGCCGTGCCGGGAAACACCGCAGACATGCGCAGTCTTGGCTCCTCCAAGGGTGCCGGGTATCTCCTTGTCACAGGGCATATGTATATGCATTTACACAGCTAACATGGTGAGCTTGGAGTCATAAAACATCTGGACATTTTAAAATCTGAAGGAAGAAAAAAAATCTAAGAACCTATCTTAGGTTTCTATTTCTGTGATAAAACTTCACAACCAAAAGCAAACGGGGGAGGACCGGGTTTATTTCAGTTTATGATTATAGTCCGCAGGAGGGGAAGTCAGGGCAGGGACTCAAGGCTGGGACCTGGAGGCGGGAACCAAAACAGACGTGGAAGAGTGCTGTTATTAGCTTGTTCCTCATAGTTCACTGCACTGGCTTTTTGTTTTGTTTTGTTTTTTGTTTTTAGTTTTGGGGGGGGGAGGTTCTGAGATAGAGTTTCACCATGTAACAGCCCTAGCTTTCCTGGAACTAGCTCTACAGACCAGGTTGGCATCAGACTCAGAGATCTGCCTGTCTCTGCCTTTCAAGGGCTGGGATTAAAGGCGTGCATCACCATCGCCCAGTTTAGGCTGGCCTTTTTTATACCACTCGAGACCACCTGCCTAGGAGCAGCAGTGGGCCCCCCCAGTGGGCGGGGCTTACCCACATCAATCATCAATCAAAAAAATGCCCCACAGATTTGCCCACAGTCTAACCTCTAGCGTGTGTCAAGATGACAGAAAATCTAAGCAGAACAGAAGAAAAACATCCTTATTTTTCTGATTCCTTTTATAAACATAAAGTCGCATTGTCAACAATGTGGAATTTTATTCCCTCATACGATGATCATATATGGTAATTAACTTTATAATGGGGCTTCTTCCTAGGAGGGTAATAATTCCTAATTAAACTTCTTTGTTTGCAGCGCTGGGGATCCACCCCACAACACGCTTATGTGGGTGAGCCCTTGACTGAGCTACGTTCCCAGCCCTGACCTTATTTGAACGCTTTCATGTTTATGAGTAAAAGCTGCTGGTCTCAGCCACTACGTATACGAATCTAATGTCTGGTCCTGGGTCACGTGCGAGTGGGAAGGCAGAAGGTGCCGGGGTGGGAAACAGACTCTATTGTCGGAAAAATTGCTGTTGAAAAGAAAAATGAAAGACTTTGCTCCTTCCTGAACTCACCGAAAATAACACATTGTACCATGGAGTCAGGCCTGAGGTGATTCATCTGGAAATAAGTTGGGTTTGATTTGATTCCCAATAAGTTGCTTGTGAAAACAGACCCATTCAGCCTTTCCACCCACGCATCCATCCATCCATCCACCATCCACGCATCCACCCACACACCATCCATCTATCCATCCACACACCCATCCATCCATCCATCCATCCACCCACCCACCCACCCACCCACCCACCCATCCATCCACACACCCATCCATCCATCCACACACCCATCCGTCCATCCATCCACACACCTACAAACTCACTCAATCATTACCAGTAATAATGAATGATTATGGAATGTTTCCTGAGTGCCAGATGTTGCCCAACTGTCACTTATATGTCAGCTAAAATCATGCCCCCAATCGCTGCCATGATCTCTACCTCAGAATGGAAATCTGAGGGGCGCCTAATATTATCATGACTCAGTATGCAGGTTACATGCATCAAATAACTAAAGACAGGCGCTCAAACAGCTCCTCCTGGAAGCTTGGTCACAGCAGGCACAAGGTGAAAACAACTTGTTAGCTGTCAACAGATGTGTGATACCCAGGATGCGAGGTACCGCTTGTACACTACAATATGTTCATCCTCATGAGAACTGTAGCCGGTTGCGGTGCACGTGAGGGTAGGATTTGCTGAAGGAGGCAGAGGCAGGAGGATCATGAGTTCGAGCCAGCCTGGGCTACATGTTAAAAAGAAAAGAAAGGGAAAGAACTGTAGTTCATGCTACAACATAGGTGGCTCTTGAAAACACCGTGTGAGAAAGAAGCCAGAAGGAAAACACAGGACACATTTCCTGAGCTTTCCAGACATTGCCAGGTCACAGGAGCAGATCAGAGGCTATGGGAGAAGAGGGGGAGACTCCAAGAGGGCAGAGACTGCTCAGTGCGGGTGGGCATGGAGGCGAGGAAAACCTATGGGAACCAGATGGTGATAATGATTGCACAACTTTGTAAGTGCACTCAATATCACCAGACTGTTTAAATGGTTAAAATAGTTTCATGTCATTAAAGCCATTTTTTTAAACATTCATTTGTTTTGTGGGCGGGGTGGGGGGCCAAGTCTCTCCTTTACTCTTGGTTCTAGGGATTGATTTCATGTCATCAGACTTGACGCTGAGCCATCCTACCAGCCCAAGGTTCCTATTGTTTACCGTAGTTTTAAAAACGTAATTTGGGGTTCAATGTATATGACTTTCTTGAGGTACCCTTACAGTTGGTATGTGGACGAGTTCAGCTTTTCTGTTGTTGAGATGGAGTCCGGCTGTGTTGCCCAAGCTGGCTGTGGTCACAGCCCTGGGCTCAGGTGCTCTTCCTACCTCAGCTGCCGAGAGCTGGAACTCAGAACTCTGAGCCGTGCCGCCACACTCGGCTAGGACTGTGGTTTTAAGATTGGTCTCACGTGTCTCAGGGTAACAGCCAATTGGCTACATAGCAGAGGATGACCTTGAACTTCTGATCCTCTGACTGCTACTCTCCAAGTGCTGAGATGACCACACCTAGTTTATGCGGTGCTGGGGATCATAGCTTTGCACATGCTGCACACAAGTACTCTACCAACTGAGGGACATCCTTAGTCCCCCAAACTGTCTGGATCTGTGGATATGCTTTTTTATTTAAAAGAATGTATTCAATTATTTATCTACTTTATTACTTATTTGTTTAGATAAGATCTCTTGTAGCCCAGACTTGCTTTTTTGTTTTTGTTTTTGTTTTGTTTTTTGAGACAGGGTTTCCCTGTGTAGCCCTGGCTGTGCTGGAACTCTCTGTAGACCAGGTTGGCCTCAGACTCACAGAGATCTGCCTGCCTCTTCCTCCCAAGTGCTGGGATTAAAGGTGTGCGCCACTACTTCCCTTCAACCCAAGCTTGCTCTGAACTCACTATATTGCTAAGGGTGTTCTTACCCTCTTGTCTCTGCTTCTAAGCTGTTTATTGTAAATTACACTGGAGAATTACTTTCTGCGTGTTGTGTGGTGGTCAGAAGATAGCTTTCAGAACTCAGTTCTCTCCTTCCAGTAGGGGTCTGCAGGGTCACACACAGGTCATCCAGCTTGGCAGCAGATCCCTTTCCTTACTGAGGTACCTCACGGGCCCATGGCTTTTTTATTGTTATTTTGCTTTTATAAAGAGAAGAGCACACAGAGTTTACTACATGCCTAAGGTCTATGAGCATCAGACTCCCTGTTTTAAAAATTACTTTTGTTTATTGTGTGGGTGGGTGTGTACGACAGTGAGCATGTGGAAGTCAGAGGGCAAATCGCAGGATTTGGTTCTGTTCTTTACAGCACAGTGTGGATCCCAGGGATCAAACTCGGGCTGCCAGGTTTAGTAGCAAGAGCCTTTACCTACTAGGTTGTTACACACACACACACACACACACACACACACACACACACACACACACACACACCAGTGTCTTACCTGTTCCAAATTCCATGTTTTAAAAATTTACAAAACAATATGGTGAAAACACCGTTTGTGGCCACTTAGATTTGGCCCACTTTGATCGTCTTTAGCTGCCTCCTAGCTCCATGCACAGGAAGGACCAGGAAGACAGTTTTCCAAAGAGCCCAGGAAAGAGCCTCATCTGGCCGACCAAAGGTTCATCTCGTTTCCCCCCACATTCATGTCTGTTTTAGGCGGAGGGAGGACCAGGCTGATGGCTGCTGCTGACGATGTGGAGATGGAGAGTGTGAATCTGAATACGGAGAGAGCGGGAAAGGAAGAGCTGGAGGAGGAGAAGATGAGGGAGGACGGGGAAGATAAAGACTTCCCCAGGAGCAGAAAGGTCCACAGGATTGTCTCAAAGTGGATGCTTCCTGAGCCAGTCCGAAGAACGTACCTGGAGAGAGCCAACTGCCTCCCGCCACCGCTCTTCATCATCTCCGTCAGCCTGGCTGAGGTAAACATGGTCGCATGAGGGGCCCTCACACCGGTTCAGACCGGAAGCTGCAGACAGAGTCGGGGGACAAAGCCGACCTTAGAGGAGAAAGCATGTAGGAAGAGGGCATAGAGGGACGAGGGCAGCACGCACAGCTTCTGCCCCCTTACTGTTCCCAGAGCGGATCTGCTCAATCACGGCCAACCCAGGCGCTGGTTTCATCCTTGATGGAAATTTGGTGCTTGACGTTGGCTGATTTCACTAACTTCATTTCATTTTAGCTGGTGGGGTCTTTAGAAACCAGGGGACTTTGGGCATGCAAATTAGCCCCCCCTCCCCAGCACCTCCCAAAACAGGGTTTCTCTGTGTTGCTCTGTAGACCAGGCTAGCCTCAAACTCACAGAGATTCGCCTGCCTCTGCCTACTGAGTGCTGGGATTAAAGGTGTGCTCCACTCCCTCCCCACCTTTTTTTGAGATGAGATCTGACGTTCAGGTTGGCCATAAACTCACTATAATACTTTTGTAACAACCACCCGGGTGTTGGGATGACAGGCGTGCACCACCATATTTAGCTTGCAAATTGACTTTATCTCATGAAACAAAACAGACTGGCCAGTCAGGTTGGCCTGGGATGTATATTTAGAACAGTCCCCAGCTGCCTGAGCTTCAGAGGAAAATGTGGCACCTGCTGTGGGTGGACTGTGGGCTGATGGGCTGTGTTCTTGGTCTATGACCTGCTCAGCTTTCCTGGTTTCCAGAAAGAGGACAAAGCTCAGAGAGGTGGGGTGAGTCACCCACGGGTGTGTCTTAGTGCCTGGGAAGGGCTGGGCCCCTCCTGTCCTCGGTAAACCCAAGATTTTTCTCCTAGATGGCTGTCTTAGGAATGAGTTGGTAGAGATGACTGCCCGGAGGGATATGACTTTAGGGGCCTTAAGATGTCCCTCCTGTAATCCTCTTAATTCCCACTAATGCCCCAGCTTGGGTGTCAGGGACTGTAGTGGTCAGGGCTCCCAGCAGAACAGAACCAATAGGGTGTGAGGAAGGGAACTGGAAGGGGAGGGAGGTTTCAGCTCTCCAAACTCCAGGGCAAGCTGGAGACCCATTAAAGGTTTTTGTACTGAGTCCAAGGCCACTTGCTTGTGTAATACTTTTTCTCAAGAAATAATCTTTTTCTATTAATGTTTTCTTCTGAAACGCCACACAAGATGGAGGGAAAGGGGTACTAAATTAAATATTCATCTCATCTCAAGAAATGATCTCAGCCGGGCGGTGGTGGTACACGCCTTTAATCCCAGCACTCGGGAGGCAGAGGCAGGTGGATCGCTATGAGTTCGAGGCCAGCTTGGTCTACAAGAGCTAGTTCCAGGACAGGCTTCACAGCTACAGAGAAACCCTGTCTCACAAAACAAAAACAAACAAACAAAAAAAGAAATGATCTCAGGTGGACATGGGGACATGACTTTGTAATCTCAGAACTCGGAATCTGAAGTGGAAGGCTCTTGAGTTTAAGAGAGCCTGTGCTACACAGTAAGTTTGAGGCTAGCCTAGGCTATATAGCAGGATGCTGCAACTAAGTAATTCACTAGCTAGCTAACTAGTTGATGTGTAGAAAATACACAGAAAAGCAAAAAACTCATAGGAACATCTGGAATGATTGACGATGTATCTGAGTCTATATGAACCTTGCCAAACTGAACATAAAATGAACCATTGCAGAAACCATTGCAGAACATAAAATGAACCATTGCAGAAAGGTTTTTTCATGGCAAGTGTGCAACCATTTCCTGTAGCAGGCTTTCTTGGATCACCAACCACTACCAAATCAAGACAAGGAGACTTATTATCAATTATGAATGCTCAGCCTTAGTTTAGACTTGTCCCACCAGCTCATATAACATATATTAACCTGTTTCTCTTCATCTATATTTTGCCTTGGGACCTTTAACCTTTCTTTCCGTCTGTATGTTCTGTTTTCCTGCTTCCTCCATGTCTGACTGGGAGGCCCCAGGTGTTGCCCTCTTTCTCTCTCATTCTTCTCTCTTTTGAGCCTAGATTCCCCCTCTGACTTATTCTCCCTGCCCACCAACCCTGCCTATCCCTCTACTGCCTAGCTATTGGCCGTTCAGCTTTTTATTGGACCAATCAGGTACCTTAAGCAGGCAAGGTGAAACAAATGCAACACATCTTTACATTGTTAAACAAACGCAGCACAAACAATTGTAACACATCTAGCAATGTTCCACAGCCATTTCCAGAGGCGTCTTTCTTATTGGGCTTTATTGCAAGACTGGGAAGCAAGAGTTAGGCTCTGTGTCTGGATTCTCTGTGTGTCTGGACTACCCAGTGTGACTGTGCATTGCCCAGTACTAAGTGCACGTGAGGACAAGGGAGGTGCTGGAGAAAAAAATGGGAAGTGATCTCACGTTTAAGAATAAGGCAGTACTTTGAGAGCATAACTCCCCACAGTGAGGTCCTGGAGCAGGGACCGTAGTCACTGCCTTTTACAGGAGAACCAGTTGAGGATACTGCTCTGTTGATAAAGGACTTGCCTAGCGTGTTTGAAACCCAGGATTTATTCCCCAACATTTTGTAAAACTTTTTGAAGTGTCACATTGGTTTTCAAAAACTTCAAAATTTGGAGCATTTTGGATTTTAAATTTTATGTTCAGGATGCTGAACCTGCACTATTAACTGAACTTCAGGCTTTACTTGGATTTGATTGATTTTCTCACTAATGTCTCCTTCTCATCCTCTGGTCCCTTCCAGCTCAGGGTTTCACACTGCATTAAGTTGTCCTCCCTCCCCAGGCTCCTCTGATTCAGGACAGCTTCTTGGTGTCTTTCATGACCTTGATAAAGATGAAGTATATTGGCCAGTACCTTGTAGAGTGTCCTTGTCTGGGGCTGTCTGATTTTTTTCATAGTTAGGCTAGAGTTGGGAAGAATGTCATAGAATGTAAAGTGTCCTTCCCATCACATCAGGAGGTAGGACCTCACATGACATCACCGGGACACAGGACCTCACACGACATCTCCGGGACACAGGACCTCACACGACATCTCCGGGACACAGGACCTCACACGACATCACCGGGACACAGGACCTCACACGACATCACCGGGACACAGGACCTCACACGACATCACCGGGACACAGGACCTCACATGACAACACCGGGACACAGGACCTCACATGACATCACTGGGTACTGATCTTCATTGCTTCAGTAAGACTGACTGCCAGGTTTCTGGCTGTGAAGTCAGAGTGAAGGTGAGGGACACAGGTAAGGGTGACAGGGCACAGAGAGTTAGGAGAGCGAAGAGAAAGGGACTCAGGCTGCTTCATTACAATCTGGCCTAACACTGCTCCTCACCATGAGGAAGTATGACCACTGTGGGGGATGGTGGAGAAATTTAACTCCACCGTCTTCGGAGCCCATGAAGAGCTAATCGCTCAGGCGCAGATACTGTCCATGGGTTTGAATGAGTCCCACCTCCAGAGGAAGCTTGGTTAACTGGCTTGATTGCTCCTCCTTGACAGCTGGCCGTGTTTGTTTATTATGCTGTGTGGAAGCCTCAGAAGCAGTGGATCACTCTGGACACGGGGATCTTGGAAAGTCCCTTAACTTACATCCCTGAGAAGAGGGAAGAAGCCTGGAGGTTTATCTCGTACATGCTGGTCCACGCCGGGTAAGGGACGATGGCCGATGGCGTCAGAAGACAGCAGACGTAATTGTTAGGCTGGGCAAGGTGGCACATGCCCGTCATTCCAGTACTTGGCAGTCAGAGGCAAGGAGATCATGGCAGGTTTGAGGTCCACATGACCTACATGTTGAATTTCAGGCCAGCCAGCCACTTAGCCAGACTCTGTTTTAAAACCCAGAGTTCAAAGGGTAAGGTAAAGACACCTGCCAAACCCAATGACCTGAATTCAATCCCCAGAACCCACATAGTGGAAGACGAGAACTGACTCCAACAAATTGTCTACATACACACACACACACACACAAAGATTTAATTTTTTTTTAAAAAAAAGTAACACAAAGTAGGGTGCAATGGAACATACCTTGAATCCCAGCACTAGGAAAGCAGATGCAAGCAGACTCGTGAATTGAGATCTAGCGGGGTCTATACAGAATTCCAGGTCAGCCATGGCTACATAGTGAGATTCTGCCAGAGGATGGGGGGGGTGGTGGTGAAGAAAGAGAGATAAAAAGATCCAAATTGCCACTGATCTGTTTGGAACATTTGTTGTTGTTGTATTATTTGTGTGTGTATGTATCTGCCACATGTGCCCTGGTGCCCTTGGAAGCTAGAAGTACTGAACTCTGCATAACTGTCTAATGTTAGTATTGCTATAAGAATGCTAATGAGCTGGAAGCAGAGAACTCCATGAGTTCAAGGCCAGCCTGGTCTATAGAGTGAGTTCCAGGACAGGCTACACAGAGAAACCCTGTCTTTAAAAAAAAAAAAAAGTAATATTAATGAGATGGGACCAAGTCATTATCAAACCAAAAGTAGGTCGCCCTACTCGTTGGATGTCGTCCAGTCACCGTTTAGGTGAAGAAGCAGAACTGAATCAACCACAGTCTGCCTTCTCCAAACACACTTGTGAGCATATTGGCTGATGCGCACTAGGATTTAACCGACTCACTACCAGTTAAATAGCAGCATAAGGAGGTATAGAAGCCACATAGGCGGAACTGAAGAGGAAGCACAGGGGTGAAGAGCACTTGTTGGGCACGGTCTCACGTGCGTGTAACCTCAGCGCTGTGGCAAGTGGAGACTGGAGGATTGCTGGTGCTCCCTAGCTGCCAGCCTAGCTGACTAACACAAGCCTCAGGTTCAGGAGATGCGCTGCCTTAGTGGAATAAGGTAGAGAGAGAATGACAGAAGAGAAGCCCCAGCGCCCTCTCCTGGCCTCAGGGTGCAGTTGCACAACACCTGCACCTCCCTTCCCCCTACACACATACAAAAGAGGGAAGGAGGCAAAGAAAGAAACATAATATGTTTGCTTCCCACTTTTGTTTACAGTTTTTTCCTCCCTCCCTCCCTCCCTTCCTCCCTCCCTCCTTCCCTCCCTCCTTCCCTCCCATCTCTTTCTCTCTAGTTCTTGCTTTTCTGAAACTCACTGTGTAGACCAGGATGACCATAAACTCACAGAGATCCACCCCGCCTCTGCCTCCTGAGTGCTGGAATTGAATGCATGCACCACCACCACCCAGTCATTTGCAGTTTCTTAGACGTGAGAGCCTTTCAAGACCTGATTCAGAACCAGGTGACCTATGGTGCTCGGCTGCAGTCTCAGTAGGTGGGAGGTAGAGACAGGAGGATCAAGTCTTCAAGGCCAGTATAGACTACAAGTCTCAAAAAAATGTGAAAAGTGTTTGCTCATTGTGTTTGATCCCCCATGCCCACTTTGGTCAGCAAATAGCTTGTGGCTATCCTGCTTCCTGGGGCGGGGGAGCCCTGTGGTATTCGATGAATTGAACTTCACCCAGGTGACCCACCCCACCCTGGATTTAAATGACTAATTTTTGATCAGTGACTAAGCAGACATACAGGGCAGGGTGCTGGGTGCTTTGCATAAAACCCGGAGTTTCATGTACGCTGAGCAAGTGCTATTTCCTCTGAGCTACATCCTGAGCCCTTGAGCACTTTTGGTTTTTTTTAATTAAAAATTTTTTTTTTGAGACAAGGTCTCATTATGTAGCCCTGGGTGTACTGGAACTAACTATGTAGATCAGACTGGCCTTGAACTCATAGAAATCCACCTGCCTCTGTCTCCCAGGAAAAGAAATTAAAATTGTGCTCCACCATGCCTGGACTTCATTCTCTTAGTTAGTTTCATTGGTCTTTGTTTCAGTTGTAATTGTTGTAAAGCAGAATTTATACATTTATATTTCTAAAATACTTTTATTTGTTTTACATATCGAAGCTTCAGGTAAGATTTTATTTCAAGTCAGGTGGTGGTGGCACATGCCTTTAATCCCAGCACTCAGAAGGTACAGGCAAGAGGATGTCTGTGAGTTTGAAGGCCAGCCTGGCTACAAAGCAAATTCCAGGACAGCCAGGCTACACAAAGAAACCCTGTCTCAAAAAACAAAAACAAACAAAAAAGATTTTATTTAAAAATAGATAAGAGTTGGACTGGAGAGATGGCTCAGCCATTAAGAGCATTGACTGCTCTTCCAGAGGTCCCGAGTTCAATTCCCAGCAACCCCATGGTGTCTCACAGTCATCTTTAGTGGGATCCGATGCCCTCTTCTGGTGTATGTATATAGTGATCCTTTTGCATGATGCTTGCACATACATGCAAATAGATCACTATATACATAAAAAAATAAGTCTTAAAAATTATTTAGGGGGCTGGAGAGATGACTCAGAGGTTAAGAGCACTGGCTGTTCTTCCAGTGGTCCTGAGTTCAGTTCCCAGCGACCACATGGTAGCATCACAACCATGAGATCTGGTGCCCTCTTCTGTCATCCAAGCATACATGCAGACAGAATACTGTGTACATAATAAGTAGATAATAAAGATTAAAAAAAAAAAAAGCTGGGCGGTGGTGGCGCACGCCTTTAATCCCAGCACTTGGGAGACAGAGGCAGGAGAATTTCTGTGAGTTCGAGGCCAGCCTGGTCTACAAGAGCTAGTTCCATGATAGGCTCCAAAGCTACAGAGAAACCCTGTATCGGAAAACCAAAAAAAAAAAAATATTTAAAAAAAGAAAACAAAACAGATAAAAGAGTTACCTGCTTAAAAAAACTAGAATGGAGACCAGCTCAGTGGTTAAGAATGCTTACTAATCAGTCATGAGGACAGTGACTTTGATCCCAAGACTCACATGGAGTGACCCACAGTTTCAGTGACTCCAGCACTGAATGATGCGTCACTTTCTTCTGGCTGCCATGGGCGCTCGCTCTCTTGGTCTGCTTAAAGATAGGCAATAAGATTCTAGCACATTCTTAAGGAGCACTATCCCATGCGAGTCTCCCATGACCACAGCCGCTTGGGTATTTGACCGGTGTTTGTTTCTGCAGAGTCCAGCACATCGTGGGCAATCTTTTCATGCAGCTCGTTCTGGGCATCCCCTTGGAAATGGTCCACAAAGGCCTCCGAGTGGGGCTGGTGTACC
The DNA here is from genome assembly GCF_982192425.1 of Myodes glareolus. Classification (NCBI taxonomy): domain Eukaryota; kingdom Metazoa; phylum Chordata; class Mammalia; order Rodentia; family Cricetidae; genus Myodes; species Myodes glareolus. The sequence continues at coordinate 70,857,496 of NC_142028.1, read as the reverse complement.
TGGCAGGAGTCCTTGCAGGTCAGTGTTCTGGGGGGGGGGGACGTGGGATCAACAAGTCTGGGCTCTTAAGACGAAGCCAAAGGTAATAGATGTCTACAGTGGGCTTTTTGCTGGAGTCAATATTTACTGCACCCTAGCATATGACATGCATAATCATAATATGCTAAGGAACATGGTAAGTATTAGAGATGACTGATCTAGAGATTAGATATTAGAGATATTACAAGCATATAAAGAAAAGTCGCAGTGGCTGTCCTCAGATTAACCTCCAGTCTCATAGCCTTCACGCAATTCAAAACTACGAACAGCTTGGTGTTTGGCTCTTGAAGCCCCTGATCTGCTAGACCAAAGGGCCTGGAAAGTATCATGGCCAGATTTATACTTAAGAAAGACATTTTGCTGGGTATGGTGGCGCACGATTTTAACCCCAGCACTTGGGAGGCAGAGGCAGGTGGATCTCTGTGAATTCAAAACCAGTCTGGTCTACAGAGCCAGTTCCAGGACAGCCAGGGCTACACAGATATCTCAAAATTAAATAAATGCTTTCGTTTTGAGAAAGCTGTAAATTGACATGAGTTATAAGAAACGGTACCTCAAGATCCCAAATGCTTTGCTCATTTGTCCCCCCCAATGTTGCCATCCTGTAAATTTTAACATAGTAACACAGCCAAGTTACTATGTGTTTAACGTAGTAACACAACAGTCATGCAGTTCACGGTCATGCAGTCAAGATAGTAAATACCCACAAGCCCAGGGGACCCTCACTCTGCCTCTTTATGGCTCAGCCTCTTTCTTCTGTCTCTCTTCCTTCTTTACCGCCGACAAGCACTAACCTGCTCTCACTCTTTATTTATGTCATTTCAGGAGAGCATCATGGTTAATTTTTGTCACTGCAGAGAAGTATTCTGTTTACGATCTTGTTTTGTTTTGGTTTGTTTTGTTTTTTCGAGACAGGGTTTCTCTGTAGCTTTGGTGCCTGTCCTAGAACTAGCTCTTATAGACCAGGCTGGCCTGGAACTCACAGAGATCCGCCTGCCTCTGCCTCCCAAGTGCTGGGATTAAAGGCGTGCGCCTCCACTACCCGGCTGTGTTCCGTGTTACAGTCTTGTCCAGTTGTTGACTCCTTGAAGGATAACTGGATTGTTTTAACCCCTTTCCTATTGCTCTTTGAGACAGGGCACCCTGTAGCCCAGGTTAGCCTTTAACTTGCTAAGTAGCCAAGGATGCTTTGAATTCCTGATCCTCCTCCCACCACTTCCCAAGTGGTAGGATTCTTGGCTTATGTGGTGTTGGGAATTCAGCAGCTTTCTGACTTCTAGGCAAATACCCTGCTGAGTTATGTCCCCCAGCCTTCCTTTTTTTCTGTTCTCTTTTCTTCTCTCTCTCTTTTTTTTTTTTTCTTTTGAGATAGGGTTTCTCTGTGTAGCCCTGGCTGTCCTGGAACTCTCTCTGTAGACCAGAATGACTTTGAACTCAGAGATGCACCTACCTACCTTTGTCTCCCAAGTGCTGGGATTAAAGACACATGCACCACCACAGCCCAACCTTTCTGTTTTTGAGACTGCACTCTCTAACGTAGCCCAAGCTGGCCTCAAACACGAGATCCTCTGCCCTTGCCTTCCAGGTACTGAGACTGCAGGAATGAGTTATGACTTAGGGTTTCTATTGCTGAGATGAAGCACCATGACCAAAAAGCAAGTTGGGGAGAAAAGGGTTCATTCAGCTCATACTTCAGCATTGCTAGTCGCCAAGGAAGGAATTCAGGAGAAAAACTCAAACAGGGCAGGACCCTGGAGGAGGAGCTGATGCAGAGGTCGTGGAGGAGTGCTGCTTACTGGCTTGTTCCTTATGGCCTGCTCAGCCTGCCTTCTTATAGAATCCAGGACCACCAGCCCGGGGGGGTGGGGTGGGGGGCGGTACCACCCACAATGGGCTGAACCCTCCCTCATCAATCACTAATTTAAAAAAATACCCTACAGGCCTGCCTACAGTCCAATTTTTATCTTATGGAGGCATTTTCTTGATTGAAGTTCCCCCTTGATGATTTAATTTTATTAGTTTTTTAAATTAATTAATCAATTAATTAATGTGTGCAGTGTTCTTCCTGCCTGTAGCCCTGCAGGCCAGAAGAGGGCACTAGATCTTATTACAGATGGTTGTGAGCCAACACGTGGTTGGCTGCTGGGAGTTGAACTCAGGGCTCTGGAAGAACAGCCTGCACTCTTAATCTCTGAGTCATTTCTCCAGCCCTTCAGATGATTTTAACTTGTGTCAAATTAACATAAAATTGTCCAGCACACACTACCACATCTGGTACCAATATGTTTTCTCCTTTGTAGCCTCATTTTCAAATAAGGTCTCAGTGGGTTGTGGTAGTGCACACCTTTACTCCCAGCCCTGGGGAGGTAGAAGTGGGTCTCTGGTTTCAAGGTCAGCCTGGTCTAGACTGAGTTCCAAGATAGCTACACAGAGAAACCCTGTCTGAAAAAACAAAACAAACAAACAAACAAATCAAATAAGATCTCCTGTTTTCAAATATTATTCCTGGGCAATGAATGTCATGTGGTTCAGGGATTACAATTCAACTCAGTTTAGTGTTTGCTTTTTCTTTCTTCCTTAGATGATGGGAGATGTTTGTCGACTGCTATTTGAGAGACTTTCTGATTTGTAGTGTGCAGTGGCAGGAATATGGACAGCAGGAAGCAGTCTCGAGCTATAGTAAACAGAGCTTTGTGAAGGCCTGGTGCCAAGGCTTGGCTCCCTATTGGATACCCCATCTACTGCATCCAGGTTCTTCACTTTCTGTTTCTTCCTGCATCTTTCTGTCCTGTCCTCGAATACAGAGGTGTAGACTTGCAGGCCTGCTGCATCTATTATGCATTCCTGCTCTACCCCAGGGCTTGATTTCAACCTGTGGGCAGCACTGCCCCGGCATCAGAGCAGAAGTCCTGCAGGAGAACGTGAAAGATTATCTCACCATCTCTGTGATTTTGGCAGTTGCTTCTTGGCATGTTTCTCTCGCCTTTCAGGTCTATGCTTCCCAACCTGTTGAGATCACCTGCAAATAGACTAGTACCTAGCGGTTCTCAGTGGTCAAAAGAAATTCAAGATGACAAGCGAGCTCTTTGTCACCCTTGCCTTTTTTTCTACGCTTCTCTGTGTGCCGTGTCACCTCAGTTCCTTACCTTTGTTACCTTGAGGTGTGCCTGCCGATCCCCAGTGCCAGCATCAGAAGAAACTGTTAAGGCAGAGTGTTGGGGCCAGATCAGATCTGACCCTAGAATTCCCCTTCCTGTAAGCTCACAGGAGCACATTAAAAGACTGAGCTATGCAGTCTGCCTTCAGCTGAGCACCCACAAGCTGACTGATGGTCACAGTTGCCTGGAGTGCTTGGGACACCTGAGGCTGCTCAGATCCCACCAGAACTACTGACTCAGACACTCTGGGGATGGGACCCTGGAACCCACATTTTTGTAGGGCATATGACAGTAAAGTGAACTGTTTTATGTCAATAGCACAAGTCCCTGCTCTTTCATAGACTAATAATTTAGTACGGTCAGTTTTCCTTATATTAGCCTGTCTGTTATGTGCCTAGTGATAATTGGGTGGGTTTAAATGTGCACTTCTGATGACTCATGACTCCCTCCTGCCATTTTGGCGTCTCTAAAAGGTTTGTTTGAATCATCTACCCATTTGAATTTTTGGCTCACGTTCTTTATTGAATGGAACTGTATATGGCATGCAGATATTTTCTTCTGTCTGTATTTTGTCATTCATTCCCCTTTGGTTTTTGGTATGGTGGGAATTGAGCCAGTGCCTTCATGCTTGCTGAGCAAGGCTGTACAGCTAAGCCACCTCTGCAGCCTCTTTTCTTTCCCCAGCCCTCTCTTTTTATTAGCTTATTTTTTGTTTATTTATACAATTTGTCCATTTTATTTTGTGATAGGTAGAATGACATTGACTTTCCCGTGTTGAACCAAGCTTGCTTTTTGGGAGGACAAATGCCACTTGGCCATAGTATATTATGATTTTTATAGGTTATTGGATTCAATTTATTAAAGTTTTAAAAGACGGATTCTGTTTTGTTTGTTTGATTGTTTTGTTTTGTTTTGTTTTGTTTTTGGAGACAAGGTTTCCTCAGTGAGTAACCTTGGCTATCCTGGAACTCACTCTGTGGAACAAACTGGCCTCGAACTCTCAGAGGTCCACCAGCTTCTGCCTCCTGAAGCTGGGATTAGAGGAGTGTGCCCACTATCACCAGGCCAATTTGTTTTGTTTTTAATTATGTGTATGTGTGTGCGTGCGTGCGTGTGTGTGTGTGTGTGTGTGTGTGTGTGTGTGTGTGTGCGCGCGCGCATATGAGTGCAAATGCCAGCTGAGGCCAGAAACACTGGTTCTCTCTCCTCCTCCCCTTCCTCTTCCTCCTCCATCTCTCCTTCCTTTCCTCCCTCCCTCTCTCTCTTCCTTCCTCCCTTTCTCCTTCCCTCCCTCCTACTCTTTGGTGGCCCACCACCCAGCTCCCAAATAAATACATGGAGATTTACTCTTACTTATGAATGCCTGGCCTTAGCTTGCCTTAATTCTGGCCAGTTTTCTAACTTAAATTAACCCATTTCTCTTCTTCTATGTGTTGCCTCTGGGCCTTTTATCTTCCTTTATTCTATATATCTTTCTTTACTTCTTACTCTGTGGCTGGCTGTGTAGTTGGCTCCCGGTGTTGTCCTTTCCTTTTCCCTTTCCTGCTCCTCTAGAGTCTAGATTTCTCCTATTTTTTATTCTCTCTGCCTAGCAGCCCCACCTATCCTTCTCCTGCCTTGCTATTGGCCATTCAGTTCTTTATTAGACCAATCAGGTGTTTCAGGCAGGCAAAGTAACATAGCTTTACAGAGTTAAATAAATGCAACATCCAAGAATGCAACACATCTTTGCATCATTAAATAAATATTCCACAGCATAAACAAATGTAACATCACATCTGAAGCTATTATTCCACAACACCCTCCCTCCTTCCTTTGTTTCCAGAGCACTCAGATCTAGGCAAGTGCTCTCCTACTGGGTCAGATCCCATAGTCCTTGACTGTAGTTTTCTTGTAATATCATTGCTCATTTTGCACTGAAGTAATGCTTGCTTCATACAACAAGTAGGGAAGTGTCTTCCCTCTTTGGCTTTATGGAGAAGGTTAGGTGGAATTGTCATTACTCTGGGGATCAAACCAAGAGCTTTACACACAGTAGGGAGGCAGATACTCTGCCACTGAGGCGTATTCTCAGCCTTGCGATCCCTTCTCATTTCAATGATTGTTAGAATTCAGCAGAGAAGTGAGGTGGATGCCTATAATCCTAACACTCAGGAGATGGAGGCAGGAGGATCAGGAGTTCAAGGCTACCCTCTGCTACATAACAAGTTTGTAAACATCTTGGTCTATGTAAGACACTGACAAAAACAAAACAAAAACCCCAGCAATAAAGTCATCTTGGCCTGTAATTTGCTTTGTGGAAATAAAGTTTAATTCAATTTTAAAAATAGTTATCAGGCCAGGTGTGGTGGCACAACTTTAATCCTAGCACTCAGGAGGCAGAGGCAGGCAGATCTCTGTGAGTTTGAGGCCAGCCTGGTCTATAGAATAAGTTCCAGAGCAGCCCAAGGCCACTTAATAAGACATGGTTTAAAAAATAAACAAAATTAAAAGACCAAAACAACAACAAAATCCATTTCCTATCTTTTTATTTATTATCTGGTGGATATGCCGTGGTAAAAATTTTCGCACTTGCTTTGTTTTGCTCTTGCTTTTTTTTTTTTAAATATTTATTCATTTATTGTGCATTCAATATCTGCCTACATGTGTGCCTGCAGGCCAGAGAGGGCACCAGATCTCATTACAGATGGTTGTGAGCCACCATATGGTTGCTGGGAATTGAACTCAAGACCTTCGGAAGAGCAGGCAATGCTCTTAACCACTGAGCCATCTCTCCAGCCCTTGCTCTTGCTTTTTGAGATAGGATTTCACTGTGTAGACGACTGATCTTGAATTTGTGGCAATCCTCCTATCTCTGACTATCATGTGCTGGGATTAAAAGTATGTGCTTCTGTGCCAACTTCTCATTCTATGTATGTATGTATGTATGTACGTACATATGTAGTGTATGTGTGTATTTGAGAGTACCATGATATGCCTGTTGAAGAGATGTTTCTCGTCCTCTTGTGTCCCTCCCTTTTCCTTTCCCTCCCCCTTTTCTCATAACAGAAATTTCTTCTGAGAAAGTCGTTTCTTCCTGAGGGCTTCCTCAGCACATCCTTTGTTTTCATGTGTATGGGAGTTTTGCCTGCATGCACACACGACACACACGCATACAGTGTCTGCCTGCACATGTGGCACACACGCATACAGTGCCTGCCTGCACACTCAGCACACACGCATACAGTGTCTGCCTGCACACGTGGCACACACGCATACAGTGCCTGCATGCACACGTGGCACACACGCATACAGTGCCTGCATGCACATGGGGCACACATGCATACAGTGCCTGCAGTGACCAGACATCAGATCTCCTGGAACTGGAGCGGTTGTGAACTACTGAGTACATACGGGGAACCAAACCCAGGAAGAGCAGCCGGTGTTTGTAACAGCTGAACCATATCTCCAGCCCTCAGACATTGTTTTTTACACAAAATATAGATGCTATTGCATCCTAAAGAATGAAGGGAGTGGAAGTATAGCGAGGACATCATAAGGCTCATCTTTTGGTACAGATATCTAGGACTGGGTTAGTAAGTGAGTTTCACCTTGCTTGGAGAATACGATTAGACCTTACTTATGTCAAGAAGGATTCTGAGGCCCCCTCCAGGGAGATGGCTCAGTGGGTACAGTTCTTTTCTACAATTATAGGAGGTAAGAACACCTCTAGTACACAGAACATGGTTTATCACACTTATTTTGTTGTGTGTGTACGTGTGTATGTGCGTGTGGACTCTTGTGGAGGTCAGAGGACAACCTGTGGGAGCTGGCTTTTTCCTTCCCCGTGTGGGTCCCAGGGATCAAGTTATCAGGCTTGGCAGCAAGCGTTTGCCCTCTGAGCAGTCTCGCTGGCCCAGTCGAAGTCATAGCTAGCCAGGCCACAAAGCACATCCCACAGTGCTTTCAGATGATATGTGTGTCAGCTCTCTTATGTCCCCTCAAAGCCTGCTGCGGACTGTTTTATTAGCATTTCCATGGTACAGACAGGAGACATAATGTCCTGAAGTCATGGTTAATGAGTCTGGCTCCAGAGCCGGAGCTCCTGTCTGTTTAACTTTTAGCAGATGTTAAAAGCTTCGGAAATAACCTGCGTGCCCGAATCTACACAGCACAGAAGGGCAAGGTGGAATTGTTGTGTGCTAATAGGAAAATGGTCAAAATGTCCCGTATTTTTACTTGAGACTTTTTAAAACCTACTTCATTTATAATTCTTACAGTTCTGTCTGGCCTTTTGTGTTTTATTTCTCCAGGGTCCCTCGCCAGCTCCATTTTTGACCCCCTTAAGTCTCTCGTGGGTGCTTCAGGAGGAGTCTATGCACTGATGGGAGGCTATTTTATGAATGTTATAGTGGTAAGAATTTTGGGGATGGAAGTTTCAAAGACAGGCTTTCATCTAGCCCAGGCTAGCCTGGTACTTGACATGTGGGCAGAGGATGGCTTTTACTTTGATTCTCGCCTAGGTTCTGGGGCTTTACCCTTTTGCATGCAAAGATGACCAGCAAGCACCACCATACCCCATTTCTGGAATTTAAAAAATCCTATTTGTTTATTTTATTATTTATATTGTAAATATAAATACATTTATTATATTATTTTATGTGTATTTCCCCTGCATGTATATATGTACGCCATGTGCATGCTTGGAGCGTGTAGAGGTTAGAAGAGGGATCTGACCCCCTCAAGGTGGAGTTACAGATGGTTGTGAGCCATTATGTGGGTGTTAGACTCAAACCCAAATCCTCTGGAGCCATCTCGCTAGCTCTTAGACTTTTTTTGCTTTTTGTTTTCTTTATAAATGAGTAGTTGTTTGATTCAGGGAATCCTGATTTATCACCATTTACTGAGTTCTTCTGAGCTAAGAATTGTTTGGCCACTAGAAAAGACAACTCCCAGTCTGTCTGTTGTGACCCTTTGTGTCAGGCTGTCACCAGGATACCACTTAGTCAGACATCTGTGTTTTGATTTATTAGGTTGCTTCTCCCTCCCCTTTCAAATAATAAACTTTCTTCCCAGGGAGCTAAAGTTCGATTAAAAATAACAGCCTAGGGCCAGCGAGACGACTCAGCAGGTAAAGGTCTTGCCACTAGGCTCTAACACTTGAGTTCAATCCTCTGGATGCATATGGTGGAAGGAGAAAACCTATTCTCACATGTCATATGACCTACACATGTGAGGCATGGGCGTGTACACACACACACACACACACGATACATTTCTGAAAATTTAAAAATAATAGCCTGCCATTCCAGGCTTGTAAAAAAAAATTAAAGAAATGCTTAAATATTGGTTAAATCTCTAAATCTCTCTTAAGTCCTACAGGGAAAGAAGATGAAATAGTAAAAGAATAACAACCAGAAAGGCTTAGAAATATTTTACTAGACTCATCTCTCTGTTTACTGACAAGTGAAATGTTGATTTTATGTTACTTGTAATGAAATTATGTAATTTACATTATACAATTAAGCATTATAATTTGTTTTGTGGTCCAAAGTACAGCCAGCAGCCTTGTCTTTCTCCGATGCATTTGAAAACTTGACTGTTGGACATATTTGTCTTTTAAATCTTTACTGAATAAGCATTGCTTTAAGTTGAGTATGGTAGCCCATGTCTTTAATCCTGGCACTTAAGAGGCAGAGGCAGGAGGGTCTCTATGAGTTCAAAGCCAGCTTGGTCTACAGAGCAAATTCCAGGACAGCCAGGGCTGCACAGAGAAACACTATCTCGAAAACAAAACCAAAAGCAAAAAGAAAACCAATAAACATTGCTTTAAATGAAACAGCAAATGAAGAGGGAGTCAGGCTAAGATGGCATTTGTTTATAGATCATATTCTTATCGCTTTCCCAGAATTTTCGAGAAATGATTCCTGCCTTTGGGATCGTCAGACTGCTTGTCATCATCCTGATAAGTAAGTGACCTTGGTGAACACTTTACTCCCTCAGTCTCTTCCTCCTCAGATTTCTGAGGGGCTCCTCGGGTCCCCCACCCCACCATGAGGGATGATTGATAGTCTAGTGTTGGGGAGAACTGTCCGCTTTCAGAGGTGCCTCAATGATGTACCAGGACTCTGGATGTGTGTGTGCCTCTCTCAATAGCTTCACTTACGAGTTCTGTTCTGGATTCTCATATTCATGCAATGGAGGGCACATGATTTTTGTCTGCAAAGGAAAAGTTTAGAAATTACTGAGATAGCTGGGCGGTGGTGGCACATACCTTTAATCTCAGCAATTGGGAGGCAAAGGCAGGCAGATACCTGATCTCTGTGAGTTCGAGGCCAGCCTGGTCTACAAGAGCTAGCTCCAGGACAGACTCCAAAGCTACAGAGAGACCCTGTCTCGAAAAACCAAAACCAAAACCAAAAAAAAAAAAACCCAGAAAACAAAAAACAAAAACAAAAAAAACCTACTGAGATACTCTAACTTCCTCCTAAATTTCTAAATTTTCAATTTGGGTAGGTTTGTGTAGGTAGAGCAGGATGGCCTTGAACTTTAGAAGTAGCTGAGGACAACCTTGAACTCATTCTCCTGCTCCTACCTCCTGAGCACTAAGATTATAGACCTGTGTTGTCTCACCTGGCTTTATATAGTGCCAGAGATCCAACCCCAGATTTTCTACCAAGTGAGCTATAGCTGCGTTCCGTGTCTTGGATCCTTTGTGTAGAAAATGCCATGACCTTCACGTGGGTTGCTAAGGCAATCCTCTATCTGGTCTCTCTGCTCTGGTTCTTGTTTCCTATTTCCCTTCTAATAGCCAGAATGAGTCTTTCCCGGCCCCACAAGGCAAGCAAACCAAAAATCTCATCAGACTCCTGTCACCCGTAGGCAAACCCTCAAAACCTTCCTGTCATGGAGATGTCAGTCGTATGTCAAAGTCCCTGTCTCGAAGTCCCGGAGCGTCTTTCCCCAGCTCCTTTCCTGATCCTGACACCTACCTCTTCATCCTTAATTCAAGTCCAGAACCTCCTGGAAGACTCCCCCACAACATGGGAGGCTGACCCAGGGCTTTAATTACTCATTCACCTGTCTAGGGTGATATCGGCGAATCAATCCCACACCAGTTATGTTTTAAGGGGTTATTTATTTTGGGGGGTAAAACTTACATACACCAGAAACCGTCAGGAAGGGAGCCTAGTCGCTGGAGCAGGAGCCGGAAGCAGGAGCCTGGGAGCAGGAGCCGGGAGCAGGAGCCGGGACCAAGCACCGGAACCAAGAGAGCCTGATCCGGATCTGCTTCTCTTTTTAAAAGAGAAATATACCACGCCCCAGTGGGCTGGTATTTCAGCAGCTATTGGCTGACGGAGCGGAAGTCGCTCCCCGCTGCACTGTGGGCTCGTATTTCAGCGACTATTGGTTGAGGCAGCGGAAGTTACTCCCACAACAGGGTGAGCCAGAGAATTTCATTTTTAGTAAGTTCTTGGTGCCAAGTGTCATGGTTCCTGCCCAGAATCCCAGCACTGTGGAGGTCAAGGCAGGAGGATTCCTGCAGGTTTGGGTCCACTTGGGCTAGACAGTAAATTCAAGACTATCCTGGGATATATAGTGAAAACCCATCTTGAACAAAATAAAGCAGAAGTTCCCAGATGACTCCGCTCTTGATGATTTAGGGGTCATTTCTGCCTCAGGAAGTCCAAGCTTGTTCTTCACTTGATCTGAAAGATCCTTGCTTTACACAGTAACATGGCTTGTTCCACCCAGGGAAGGATTCCTGGAGAGCTTCCTCGATCCTCCTATTAAAACATGGCAGCCTCCCTGATGACATGTCTGGCTCAGTCAGTGGGTAAAAACACCTGCCGCCAAGCCTGTCATCCTGAGTTCAATTCCCAGGACCCACGCAGTGGAAGCAGGGAACAGCTGACGTCTGCGAGATGTCCTTTGACCTCCACACAAGGACTGTGGCACACACACACCTGCGCACGCATACCTGCGTGCACACACCCACACTTGCACACTAAATTAAAAATATTTTAAAGGACAGCCTATTCCTGACACCCCCAATCCTCCTTCCTCTGTATTCTCTCTGTCATACTCAGTGTAACATGGCACACTGTTGTCTTTTGTTTGTTTGCTTGATTGGCTTTTGAAATAGGCTCTCCCTCTGTAGCCTTGGCTGGCCTGGAACTAGGTATGTAGAGTAGTCTGGCCGCAAACTAACAGAAATTTGCCTGCCTCTGCCTACCAAGTACTGAGATTATAGACACCAACCAACATACCTGGCGATGCACACTCCCCCCCCATAGGTCAGGGCAATCTGATCTCTTTGCTCTGTGTCTACCGTGAGAATAGTGCTGTCAGCTGGAACATAATCAACAACTACTTCTTTGATTGATAAATCCATAACTGGGTTACCGAGAACGTCCACTTCATTGTGCTGTTATGAGAATTAATGAATTGCTGAAGGGAGAGCTCTAAGAACAGCAGCTGGCCCAGCAGAGTCAGACAGACAGTGTTGAGGGGAACAAAACTCTGCCCAGTGTGGAGATCTAAGCCTTCATCGGGTGTCTTCTCTTCTAGTTGCATCGGATATGGGATTTGCTCTCTACAGAAGGTTCTTTGTCCCTGAAAATGGGTCTCCGGTGAGTTTACTTCCTTTCTTCGTGCTCGATGCATGTGTGTGTGCATGCACATGTACACGTAAGTTCATGTTATGTGGAGGTCAGAGGACAACTTTCAGAATTGGTTCTTGCCAGCCATCCCGTCTCTGCCTCCAATCACACCATAGGAATATAGGAATGCTGTATCTAGCTTCCTTCCTTCCTGCCTGCCTGCCTTTCTCTTTTTCTTTCTTTTTCTTCCCTTCCTTCCCCTCCCTTTCCTCCCTCCCTCCTTCCCTTCCTCCCTCCTTTCCTTCCTTTCTTCCTTCCTTTCTCTCCTTCTTTCTCTCTTTCTTCTTGTGTGTGTGTGCACACATGCACGAATGTATTTGTTTATTTTTTTGTGTGTTTATTTTGGCTTTTTTTAGCGACAGAGTTTCTTTGTATAGGCCTGACCATCCTGCAACTCGATCTGTAGACCAGGCTGTTCTGGAGATCCGCCTGCCTCTGCTTCCTGAAAGCTGGGACTAAAGGCATGCACCACCACCTCCCTCTCAGCTTTTTTTTTTGGGGGGGGGGTTCGAGACAGGGTTTCTCTGTGGCTTTGGAGTCTTTCCTGGAATTAGCTCTTGTAGACCAGGCTGGCCTCGAACTCACAGAGATCCGCCTGTCTCTGCCTCCCAAGTACTGGGATTAAAGTTGTGCGCCATCACCGCCCTGCTCAGCTCAGTTTTTTGTTTTTTTGTTTTTTTGGTTTTTTTTTACAATATTCACTGGTATATCCAACTTTCCCTGTGGGTTCTAGGACTCAAACTTAGGTCATCAGGCTTTTGAGGCAAAAACTTTTTTACCTGCGGAGACATCTTTCCAGGTTCAATTTCTTTCTTTTGCTTTTGTTTTTCAAAGAAAAATTTACTTTCCCATCAAAAAGTCATCCTGTAATCTCAGCCCTCAGGAGATTGAGGCAGGAGATCTGGTGTTCAAGGCCGTCCTCAGCTACATAGCAAGTTCAGGGCAGCCTGGGCTAACAACAACAAAATAAAACAAAAAAAACACACAAAAAAGGAGTTATCAAATGAGGCTACAACTTCAATTTAAAGCAATCAAATATCCATTTGGAAGTTAAAAAAATTATTAAGGTAGGTCTGAGGAGATGCCTCAATGGATAAAGAACTTGATGTACCTGTGGGAGGACACTCACATATATGCTGAACAAGTCCATGTGGCCAGCCTGTAATCCCAGCCCTTGGTAAGTGGGAACTGGGATCCCCAGGGCAAGCTGCCTAGCTAGATTGTTGGAGTCACTGAGCTCAGGGCTCAAGTAAGAGATCTTACCTCCACGGGCATGGTAGTGCACACCTTTTAATGCAGCTTTGGGAGGCAGAGGCAGAAGGATCTTTTTGAGTTTAGGGCCTGGTCTACAAAGTGAGTTCCAGGACTAAATAGATTTTTTTTCAAAGAAAAAATGGAGAGAGCTACCTCAATATATAAAGTGGATGGATGGAGAGTTGATTGAGGAAGCCCGCTTGCATATGTATGTGCACTCATAGACATGTAAACACATATGCACATGCAAACACATTTCAAATACACATATGTATAACCAAAAACAGAGTGGGTGAAAATGACATGTTTTGTTAGGGTTGGTGCTACACACCTTTATTCCTAACACTCAAGAGACTGAGGCAGGAGAATTTCTTTGAGTTCTAGTCCAACCAGGATTATATAGCAAGACCTTGTCTCAGAGTAAAAGAATGAGAAAGAAAGGAAAGGAAGTAAAAGGGGAGAAAGAAAGAATGGGGTTGACAAACTGGAGAGCTGGCAAATTGGAGAATTGGTGAGCTGGTCAGCTGGCTCAGGGTGTACTGAGCTTCCTACGCAAGCCTGACAGCCTCTGTTCAGCCTCTGAAAACCATGGAAGGAGAGACTTGACCTCACAAATGTCCACTGTCCTGCACATGTGCTCTGTGGTGTGTACCCCATTATAAATACACATACATACACAGTAATGATGGTAAGAAACAGGGTTTCTTTTTGTAACCCTGGTTGTCCTGGAACTCACTTTAAGAACAGGCTGGCCCTGAACACACAGAGATCCGCCTGCCTCTGTCTCCTGAGTGCTGGGATTAAAGGTGTGCTCCACCAAGCCCAGCTTTATGTGCTTCGCAGCATCACCTTGTCTCGGGGGAACAAAGTGTTTTGTGTCTCCCTTGTCTTAGCCCCGAGATCTAAATATATTTGCCCCAGTAGAAGATCCGCAGCTGAAATACAGAATTAGCATTTCCCCACCCATTTCTATTCTCCCCTTTCTCCAAGGTGTCCTTTGCTGCGCACATTGCAGGCGGATTTGCTGGGATGTCCATCGGCTACACTGTGTTCAGCTGCTTTGACAAGACACTGCTCAAAGACCCCAGGTTCTGGATGGCAATTGCTGCCTATGTCATTTGTCTCTTATTTGCTGTGTTTTTTAACGTCTTCCTGTCCCCAGCGAACTGACTCGCCTCTAATATGAGCCAGTTATTAAAAGTGCCACGTGGGGGGAATGGAAAATGTGAAGAAACGCAAACATCCCAGCATAAAGAAGATGGGACATCACCCGATTCATCACCTCTGAGGGGAGCTTCCGATAGGAAAGAGACAAAGCTAGGAACCAAAAAATGAGACTTTCATACACAGGGTATGCATGTATTATCCTATTACAGAGACTTATATCTTGTTTGATAGACGCCACAAGAGCTGTATTATCCTGAGAATAAACTTTTCATATCTATGTTGGACTCTTGGTTCTTGTGGCTCTGAGGCACAGCCTCCTGTATCCCAACATGGCCAAGAACTGGTTGAATCCAAGGAGAACCTAGAACTCTGGTCTCTGCTTCCATTATTGCAGCTGGGATTTCAGGCTGTGCGCTCTCACCCCAGGGCCTCCAACCTTAGAGCTGGCACTCCACCTACACCTACTGAGCCACACCCCCGTGGCAGACTCTCTTTCTAATGAGTCTCTGGTTTTTTTGTTTTGTTTTTGTTATTTTGCATATAATAGGTTGCGTTATGCAATCTATTTCTGGGGGTATTTATCATCCCTTTCTGTTTATTTAAAATATCCTTTAGCATTTGATTTGATCTTTCTATAAATGCCTGCCATGTAGGATTGTATGGTATACCTGCAATATGTTTTATATTATAATAAGCAAAAAACTGTTTCATTTACATAGAGAAATATGCTGGAGCATTGCCTGTCTTTATTTGTACATGTTTATTCATGTTGGCCATAGCTTCTAGCAAATGTATGATTACCAAATCAGCCTTTTCTGAACTCAAAGCAGTTGCCCATAGAAAACCTGAATGGGTATCAATGGTGTGATGTGCATATTTTAGTTCCTCAAATTCGACAAAATGGAATATATTCATCTACCAGATTTTGTAGAGGTTTCTGTACTGCCTGACCCCGAAGCCATTTTGTCCCTAAGAAACACACAGAGGCTTGTATTAGTTATAAACTGTTTGGCTATTAGCTCAGGCTTTTTATTACTTTTTTTTTGGCTTTTCCACAGGGTTTCTCTGTAGCTTTGGAGCATATCCTGGAACTAGTTCTTGTATATCAAGCTAGCTTCAAACTCACAGAGGTCCACCTGCCTCTACCTCCCAAGTGCTAGGGTTAAAGGTGTACGCCATCACTGCGTGGCTATTAACTAGCTCTTACAACTTAAATTAACCCATAATTTTTATCTATGTTTAGCCACATGACTTGGGATCTTTTCTCAGTACAGCATTTTCATTCATCTCACTTCCCCTGCATCTGGATGACGACTGCACACTGAACCTTTCCTTTTCCCAGAATTCTCCTAGTCTGTTCACCCCACCTATACTTCCTGTCTGGCTACTGGCCAATCAGCATTTTATTAAACCAACATGAATGACAAATCTTTACAGAGTACAAGAGTATTATCGCACACAGCAGTTCCTCTTTTCTTTTTAAAACAAGAATTCTAAAATCTTTGTTTAGCTTTTTTTTTCCTGACCATTATCAATAATAACTTGTAACCAACACTCTAAACAAAGACAAACAACCATAATCCATTTTTTGGGAATGTAGGCATAGTTTTCTAGGCTACTTCTTGCTTATTGGGGATGTGGATAATATTTTGAGGACCTAAAGAAAATTTAGGGTTATGATCAAGTCCTGACCAGAGTATTCTTTGAGGCTGGATCATCTCAGCCAGCAGTCTTGAGGCTGTTCTGGATGTAGAACTCAGAAGAAACTGCAACAAAGGTTCTCTGAAATGTTGGATCATCTGTTCCAACTGGAGATTTTTCAGGGGATCTTCTTTGATCAGATCTTATTTTTAACCCAGAATGAATCCACAATGTCTCATTTCCTGTGGAAACAAAATCAAAACCTCTTCTCCAAAGTAACATATCTTTTGACTTCAATTTCAAAGTCAAGGCACTTTCAGAATATATATGTTGGATTAATCCAGTAGCATTTATCAAATATCTTTTAGAAGCTGTTGTTCCTTCCTCAGCAGTCAAACAATTCAAAGACAATACAATAATGCACAGTATCTAGATTCTCTGTGGGCCACTTTTAAGAGTTCTAACTCAAAAGCAGAACCTTGCCCTGCACTCAACCTTTCTATCTTTTCATCAAATACCCAATGAACTGGAAACATGTCCACCCGACTCTCTGGGGGGTCTGCTCTCAGTGGAGACCCTCACCCATGCAGTTTTTCACAGACTTCTGTCTCCGAGCTTGCTTGCTTTATTGGACCCTTACTCAATAAGGAATACCTCTTTCTCCTCTTCCCAACAACTAGCAGGACTTCCAGCATGCCTGCCCTGTTTCTTCCAAAGCTACAATAAAGTGGTCCCCAGGCTTCCTTCTGAGTTCACTTAGAACATTATTTATGAATGAGACCCGCAAAGATCCAGTACTCTTTCCGGAGAGCATAGCCATATATTCAAATACCTAATTTTAAGTCATTCTTCAAACAAAATGTAGGATCTGGCATGGTGGTATATGCCTTTAATCCCAGCACCGCAGAGGCAGAGGCAGGAGGATCTCAGTGAGTTTGAGGTGAGCCAGGTCTACATAGTGGGTTCTAGGCTAGGCAGAGCTACATAATAAGATCCTGTCTCAAAACCACACCAAAACCAAAAAAATTAAATGAACAAATGTATTATCAGTTATCAATTAGCTAAATAGCAGGATTATTTCATTTCAATGATGACAAAATATATGTCATTGAATGAAGGTCCAGAATTCATGTAAAAGTATTTTTACATAGAGTAATCTTAAACTTATTTTTTGAAATTTACATTTTAAGTTTGCCTATCAAAAAGCACTTTGGAGATTTCTGAGTACTTAATAAAAGCACATTTTAAACAATTTAATCATCTGTTAGGCTATAAGTTATCTTTCTTAGAAACCCTGTAAGGCTTTTCTCAGCCTCAGCATGGACCGTGAACTATGCCAGAAACACATGTGGGCATGTCTATCTTTCCACAAGGGCGGGATTCACTGGACAGCAAATAAAGTCACAAGGTTTAGCAGTTTTCTTTAAATATTTTTCCATTAAAAAATTTTAAGTTATGTGCATATGTGCATGTTGTCGTCTATGTGAAAAATCAGTGCGTGTGAGTGTGGGTACCTATAAAGGCCAGTGGTGCCAAATCCGCTGGAGCTGGAGTCCAGGCAGTTGTGAGCCACCTGATGTGGGTGATGGGAGCTGAATTCAGGTCCTCTGCAAGAACAGTATGCTCTTTACCATCTCTCCAGCTCTGGTCGAGCCGTTTCTGTCATAATCTGTCTGCCTTGGTAGCCTGGGCAAAGTGAATGACGGTTCTTTATTCTAATCTTAATTACTGGTGATAACTCTCATATCACACCACACAAGGTACAAAGCAGCTATGCCTATATACATCTTTATAGATTACAGAATGAGTTGTAGCAGTTCAAAGAGGTTTCAGAAGTGGGCTGAGGGAGAGTCCGTATTGATAATGAACCAGACTGGTTCTGGGAGGGCCTTGCTGTGGGTGCTGCTGAGTTCAGCCGAGGCAGAAGCAGGAAACTGGAAACAGCTGCTCTGGTAGAGGCAGGTGAGCAGGAGACAGAGCCAAGCCGAAACTCAAGAGATACTCGGGGGATAATCAGGAGTCCTTGGTCCTTGAAGCACACGCTGGGCATCAGATGACAGGCTGAAGTGGGATCATACCATGTTAGTGGTAGTGTTAGGAGTCCATCAGTTTCTAGAGGTTAGGTGAGGGAGTACACCCTTCTCTTAGTTTGAAGGATCTAATCAGCTCTTGGGTGTAGGAAAAGCCCCTGCAGATTTTTGCAACTGGTTGACTCTGGAGTGTTTACACCTAGTTTTCTTTGCCTTTTGTGGTTGCGGTCCTGTTTTCGGTACTTTCTGTCTGAAGACTTATCTCAGAGCTTCATTCCTAGGAGTTCAAAATCTATGTAAACTTGGTTTGGCACACTGGAGGTATTTCTAATTGAGAATTTGCATTTGGCATTGTCCCTTTGAGAGATTTAGGTATGATGTTCTGGTGTGGAAATGAACTTGCTAAAGGTGTAAATTGGAGAACAACAACACAAAAAGCCCTGAGCTCATTCATCCTGTGTTATAGGGTGAAAAGGGCCAAGAAAACAAAAACAAACAAACAAACCAACCCCATCCTGCCCCTGACTAGACCCAAAACCTGGCCCAACGAAAAAAAAAACTACCCTGATCCTGACTTGACCTCAGGACCCAGGGCTTGAAATCCCACCAATCCCTGAGCTTGCCCCAGAGTCAGGCTGCAGAATTCCACCAACCCCTGAGGTCCCTGAGCACAAAATCCTACCAATCCCCGAGTTTACCCCAGAATCGGACCATGAATATCTGCCAATCTCAAACCAGCCCCCTATCCCCAGGAAACCCCGTATAAGCTCTGTACCCTGTGCAACTGCTGCAGTTTCCCACCCTAGAGGCTCCCACCCTCTTGGATTCTTCCTCCCCAGTAAATTTCTTGAGTGAGGTTTGTTATGCAGTGTCAAATTTTTACCAGAGGGAGCCCAGCTGTAACACCTTTCGCTGGGGAAGCCTTCCCCTCATGAAGCCAAGCTGGTACACTCCTGGGGACTTCTGCTGGACCTGAGCAGAGCTGGAACAACTTAGATGGGGAAGCCCTTCCCCGGAGGCAGAGCTGTAAGCGGCTGTCCTTACAGTGACTTTGATGTATTCCTTAGCTCCTGACTGCCAGGATACATTTCCATTCAAGCTGCAATGTTAACACATGTGCCCCCACAGATTCAATTCTTCCGCACAGATGCACAGCGTTACTCCCTTCCTAGTCCCAGGAATAAGTCTATGCGGGATGGGTGGTGGACTTGCGGTTTCTATCCACCCAAGGGACTGTTGTCACCCTTCTCTCTCAAAATGAGATCAAAGCTGCTTGTAAAGGTATGTCTTCTAGGGCAAAATACAACCAGAAGAAGTAAAGAAATGCTGTACTATAAAATGCGGAGTAACTTAAGAGGAGAGCACAGCCTGACCTCAACACTCTATTTTCAGATTTAACAATTCAGTGTCAGATGCAGTTCCCCCAAGGAAGCAAGCTCAACATGAGCACATCAGCTAGTTAGCCTTTATAGAGAGCGCCCAAGGGAAAGCCACTAAAGTCAGTCTTTTTTTTTTTTAAGTTTCAAATTTGCTAAGTCCTTGCATCTTTGCTAACCTCTCTTTTAAAGGAAGAGAGAAAAAATAAAGACAATAACTCCAAGGATTAATATAACCTACAAAATGTCTCCAAAAGGTGCACTTGTATGTGTGTATACATTGTTAATTCTCCTGAGGAACTGCATTCCCCATGAGGCCCCTATGCGCAGGCGCAGAGTGAAGCGTGGTCCGCCTGACTCAAAAGATGTCATTTCCCAAAAATCACTAGCACCCACAATCCAACAGGGACGCAGAACGCAGCGTCAGATGCACGCATACGCTGGATTGGTCTTTAAAAAGGCAGAACCGCGGTACCCCCTCCTCTTTTTCCCCCTTCCTGCTCCCAGCCTGCACCGTCCTCACGCCCCTTTCCTGCAATAAAGCTACACGTGGGTTTGTTTGTACCTCATGGTCTATTTTGTATTCCGCAGAAAGAACAACATACATACCTGTAAACACGCACATTTCGTAAAGGTGTGCCAAGAATTCTTTTTAAAAAGAAATGTAAAAACAAAGTGGCTTGGCATTTGTGACTTGATTTTAGGAATGCCAGCCCTAGACTGATTGCCCCAAGCTGCTTTAGACTGTAATAACCATAAGAAAGACTTCATGTATTTTATGGTCATGTCATTCACACCAGTGAATTCCTTGATACTTGTCTCCCTGTCTCAAATGGTTCTACAGAGCTGTACTGGCTCAGTAGAACCCAGAAAGCCTTCCCTGTCGTAGGCCAGATACCCACCTTACAAATGGCATAATAGTTCAAAAATAGCCCTACAAAACTGAAACAGCTTAGAAGAACCGGGAAAGACAAAACCAGTCACCAAGAGAAGTCACCAAAATAGTTCCAAAGGAACCCAAAGTACTGAAATGGAAGGCAACATGTTAGGTACAGTGATTGGGGAAGAAACAGTCTGGACCAAACTTTCTACAGAGTTCCAAACAAATTCTATAAGCTCCTTGGTTTCACCAAAGAGGCAAAAAACTGGATACTGGCTAAAGCAGAAACCTAAGAAAAATCCTTGGAATAAAGTGATTCTGGCAGCTGCCTTGGGCAATCTTTCCATGTGGCGTCATCTTGCCATGAACAGCTGCCACTCAAAATGCTCTGGCTGGGTGATCAAAACAGTTACCAGGATTATTAAGGACAAAAGCTACGTACTGACATCTCTAACTAGCTAGGCCTGATCACCCATCTCCAATTTCCCAGAGAACTCTGTCCCTTGTCTCTGGCCTTCTGCCTGTCACACATTTCAGCTACCCATAGAAGGCCTGTGCCCCTCCATACACAGGTGCTATTCATGGATGCTGCTATTCCTAACATCAAGAGTCATGGGGACCAGAGTCTGGGATGGGCTTTAGCCTAAATCACAGCCATCTTCCCCATCCTTATCCACTACTGGGTAGCTAAAAGGCTGGGACTGTCCAACAAGTTCATTAGTTCCCAGACCAGGGCAAAGGTCCAGTGTGAATGCAAGAGGCTGGGGAAACACTGGAAGCGAGTGGTGTGGTAGGAGTATAGCAATAGGGAGAGAAGAACCACTGGCCCCCGAAAACTCAGCTCTGCACAGGGGAAAGGCCCTGGTCCTCAGGAGACAGAGGAGGAAATGGGTTTTCAAGTTCTGGGCTCCCACACATGAAGACTAGAAGAGTGAGTTTTATGGTGAGCCCTGAAGAATTTAGGAGCCACATCTCGGGCCTGAAACCCTTGGATGTCAGACTTCTCAGGGCTGCCCCAGCCAACAGCAGGCTGAACTATGGGCTAGCCATAGCTGGACTGACCTGTCTTTACTAGTGATGAGGAAACTGGGACAGAGTCACCCCGGTGACTCGCCTACTACAGAGTAACTCTGCCGGATGCTTGGAGTCAGGGAGCAGGCAGGCAGAGTGCAGCAGAAACTCTCTTCAAGTCATGTATGTTTTCTCCAAGAAAAAGCCTGAGACAGTAACTACAATTGAGTATCATTTAAGAGTAAAGACTATGGCTTTGCTTAGCAAAAAAGAAAAAAAAAAGAGCAAGAAAATAGCCATTTAGATCCACAAGATAGTAAGACACTAGGAAGGTATAGCAGAAGCCAAAACCAAATGTTCTCCATAAGGTGCTGAAAAACTCAGGGAAAAACCAGGAGGTGGCACAGAACATTTACAGGAGTGTGGTGAGACAGAACCAAGTAGAGAGTCCCAAGTAACGTGCTGATACACCAGACAAACCAGTGACCTTGCAGGACACATCTCGGAGGGCATGAAGATCCAGCTGAAATCCAGTTAGTGTGGGCATGGGCAAGCAGAGTGATTCATGGTTAGAGGCAAGAGAAGTGTGGGAAGAATTACAGTGGTCATAGAAAGTATATGGAAGCTAAGTTATCCAGATTCCTCCAACGTAAGACCTTCTTTGAAAGAACAGTGAGGGAATCGAGCCTGTCACCAAGGAAGAAACCAAACTGGAAGGCCCTGGGCCTTGAACCTTTCAGTCAAAGAACACCATGTAGAGTTCTGTCCCGGCATCAGCCCCTGGCTCAGAACTGTCACAAAGAGGCAGCCATCGGGAGAAGAGGTACCGAGACCCTCCTGCAATCTGGAGCATCCCAGCAGCGTTGGCAGAGGGGGAGAATACTGCTCAAAAAGAAGAGCTTCCGTGAGCAGGCTGCGCTAGAGGTTTGCCGGGCTGTTCTGGTAAGACGCAATGAGATAAGGTTCTGTAGACACTGCCTAAGCTCTGCGCCCGCGACCAGGCTGGCTTACGCTTGAGAGATGAGAATACGAGAAGTTCCTGGATGAGGAGCTGGAGGGGTGGGGCAGTGAATTTCACACCGGCTTAGGAGAAAGAAGTGGACTACCCAGTAAGGTCAGAAAATACCTGCGTCAGATAACTGGAAATCAAGCATCAGGCAGTCAATGATGGGGAGGCACCCTTGCCTTGAAAGTGATCATTTCTTTCAAAGCTGGGGATGTTCAATCTCTGGGAAAAGAATGGTATAGATTTCATGTAGAGAACTTGAGATCCGTGATGCAGACGTGTGACAGCAGTTGACACTAGAGAAGCGGAGAGGAGTCATCTTCCCTGGCCAGAGCACGAGGGAAGCCTTGTCCGCCAATCAGAGCTTCGTCAGGATGGTGGGGGCACCTGGCCCACAGATCAGAGCAACTAGATGACACCATCCGTGGCATCAGAGTCCCTGCACTTCGCCGCCTTCCTTCCTTCATCTAAAATGACATGTCCACTTTCCAGCAAGGATAATGAGAACAAATCCGAGGAAATCTGGTTTCAACACGTGCTTCATCCATTCCGAACCATTTTGATTGTGTGCTGGAAGACTTCCTTGCCCCACAGCGTAATGATAATGACCTCTGACGTCCATTTAAAACCCTGCATTCCTGTTATGTAGCCTCTGCCCTGGTGCTTGACTCTGGTTCCTCCATGGAGCCACTGTAGTATGGGCTTGGAGACTTCCTCTGAAACGTTCTCTCTGCGTCAAGACTTGGAGGACTTTGAGGCTGTGATTCTGACTGGGGCAGCACTCTGGTGAAAGTCAAAGACCTCCTGTCTTGAAGACAACTCTTAAAGGGTACCCTGAAACTTTAGCTAGCACCCTGGGACTTCAGCTTTTTTGTGTGTGTTTTTTTCTGGCCAGCCCTCCCAAGACTGGCTGTGAATATTTCTTCAGCTTCACATTGGCACATCATCCCTTTCCCCAGGGCAGGCAGTCAGCAGCCTATGTATCCTGTCCCTTGAAAACACCACTTTCCTGGGGGTTCAAACATTGGGTCTTTTAGAAAGTTCCATCCTCCAGTCACTGGCTGATGCCCTCTGGTCCCTAACCATTGGCATCAGCAACAGGAGATCCTGTAGAGGGGGAGGGGCATCCATTTCAAAAGTTTCATCTCAAGTGTCTTAAAGTGATCCTAAGGGGTTCCTTTGAGGGGAGAAGTCTGTCCTTCAGAAATTGTCCCACATATCTGGATACTTCTAGTCATTGAGCCGAAGAGCCAGGTCCTTTACAAATGTCCCATCAAAGAAGTCTTTGAAAAGGAGGTAATTTCAAAAAGACAAAATAAAATAAAATAAAATGGAAAGGAGGTAATTTCAAAAGTTGCAATGTAAGCTCCTTCGAGGATGGGCTGTTGGCCTCAGCACCGGAAGGTCCTTATGAGCAGAGGAAAGCCTTGTACCAAAGCCATTTCTCCAGTGGTTTCCTGTAGCTTTTGGCACCGTCGTCAGCCAACTGCAGATGCTCATCTGTGGGAATCCAATTTTTAAAAGGACAGCCTTTAAAATGTTCCAACCTCACTCAAGTCACTGAAGGATGAATATGTTTGCTTCGTGTTCCTTTTGAGGGGAGCGAGGTCTCCCTTAGAAGTTACATCTTGAATCCCTTGTCGACCATTTAGGATCCTTAGTAGAAATTATGCCAGAGGAAATTGTGGTCTTTGACCCGCCATCTCAACAAGAGAATGGGTCTGCCCATCACTCCAGATTCACGACTTTGGCTAATTCTAAAGAACTGGAGTGAGTTTGACCATCAGAGGAAGGTGATTGTTGGATTCTGGTCTTTCAGGCTCTGTATCAAGCTGTCCCCCCTTTCCTTTCCCCCCTTCTTTTTCTTCTTTCTTCCCCTGGCCTTCCTCACTGTCCCCAGTCGGAGATGGCCCCTCCACCAACGGCCGTGTGCGCGAGCAGAGCCTCAGCAACCGCTAACGGTGGAACTTCCCAGGTGGGAGCGGGGTGGCCCTGTCGATGAAGATTCGGAGCGGACTAGGTGCAGACCAGAGTCGGGTCCGCACAGGCTCTTTGAAGCCTTTGGTACTTGATGCACCATGCCGCGTTGCTGAGTCTGGTTTGGCGGTCATCGACCCACTCTGCCAGGATTTTTCTCCCACAAAATGAGGCGCGTCCCCAGTGAAGGCCCATCTGACGCTAGTCCCGAAGGGTTACAGGGTGGTGGCTGCTCCAACAGGTGCAGTGGAGCCCACAGTAGCTGGGTGCTCTTGACCGCCTTTTCCAGCCTGCCCTTGGGGTAGCCTGATCCAAAGCTGCTTACCCCATGGTGTCCCAAATCTGATGGCATTCTTAGCTTTGAGATGGTGAAAGCTAGTGGTCTTCTAAGAATACAATTTAAAATTAAACAAAAAAATAGTTTTAAGATTTATTTAATTTGTGAATATTTTCTAGCACGTATGTATGTATGTATGTATGTATGTGCACCATATTCATGCCTGGTGCCCTTGGAAGTCAGAAGAGGATGACCAGCAGCCGGAGTTACCGGTGGTGGTGTGCCACCACGTGGATGCTGGGAACCAAACCCTCGTGCTTGCTGATGATTTTTTTTCTCCAACACCAATGTTAAGACTTTGACCCCTTCACAAGCATGCTAGGTCAGACACAGGGGTGGGCAATGAATGGCTTTCCAGGAGACTAAAAAGAGCCCAAGGTAATTTGACTCTGGTCTACAACATTTTAACGCCATCTATAATCTTGAAGTTTAGTCATTTGGCCTTGTGGAATCTTCTTTTTATTTTATGTGCACCTTATTTGGTGCGAAGATGCCAGATCCCCTAGAACTAGAGTTGCAGACAGTTGTGAGCTGCTATGTGGGTACTGGGAATTGAACCCGGATCCTCTGGAAGAGCAGCCAGTGCTCTTAACCATTGAGCCATTTCTCCATCCCCCACCTTGTGGAATCTTCTAACACAGGTACAGCCTCCTCCGGCCCTTTTCCCTTCTCCTTCCCCTACTCCTCCCCCTTCCTTCCTTCAGGGAAATCCAGTTCACAAAAGTTAAGTGTGGGTTTACAGATGTTTTCCTTGTTACCAGTGTCCAACATCTTTGAATTATTAGGAGGCACTGCCGTAGTACATAGCTAGTCTGAATATCGTTTAACACATCTGGTAAGTGCAAATGGCAGGGTGTGGTGGCACACCCCTTTGGCCCCAGCACTTGGGAGGCTGAGACAGGCAGATTTCTGTGAGTTGGAGGCCAACCTGGTGAGTTTCAGGACAGCTGGGGCTATATAGAGAGATGTTAATATTATTTCTTAACAGTTCAGATTCAAGGTCTGAAGTTATGCCTCTTAGAAGGGTTGTATTAACACAAAGTGCCAGTAGTAATTAACATCGTTACACTGAAGAACTACATAGCCAGCCTGCATACTGATTTAGCTTTTACTTTTGAAGCAGAATTTAGAGTCTTTGGCTCACTTGGTAGGCTGGCTAGTTTTATGTCAGCTTGACACAAACTAGAGTCGCTGAAGAGAAGGGAGCCTCAATTGGTCTGACTATAGGCAAGCCTGGAAGGCATTTTCTTAATTAGTGTTAGTGGGAGGGGGCAGCCCATTGTGAGTGGTGTTATCACTGGACTGGTGGTCCTGGGTTCTATAAGAAAGCTGGCTGAGGAGGCACGGAGGAGCAAGCCAGTGAGCAGCACTCCACCATGGCCTCCGCATGGCTTCTGCCTCCAGGTTCCGCTTGAGCTCCTGTCCTGACTTCCTTTAGTGAGGAACAGGGCTGTGGAAGCACAAGCCAAATAAACCTATTCCTCCCGAGTTACTTTTGGTCATGGTGTGTCATGACGGCAGTAGAAACCCTGACTAAGACAGAAATTGGGACCAGGATAGTGGATTCTTGCTCTGACAGGCCTGTGGGTTTTGTGGAAGGACTTTGGCTGTTTGGACTAGCGGAGTCATGGAATGTTCAAAGCGTGGTAAGCTTGGAAGATCAAGGATGCTGAGAGAAATGTAGAGGATGGAAGCCTGACTAGTGACGTTTCAGAGGAAAGTTTAAAGACTCTTTGGGACCATTTGCTATTTTTAATTAAGATTCAGTTATTCTGGTCAGCTGAGGCTGAAGTGACAGCCATGATTAACAAGAGACCAGCACCAGTGAAGGAAAATCTTTGTGTTCCTGGGATGCTGAGAAATTATCAGTGACTAAGAAGAGATCAGCATCATTGAGGAAGTGCTTCCTCAGAGTCAGCCCTGGAAGCTGTGTTCCAGAGGTGGTCAAGGTTGGTGTTTGCTTTGGCAGCCAAACTTGGTAGTGGAGCCACCCATGTAGTGCTGGTTTTGAAGGCATGAAGGGGTCATGGAAAGCTGTCGAGGCTTAGTACTGTGAGGTAGGGTTGGAGTTCCTGAAGAAAGCCCAGGAGAGGCTACTGATGAAAGTGCAGTCCAATTGCAGAAAGCGACGACAACATTTTGGAGACGCCAGTATCATGGGACAACCACCGGCTTGTTGGGGTTTCTGTCCCACCTGGTACCCCACATCCAGCACACCCCAAGGAAAATCACACACAGGACTCCATAAGATTATAAACTGATTGGCCCATTAGGTCAGACTACTTATTAGCTCTTATAACTTATGTTACCCCATTATCCTTATCTACATTAGCCACATGGCTCCGTACCTTTCTCAGCTGGGCAAGTTACATACTGCCTCTTTGGTGGTCTGCGCAGGAGTGGCTGAGGGAGCTTCTGCTTCCAGAATACTCCCAGTCTCTTTGCTCCACCCCTACTTCCTGTCTGACTTTCCCGCCTATACTGCCTGCCTGGTCAATCAGTGTTTTATTAAAATATGATTGACAGAATACAGACAATTCTCCCACACCATTTCCCTCTCTTTTTTTTTTAACAAAGGAAAATACCCATAGTCCATTTGTTGGGAATGTGGGCGTAGTATTTCAGGCTACTTCCTGCTGGTTGTGGGCGCTGATGATCTTATAGGGACCTAAAGAAAATTTAGAGTTATAATCAAGTCCTGACTGGAGTATCCTGTGAGTTTTGATCATCTCAGGCAGCAGTCTTGAATCTGTTCTGGATGTAGAACTCTGTCATCTGAGCCATCTGTTCCTGTTGGAGATTTCTCAGGTGGCCTCCCTTGATCAAAGCTGATTTTTCTTAAATCAGAATGAATCCACAGCCTCTCATTTTCTGTGGAAACAAAAGCAAAATTTCTTCTCGAAAGTAACATACCTTTTGACTTCAGTTTTGAAGCCAAGGTATTTTCAAAATATCTATCTTGGGTTAGTTCAGCAGCATTTATAAACAAAAGTCTTTTAGCAGCTGTTGCTCCTTCCTCAGCACTCAAACAATTCAAAGAGAGCATAATAGCATACAGTATCAAGATTCTCCATGTATTTTCCATCTTTATGTGGCTTTATTTTAACCTCTATTCCTTTTAATTTTACTTTTAACTTTTGGCTTTTTGAGACAGGTTCTCTGTATATATCTTTGTCCTGGAATAACTCAGTAGAACAGGCTGTCCTTGAACTCACAGAGATCCCTCTGTCTCTGCCTCCCCAGTGCTGGGCTCAAAGGTGTATGCTACCACACTTTGAACTCACAGAGATCTGTCTGTCTCTGTCTCCCAGGCATTGGGATTAAAGGCGTGTGCTACCACACCTTGAAGTCACAGAGGTCAATCTCTACCTCTGTCCCTTGAAGTCACAGAGGTCAATATGCCTCTGCCTCCCAGGCATTGGGATTAAAGGTGTGTACCACCACACCCTATATCTCCCTTTCTTTCTTTCTTATTTTTAATAACTTTAACCTTTTAGCCTGCATATATTTTTAACACACTGTAAACCATTTAGAGGTTTTCTTCATCTTTGAATCCCTCTTTACTGTATGTCTCTCTTTTTCTGACCACATGAGCCTTTAATTTACAAAGCAATATGGAAAACTGTGGCTTTGATGGCTAGCTCCAGCCCATTCTTTAGCTTTCCAGCCTCGTGGCTGAGGTACCGGCTGCAACCATTTTTCTTGCCACAACTCTATGGTGTTTCAAAGTCCTTGCTAGCAAGCAAGCTGAAGCATTCTGCTCACAGACCACACTCAGTTGGACTGCCTGCCTGAAAGAGTCAGAGTTTGCCCTGGCAGGACAGCCCAGAAAGCCAACATTTTAAAACAGCACAGCTTTTTTCCTGCTACGGCTGAAAGCCGAAAAGCATGCGTTCAGCTTTTCATTAACACCGTTTAAGTGTTTCGTGGCAGGACCTCTTAATGAGCTACAAAGTTTTGCAGCTAAAGCTGAGTCAGGAAGCCTCTCTTAGATGAGAGCACTTGCTTGCCTCTAGCAAGCAAAGCAGACCCGAGAAATTGCTGCTACCAAGAAAACATGCTTTACTCTATTCTTTCCCAAACTTTCTCAGGCTTTCTGTGGATGCAGTTAGACACGTGGGTGCCATCTGTAGTATGAGGGCCGGCTTGTTGGGGTATCTGTTCCTGCCCAGTACCCCACAACTGGCAAGTCCCAGAGAAAATCAATTACACAGAGATCTCTATAAGTTATAAAGCTGATTGGTCCATTAAGCCAGGCTACTTATTAGTTCTTATGACTTATCTTAACCCATTATTCTGATCTATGTTAGCCATATGGCTTGGTACCTTTTTCAGCTGGGCAAGTTACATGCTGCCTCTTCGGTGTTCTGCTCAGGAGTGGTGAGGGAGCTTCCTGCTTTCCAGAATACTCCCAGTCTCTTTGCTCCACCTCTACTTCCTGTCTGACTTTCCCGCCTATACTGCCTGCCTGGCCAATCAGCGTTTTATTAAAATATGATTGACAGAATACAGACAATTCTCCCACAGCAATAGGGCTAGATGATAGTGGCGCACACCTTTAATCCCAGCACTTGGGAGGCAGAGGCAGGGATATCTCTGTGAGTTCAAGGTCAGCCTGGTCCACAAAGGGCATTTCAGGACAGCCAGGGCTACCCAGAGAAACCTCACTTGGAAAAGAACAAAAACAAAAACAAAAAAACTAACAACCAAACCAAATAAACAAACTAAAAGATCAGACTATAGGCAAAACTGTAGGGCATTTTGTTAATTAATGATTGGTGAGAGAGAGCCTGTAGGCAGAGTTTTTCATTGGGATAACCGGCCAGCTTCCAAATAACCACATAGATGCTTAATATTAATTATAAATGCTCAGCCAATAGCTTAGGCTTGTTACTGTCTCTTACAAGTTAAATTAACCCTTACCTCTAACCTAGGGTCTACCATGTGGCTCATGGCTTGTTCTGCTTCCTTTGCATCTGGCTCGTGACTCCTCAGACTCCATCTTTCTTCTTCCCAGCATTCTCTCTACCCCCAAAATCCTGTCTAGCTATTGACCAATCAGCTTTTTATTAGCAATAAGAGCAATACATAGTTACAATGTACAAAAATTGTTCCACAACAAGGATCCAGAACATTGTAGAAGGTGGTACCACCCCAACAGGTAGGTTTTATAAGAAAGCGGGCTGAGCAAGCCATGAGGAACAAGCCAGTAAGCAACAGTCTTCCACAGCCTCTGCAACAGTTCCTGAGTCCAGGTTCCTGCCCTGCTTGAGTTCCAGTCCTGGCTTCCTTCACTGAACAACAATGTGGAAATGTAAGGTAAATAAACCTTTTCCTCCCCACCTTGTTTTTGGTCATGGTGTTTCATCACAGCAGCAGTAACCCTGACTAAGACACTAGGATAAGTCTCTTGTGCTAATAAAAATTAGGATTTAGGGAACAATGTTAGTTATTATAGAGCTTTTTTCTGATGTACAACTGTATCTAATAGCTAGAGTAATAAAATAGTTACAGAGTCAGGGCAACCAGACACGGACCAGGACTTCTCATAGCAAGATGGCCCAAATGGTAGTGTTTTCTAATCTGAATAAGATGGAAAACAGCATCGACTGCTCCCCTTGAATGGCTTAAATTTACTCATCTTTAGTTGCAAATATTCTCATTACATATCAGATTCAGGCATGTAGTTCTACACATAACATGAAAATGTCCTAAAATCATTTTAGGGGCTAGAGGGATGACTCAGCTGTTAAGAGCACGTACAGATCTTCAATAAGACCTACGTTTGGTTCCCAGAACCCAAGTTGGGGATCCCATAAGCACCTATAACTACAGTGATGGAAGACCCAACATCTTCTGGCATCCCAGGGTACCTGCACTCACCTACACAAACACACACGCATGCGTTGTCGGGCCCACAGGTCTACCCCTCCTCCAGGGCCTCATATTGAGGATAGCTTGCAGTTTTTGGCAAAACATATCTGACAAAACATCCAATTTGTTCCTGTGCCCCCTCTGCCCCCTGGTGGTTAGCTTTAGGGCTGTTGTTTCCTTCATCTTGGGCCTGGTAATTTCCCACCTGCCTGGGGGGATTTCCATTGTGCAGCAGTTAGGTATGTAAGGATTTTCCTAAGCTTGAATAAATGGCATTCAGCATTCTCTCTTCATGGATGACCCACATCTCTTGAGTGTTCCTTAATCTCCAGGCCCTTCCATCTGGCTCACGAACCATCCTGTAGTGCAGGCGTTACAGGTGGAGGCCACCAGTGAGATTGGGAAGTAGGGACCCCTGAGAGATTGTCCTCGGAAGGCTGGTCAGCAGGTAAGATATTGATGGTGAGAGTGAATTGAAGTTGGGTGATAGTAATTCTGTTCAAGTATTGATAGTTCTTTTAGAGAAGCAAGGCACCACTATTAAAATTAAGACAACACAACACAAGAGTTCATTAAGACATTTTTTTTTTTGGTGTGTGTGTATAGGCCCAAAAGTGGTATTGCTGAGTCTTAAAGCAGTGCATTGCCTAATTTTCTGAGAGAGTTTAGTCCCTGATTTCTACAAACAGGAGGCTTTACTATTCCTGATTGGGAGCAGGTAAAAGTTGACCTTCAAAAAGTATTAAAAGAGTGAGGGCCAGAAGAGTTTTCCATAGCAACATTTTCACTATGGCGTTTACAGAATGTTAAAAGTCACTGTCTCCAGGCTTTCGCCTACATGGGAGTTCCAAAAACTATAAAAATTGATAACAGGCCAGCCTACACTGGCATTGGCTTTGCTAAATTTTGCTCTGAGTTCTCTATTTCTCATAAAACAGGAAATACCTTATAATCCTCAAGGGCAGGCTATAGTAGAGCGTGTGCATCATATACTCAAAGCCTATTCACATAAAACAAAAAAGGGGGAATATGCTTCCACCCCCAGAGACCATTTATCTTTTATTTTATACATTTTAAATTTTTTGACTGTTGATGCTCAATCTCATACCACTGCCGACTGGCGTTGGCATCTAGTTTCTTTGGGGTGCCTCACGTTAAATGGAAGAATCCAGCAGATGGCACTTGGTGTGGTCCAGATCCTGTACTGGTGTAGGGTAGAGGGACTGTTTGTGTTTTCCCACAGGATGCTGACAGACCAGTTTGGGTACCTGAGCAACTGGTGCGGGCTGTGGATTTTCCTGTCTGGGAGCCTGAGAACAGGAAAGAGCCAAGAGCTTAAATAGACACTGGTAAAGAATCCTCTGTTTCTGATGCTGGTGGGATTGGATAGCCCTGTGTGGCCTATTTCTTATCTACCAATTTTAGCACAGGAAACCCGCTGTGCCTTTGGATACCACCCAAAATATTATCGCAGGGATTTGGAAAATTCCTCAGTTGTAGGTCTCAAGAATGTATACTTCTGTTTGTAGAATTCAGCCAGCTCCAGTCAGGCGCTGCTGGCCTGAGCCCTTGAGTTATGCTTGGAGTCTTTCCATACTTTGGGCCAA
Organism: Myodes glareolus; assembly: GCF_982192425.1. Classification (NCBI taxonomy): domain Eukaryota; kingdom Metazoa; phylum Chordata; class Mammalia; order Rodentia; family Cricetidae; genus Myodes; species Myodes glareolus. The sequence continues at coordinate 70,825,497 of NC_142028.1, read as the reverse complement.
GTGCATTACCGCCTCCCCCTGGACTCTTAAATGCCATTCAGCAAAGAATTGTACTTTCTGGGCAGGGGTTTGGGTCACTGTCCCTTTCTTTTTTTGTTGGTGTTGATCATCCTGCTAATATTTCTGGAGTTTTAAACTGTTCTGAGCAGGTTTGTCAACTGAAGAGTTACTGGGGTCCTGAGGAGCTGGCTGTGGTCATCAGAGTGCTGAGGCTTGTTCCTCTACCTGTCAACATATCCCGTGATGATCAGCTCATCCCGTATAAGAGATTGTGGCACTACAGCAGCCATGATGACAGTCATTGCTGGGGCTGCCACAGCCGCTGTGGCTGCTGGCGCTGCCCTTAGTCAGTCAGTGGCTACTGCTAGCATGGCGGATACCTTATGGGGGCAGGTTGCAAATGCCTTGGCCACTCAAAATGATCTAAGGTTACAACTTAACAGATGCAGTGAAAATACTTAATGCTGATATGCATGGACCCTAGAGTGCACAATTTACAAATTGGCTCATAAGATTATTCTAGTTAACAATACCAGGGTTCCTCCCACGAGCACTGAGACCTTACTTAAAGGACTCCAATTTGCAGGCAGACTCATTAAGGATGGGGTAGGCACAGCCTCTTTAGGAGTGCTTATGTGTGCTGGAGCATCATCTTCATGTTCTCATGGCGCCAGAGCCAGAGCCAAGCTCAGGTCAATGTTGCCACTCCGCAAGTCCTCTTAGCCATTGCCCCGGAGGATCCTTCAACGCAAATCTGGCAGAACATGGTGAAGGGTGACTAGTGAGCCAATGATGGGAAAGGTCTTTGGGGGCCTGCCCCAACCTAAGACAGGAAATGTGTTTCGACCTGGATGCTTTCCCAATACGAGTAAGGGATATTGTCTGATATCCAATGCCACCGAAGACAGGCCTAGTCATGTCATTTATAAAAAAGGAGGACATGTAGGGCCCATGGGTCTACCCCTCCTCCTGGGACTCATATTGAGGATAGCTTGCAGTTTTTGGCAAAACATATCTGGCAAAACATTCTGTCTGTTCCTGTGCTCCCTCTGCCCCCTGGTGGTTAGCTATTGGGCTGTTGTTTACTCCTTCTTGGGCCTGGTAATTTCTCACCTGCCTGGGGGGATTTCCATTGTACAGCAGTTAGGTATATAAGGTTTTTCCTAAACTTTAATAAATGGTATTTGGCATTCTCTTTTCACGGATGACCCATGTCTTTTGTGTGTTCCTTAATCTCTAAGCCCTTGCCCGGCTCATGAACCCTCTGTAGCACAAGCGTTACTATGCATGTTAATTAAAAGTAAAAATCTTTAAATCAGTTTTTTACAGGTCATCAAAAAGACTGTAACATACAAAGATACTTAAATGAGCCCTGACATTATCAAGATACCTCCTGAAGTGGTCTGGTAAATACATTTTATTTTTATTATTTTATTATTTATTATTCTTTGACAGCTTCGTACATCTCTATAATGCGTTTTGGCGATTTTCATCTCCTATTCCTCTCTTATCCCCCTTCCGCTCCCTCTGAACCCTTGCTACTTCTCCCAGCAACTACTGATTTCCAATAACATCTCTGGAGAGGGTTGTGTCTCATGAGCCCCCTCCCTGTCCATGATGGAATGTTGGTGGTCCCATCTTGTGCAGGTACTCATACCGGATCATGTAGTATACGGGCCACGCCATGTCCAGAAGACAGTTTTAAAGATGTGTTTAATTTTAAACATGTATGTGTATGTTATCCATGGAAACCAGAAGAGAGCATCAGATCCGAAAGAGCTGGAGTTATGGACAGTTGTGAGCCAGCTCACGTGGATGCTGGGAACTGAACTCAGGTCCTCGAGAAGTGTGGCGAGTGCTCATACCTGCCGAGCCATCTCCAGTCCTCACACTTGTTTTTAACAAAACATAAAAGCTTGTATCTTAAACCAGATGCAAACCATTACTGAAATCAAAGCAATCTTTGTAAAAGTTAACCTTGATGCCTTTACATTAGAATGCAGTTTCCCAATTGCAGCAAATCTTATTTCCTTACTACCCAAACTGTAGGTGTTGTCTATGTGATGGTGAGATTCTGGGAGAGTGAATCTTGTTACCTTGATTATATCTGTAATCAACTAAGAGACAGAGCCTTTGAGGGATTTTCTTGATCAGGCTAATTGAAGTGGGACGCTGTGTCCTAAATGTGAGCAGGACTTCCCAGGGCTGCCAAGATTCAAGGAGTGTCAAGGGATGAACTTTGGCTTGTTGGCTTTCTTCATCCTTCCGCTGTAAGCTCGTGAGTTTATCTAACTGCTACTGCTCTGGCCCCGTGGCTATCAACAGAACCCAGTCTTTCCTGTCTTCCAATGTGGACAACAGTGGCTCTCTAGAAACGGTCCATTCCATTCCTCAGTGCCAGATGAGACTGGTGAGGCATCCAGGCTCAGGGATGGAGGGGCTAGCAGGTTTCTAGCCTTTCTGGTGTGAAGACAGTATGTCCCTGAGATGTGTTCTCCTAGTTGCTCGCCCTCCCCCACCTCCCTCCTTCCCTCCCTTTCTCTGTCTGTCTGTCTGTCTGTCTCTCTCTCTCTCTCTCTGTGTGTGTGTGTGTGTGTGTGTGTGTGTGTGTGTGTGTGTGTGTGTGTTAGGATACTCACTCACAGGTCCCAAGCACCCACGTGGAGGTCAGATGACAACTTCTGGAGTTGGTTTTCTTTTTTTACTATGAATTACAGGGATCCAAGTCCTGTCATCAGATTTGTGTGGGAAATGCTTTTATAATCAGAGCCTGAGCCATTTCTCCAGCCCTTCTTATCAGAGTTCTTAGGGTCAAAGCCTCTGCGCTGGCAGCCCTAACAAGCCAGGCCAAGCCAACCATCCCGTGGCTCCCCAGAGCACTCCCTCCTTTGCACCCAATGATCTGCCTGGCAGAGCTGACTTCACACCTGGCCACACCACGTCTGTGCCCTCCGTGGCCCACATCTTCCTAGACACTGACACTCCTAAAACCAGCAGACACAGGGCCCAAGGCTTCCCTGATTATGAAGGTCAGCCCAGGTCACAGCCACCTTTCCTCTAGCCCCGCCCATTGCATCATAGACAGGCAGGGTAGCTAAAGCTGTGACTACAGAGAGTTCACTTTCTCCAAACCCAGGGCAGCAGCGGAGTGCTGGCGGCAGAGACTGGTGAACTTGGAAGTGCATATTTATCCTGCAGAAAGATCGTGCCAGAGAGAAGAAAACTAGATACTAAAGATCTCCCATCGCTGTGTAGGATCGATAAGCAAGGGACAAAGCCCTTGCCCCCAGAAGTGTGAGAGGGAAAATGAATTGGCAAGACTTTAACCCGCCCAGAAGACTGTATGTCACTGTGAGCCTCCCAAGAATGGACAGGCAAGTCTCAGGGCCAGTCACTAGGGCTCATTTTGCTCCACAGGCTGTGAAATTCCTCAGGGCTGTGCCAAGCAACAGCAGGGTGTTGGCTGATGTGGGTTCTAGTCAGGCAGAGTTGGCTGACTTTCTACAGCTACTGAAGGAATCAGGACATCATTCTCTACTTGAAGGCTCTGCCAGTGAGAGCTGGGCCTCTGACACCAAAGCCGGCCCCTCATTAGTCACCATAGAGATACTGCAGAACAGCTGTGAACATCTGGAGTCAGGGATCCAGGGAAGTTCCTTTATAAAGACATCGTATAGAGTATGGCCAAAGAAAAATCTCGAGGCAATGCCACCAACAGAGAGCCAGGGGAAAGGAAGGGCAATGGCTTTCCCTAATAAGGCGAACACACAAGAAAAACCTCAAAGCCCTCTAGTACAGAGCCGGGAGAACTTGTGGAAGGGCATAATCATAGGGGGTGACAACGTATCACCAAGGAGGAGGCGAAGAATGGTGGCCCAGTACCCCAAACTTGATGTTTTTGAAGAACAAGGCCTGGAGGGAAAAAAGATCCAGCCCCAGAAAAAGCAGCTGCTGCACGCAACGCTGCCAATTTACAGAGTAGAGAGGAGACATGAGTTGGAAATACAGACCTTAAAGCAGGAGCAGATGAAGAACAAGAGAGTTAAGAAAAGGGGGGCCTGGCTCCAGTTCTTACCAGACAAGTCATTCTTGGAGCAAAAGCAGAGGGAGCTGGGATCACTGCTTCTGGGAGGAATAAGTCTGCTGGACAAGGAAAAGACCCAGGCCTTGGAGCTGTCCGCCGAGGGCCACCATTTGCTCTCGGGCCCCAGAGTGAATGGAGGGAACCTACAGCCCTCGGCTCAGGATGACAACAATAAGAAGGCCACAAGAAAACATGAAAAAAGAAAGAGAAGAAAGCTGAGGCTGGAGTGGTGGGATCCCACAGTCTGGGGCGACCCAGTCACACTCAGAGAGCGTATACAATCTCCTCGCAAAAACTGTTCAGAATCCCACAGCGAACCGAGAAAGCTAAGCTTTCCCATAGGCAAATCGAATTGTTGAAACCCTGTTTTTGTGCCTCAAGAACATTAAAGGTCCTCATTAAGGCTCCAGGGCTGTGGTTTCTGGCCAGGGCAACAGTCTGCTGAAATCCAAAGTTCTAGACTCCTCCCACAGGGCACCCTCCCTTTGTCCCTCCTGTGTCTCCTGGCTGGCCCTCCTGAGACTGTGTCCATCATCCCTCTAGGGATTTCCTGCGACATCACACTGGTGAGTCTTCTGTTACCCCGGTCTTTGCCTGTAACCATTGGCCTGAGATGAGGTCCCTAGAGGACACCCCACTCCTGAAGTCCCTTCAAGAAGGAGGTCTTTCTGAAAGTCTGTCCTCCAGACTCTGATCCTCAGGCAAGCTTTACTTATTGTAGCACAAAGAAACTATCCCCACAGGAAATCCTTTGGTCCAGTGTCTGGAAATCCTTTGAGGGAAAGAATGCCTACTCAGAAGCTGGACCTAGAGACCTGTGCCAGCATGTTAAGACCCTTCCTGTGGAAGGACACCGTTAGGAATGACAGTCTGTGGCCCTCTCTCTACAGGACACGGGCCCCTGGGGTCCATCCTTCAGAGCCATCCTTCTGATTTATTGGGAAGGACTCAGATGAGTTTAATTCTCAGACTCTGATGAAAGTCACTGTTTCAGGCCTTTGGCTCCCAATGGAGCCGGCACCTATTTTTGTTCGCTTTCCTTAGCCCTCTGGACCCTCCCTCAGATTGTGTTCTGTGGTGGATGTCTCAGCAAAGGCTGCAGCGCAGCCAGGGCAGGGCAGAGCCCTGAAGGCAGAGCAAATCAGTGGTTTAAGCTGTTCACTGGTCTCTCCAGGAGCAGACTAGAGAGAATCAGGCCCGCTTGGCCACTCTGAGGCCTTCGGACTGACAATGTGGTGCCTGGGAGTCCTCAGACCAAGGGCTCTGGCTGCTGGGGCTTGTTTGCTTCTTCATTTGGAGCAGGCCAGTGCCTTGTTGCCACCCAGGAGCAGGGAGTGGATGGACACACCAGGTGCACCTCTTTTTGCTTGCTTTCCTTATTCCTTCTGGACCCTCCCTCAGATTCTCGGTGTGGCTTGTGGTGGATGTCTCAGCAAAGACTGGCCCTAAACTGTAGGGAGACCTGGCGAATGCGAAGGTGAAATGGCAGTTTGTAGGGCAGGGACAAAGCTGGGCCTGCAGATGAATCCCCAGGCCTTACCTCAATGCGTAGATTAGCGTCTGACCTGCTTGGTCATTCTGAAGTCTTTGGGACTAGGATGGAGTCTGATGCCAGTGAGTCCCCAGACCAAGTGCACTGACTGTTGAGGCCTGGTGGCCTACTCCATGTGGAGAAGGCTGCAGGCAGGGCACCCTCCGCATGGGAGCCGCGGCTTAAGGCCACATGACATTGCTGCAGCCTGCGAGTTCTGTTGGGTTTTTTTTTTTTGGACAACCTGATTGGCCACTTTCAAGCTCAGCACAGTGCAGAAGGCAGAGATGGTTGCTCATAGCAGTCATGCCAGAAGTGTGGCCTAGACTGCTAGGGCATCCCGAGGGCCACTTAGGGGTGGCAGGGGAGGGAGAACAGAGAGCGAGGTTCCCAAGGATGACACCCACGGTGGTAGCAATTGTCCAGGGGGCCACAGAGGCAACACCAGGATGGGAGTCACAGGGTGGTATGAGAACTGAGCAGCTTTCTTGGGGCAGATGACCTGGGAGCCACACTCACAATTGGTATCAAAGAGGCCATGACTGAGGGGTGAATGTAGACAGCACAGCCCGTGTAGAAGGAAAGACTCAAACGCCCATGATTAGCAATGTAGTTCTTTTCAACAACCCAAGTGGCTCAACGCCTGTGTCCCTTTCCCCACTAATCGTTCCTCACTTTGTCTTGACAGTCTTTCCCAACCCCCTCCCCACTCTGTCTCTCTTTTTGGTTTTTCCAGACAGGCTTGCTTTGTGTAGTCCTGACGGTTCTGGAACTCATTCTATAGATCAGGCTGGCCTCGAACTCACAGAGACTGGTCTGCTTCTACCTCCTATGTGCTGGAATCAAAGGTTGTGTTACGGCCTTCTGGGGGCAGTGTCTCTTATGTGTCTGCTTACTCTGGAGCGGAGGTGGGTAGGTGTAGGTTGGGGGGACTGTCTCTTGTTTTCCTGTCACTTGTCTATGGCTCCTTCTCAAGGCACACTGGGCCTCACCAGCCCATTTTTGCGTGCAGTCATGGATAGATTCTATTTTAATTATATTCTTAGACCTTGGTCATTTTTATACCAGCAAAGTATTTTGTGTTATAAGGATAATTGTGTGGACTTCTGGTTCTCTAGCAATCCTTGGGTGTAGTTGATAGCAATCCCTGGGTGTAGTTGGTAGCGATCCATGGGTGTAGTTGGTAGCAGTACTGGGTGTAGTTGGTAGCAGTACCTGAGTGTAGTTGGTAGCTTATTTTGTTGTACGGACTTGTTACCAGGCTTCCACATTTTTGGTGAATCTGCTTGGTTCCCATGCCTGAAATTTGGAAAGGTATTATCCTAGTTTCATTTCTTTTGCTGTGATCTAATACCTTGACAGAAAAGCAACTTAAAGGAGAGAGTTTATTTCAGCTTACAGTCTCAGCAAATAGCCTATGGGAGGAGGCACACCCTGGTGCCAGAACTTAAAACAGCTCGTCACAGTGCATCCACAGTCGAGACCAGCAGGAAAAGCATGCATGCTTGCTTAGCTGCTTATTTGCTCCCCCCTGTGGCCAGCTGGATTTCTGCACTCTTCTACAAAGTTTGGGACCCTCTGTTTAGGGAATTGTGCTGCCCCTAATGGGCTGGGTCTTACTGCATCAGTTAATGCAATTCCCCTACATTCACGCTCTCAGGTCAACCCAATTGACGTATCCTTCACCAAGACTCTTCCCCAGGTGAGTCTAGGTGGTGCCAAGGTGGCAGTTAAAGCTGACCATCACATATAAATGCAAAAATCATTTTCTGAGTTTATTTATTTGAGTCAGAGTTTCTCTATGGAGACCAGCCTGGCTTGGACTCACAGATATTCCCCTGCCTCTGGAGTGCTGGGTTTAAAGGTGTGCGCCACCATCTCTGGTTTTGGGATTCATATTTTAATAAATCATTTTGTTTGATGCAACAATTTTTCCCGAGTTTTCATTCTTTACTGTCTTAAGGTATTTTTGAGATCGAGTCTCTGTGAATCCCTGGCTGATCTGGAACTCCCTATATAGATTCAAACTCACAGAAGTCCCCCTGACTCTGTGTCTTACATTGTTGAGACTAAAGGTGTGCCCCTCTGTGTCCCGTCTGTCGATTCTGTTTGGGTTTGTTTGTCCTTGTTAGTGTTCTCTTGCTGTGGAGAGACACCATGATAGAGGGAACTCTTACTAAAAAAGCTTCTCGTTGGGGGCTTACAGTTTCAGAGGGTTAGTCCGTTATTAACATGGTGGGGAACACGGCAGCATGCAGGAGGCAATGGTGCTGGAGAGGCGCCTGAGAGTTACATCCTGACCCACAGGCAGTGGGCAGAGAGAAACCCTGGCTTTGGTACTTTTGAAACCTCCACGCCCACTCGCAATGACACACCTCCTCCAATAAGGCCACTTCTCTTCTGTTGTTTCCTTTTTCAGTTGTTGCTGCCTTTTAAACTGCCGCTATCCTAGCTGCAACTGCGACTCTGCCCCCACCAGCAGCAGCTAGGCCACAGGAGCCAGCAAGAGCCGCAGTCTGCGGAAATTCTGTTCTCTCAGGTACAGACTCTTTCAAAGCTACAAAAGGAATTTATCTATATCTCTGTCCCTCTAAAGAACTCAGGATTCAAAGGTTGAGGTGAAATCCTGCTCCCCAGAGAGGCTGAAGAGCAAGCGGCTCACCTAATTCACCCCCCTCTCCTCTCCCAAGAAGTCCTCCTGCTTCTCCTCGCCCCTCCTCATAAACCATTCTCCACCTGGATCCTCACTACTACTTCCGGTCAGCTAGTTGCTGTGGCAACCTCCTGACCGCGGGTGGAACATCTTTGCAACATTTAACGAATGTTCCAGAGCATAAACAAATGTAACATACATTAAAATAATATTCTATAACACTCTTCCAAGGCCATACCTCCTAAATAGTTCATCTGCTGGTGACCAAGCGTTCAAATACATGAGCCTATGGGGGACGTTTTCACTCAAAGTTCCACATTGTTGCTTTTTATTTTTCCACTAATTCTTTTTTGAAAAAGATTTCTTTCTTTTTATTTTGTGTGTATGGGTACTTTGCCTGTGTATATGTCTAGACACCATGCACATGCTGCCCGAAGAGGCCAGAAGAGGGCATGGGAACCCCTGGGACTGGAGTTATAGCTGCTTATGAATCATCATCTTGTGGTGCCGGGAAAGACAGTGTTCCAATGTCTGAGCCCTCTCTTCAGTCCGGTGTTAACTCTTAGGGAAGAGATAGTCGCATGCCCTCTCCTATTCTTTGGAGTACATCAGAGAAGGTCACATCTCTCCCTAGGGTCAGAAGTATTCCATTCATCTGCTCAGGAGGCCTACATGTGACAAAGATGACCGTTATTTTTCTAAGGTAACTAGAAAACCAGAGATGGTTTGTTAGTGTCTTCCTCTGCAGGAGCTGTGTAGAAAGGCTGGTAGGGATGATCCATAGTATGTTGCATAGGTTTGATCTAATGAAGAGGTGGAGACATCAGTTTATAACGCAGAAAGAACAGACATGTGTACTCTTGAATCTAGAAACTATATAGTAGTTAGGAAAGATGAGGTCCCTTAAGTTTAGTAATGAGACATTTGAACAGGTCACACAAGGCTAAGCCCCAGGAAAAAAGGCGTAAGTAATTCATATTGGTCGTATAAATATTGACCTGACAGATGTGAAGGTTTGTCTTATTACAGGAAGAATCCAATTCTCCCAGTCCAACAGCACAATTATCCTGTAAGCATTGTAGCTGAGGAAACCCTAATGGCTTTTAATCATCTGGCCCATACCTGCTAATCAATATCAATGGCAGACAAAAGTCTTGTTTGAGATAGGGTCTCTGTCTTAGTCAGTGTTCTCATGCTATGGAGAGACACCATGACCAGTGCAACTCTCATAAAGGAAGACATTAAATTGGGGCTTGCTTACTGTTCTAGAGGTTTAGTCCGCTGTCATGGTGGGTAGCCTGGCAGCTCACAGGCTGACAAAGTGCTGGAGCAGTAGCTGAGAGTTCGACATCTGGATCCTTAGGCAGCAGGAAGAGAGAGACACTGGGTCCGGCTGGAGCTTGTGAAACCTCAAAGCCCACCTCCAGTGACACATTTCCTAAGGCCACACCTACTCCAACAAGGTTGCACCTCTGAATCCCTCTCAAGTGGTGCCACTCCCTGATGGTCCAGAATTCAAATATATGAGCCTGTAGGGGGCATTGTTATCCCAACTGCCACAGGCTCACTGTGAAGCCCTTACTGGGCCAGGCTGGCTTCAAACTCAGAGATCCACTGACTCTGCCTCTCAAGTGCTGAGGTTAAAGGTGAGCACCACCACTTCTGGCATTTTAATTTAAAAGAACTTTTAAAATCCCACATGGCTTTGGAGTTTGGTTCCGTCTAGACAGTAGGAACAATATTAAAAGAGGTAGGGATTGGGTTGATGAGTTGGCTTAGCAGGAAAAGCCTATGGACATGGCTTCAAGTCCCGGGTCCTACATGGTACAAGAAAACTGATGCTTGTTAGTTTTTCTCTGACCACACACATTCACAGAACTGCATAAATAAATGTAATAAAATAGATTTATATAGGAACCAGAATGAAAAATGATCAGAAAGTACTGAAGGAAACTTTTGGCAGGAGAATAGGAAAAATGTATTTTCTCATATGATGACTTGTTTGGCAAAAAGACTAAGCGAGAGCAAGAGCGCACGCGCATGCACGAGAGAGAGAGAGAGAGAGAGAGAGAGAGAGAGAGAGAGAGAGAGGAAGACAAGAGTTACCACTTTTCAGGGTCTAACTTACGTGGGCTATCCCCGGTTCCCTGTGTCTTCTTCAAAGCATTGAAATAAGCACATGGAGATCACAATGTAGCACAAGTACTTTATTCAGAGCAAAGTGATAGTGCTGATTAGAGACTAACACACTATCAAGAGTAATGTGGGGGCGGGGAGAGCTGGAGAGATGACTCGGAGTTAAGGGCACCTGATGTTCTTTCAGAGGACCTGAGTTTAGTTCTCAATACCCGTGCCTAGTGGTCCTCAGTACCTGGATCTGCAGCTCAGGGGGTCCCACACCTCCTTTTGGCCTCTTTGGTCACTTGCAGCCTCCTTGTATGGGGTTCCAGAGAAGTTTGGTTTCTCTGATGGCTATTCCTGGTTGTCAACTTGACTATATCTGGAATGAACGATAATCCAGAAATGAAGGGCTTACTTGTGATCCAGACATTGAAACAAGAAGACATGAACATGCCTTTGATCCAGATCTTGAGGTTGGAAGGCACACCTTTAATGTGGGCCAACATCCTGGAATGGACATGAAAGAAGGAAGAGGGGAAATTCATTCTCTGCCTGCTGGCCTCACCTGTCATCACGTCCAGTCCTTCTCTGGCATCGGAGCCTACTTCTTCAGGATTCCATCCAGTCCAGGAGACCAGCTGAGACCCCAGCCTCATGGGACGGAGCAACTCTTGATTCTTGACTTTCCATTCACAGCTAGCCATTGCTGGGTTGCAGTCTGCAAACCATTCCAATAAATTCCCTTATATATATAAGCGTGAGAGATTCACTCCATAAGTTCTGTGACTCTAGAGAACGCTCACTAATGCAGTTGCTAAAGGGGCCTCGAGTTAAGTTCTATTTTGGTTGAAAGATTCAGTTCCATAATTTGCCATGTACATGAAAATTGTGCCCAGGAATATCATCACAGGCAAGGGAATCTCCAGAACTGGTCACTTAAGAGGACACAATTTGCTTTATTGTGCATCCACCCGAAACCAGTCTAGGCTGGATCAGCCCATTGCACACAGTTGCCATTTGTCTAGAAGATGCTAAGAGGAGAAACGGTTGCCCAGTTTAGTGCAGGGTCCAGCGCAGTTAGTGTTGGCTGTGGCGCCTGGGTTGCTAGCAGGCTGATAAACCTTTCTTTTCCACGAGGGATGAAATCTCTATCCCTCGGCAAGTGCAGTCCCAGGTTGCTAAGATAATTATTATATTCAAACGGCTAGTAGCCCCAAAACCTCAGGAGGGCTGAGAAACCCTGGGCACAAAAGTTGACTCGAGGCAACACCCTGGGCTTGTAGAATCCAGGAGGCTTCAGGCAAAAGATCAACATAGTAACCCCCTTGGTGTTTACCACTTTGAGACCACAGGGAGCAGACCTGCAGATGGCATCTTCCACCCCCAAAGTTTTTCTGTCCTATAACTCTTGAGCCACTCCCGCCGAGAGCCCACTGCCCTTCACCGTCCCAGGAAAGGGCCATCTCCTCTGCACAGCCTGGTCTCCTCTCTCTTTCCGTGTTGCCCCCGTCAGTCCTGATGTAACGGTGCTTGCCTGCCTCATCTCCATACAGAAGAGTCCTAGAATTAAACTTGAAATTGACATTTTGACAGTATACAGGATTTTTGAGAATCGGATCAAAGCACATTATGGACCATTTCGACTTCAGGTTCAGTTATCTCTCTTGGAAATCCTACAAAAAGGTTGGCTTTGTCAGCCTCAGTTTCTAGAATTAACATCTGAATGTCAGACTCATCCATTTCTGGAGGAAACCAACTCTAGGTTAACGTGGCAACTAGTTGCCATGTCAGAGAGAGCAGTCTCGACCCCTGAGCCCCAGTCCTAACCCTCTTTCCAGGCCCAGACTCCATAGTTCTGTGTTGGAGAACATGATTCTGAGGTGTGCTACTTTTGCTTCTGCGCTAGAACATTGATTTACTGATGCAGAGATGTGTCTGATTAAATAAAATCCGCCTGCGGTCAGGAGGCGGACAGAGTGTTGTAGGGAGAAGTCAGGTGGGGAAGGGTTTTAAAGTAGGGTGAGGAGAAGCAGGAGGGCTCTGGAGAGATGCAAGGAGGGAGAGGAGGTGAGCTAGGTGAGCCGCTTGCTCTTCAGCCCCTCTGGGGAGCAGGATTCCACCTCAGCCTTTGAATCAGTTCTTTAGAGGGACGGAGATTTAGATAGGTTCTCTTCTGAGTTTTGAGAGTCGGTGCCTGAAGGAACAGAATTCCCTCAGGCTGTGGCTCTTTCAGCCTGGCTGCTGCTCAGTGGGAGTTGCAATGGTTGATTCTGACAGCTGTGGTTTAAAAGGTAGAACAATGTAAAAAGAGGACATTTTCATTTGTTTTTGTCTTGGGACAGGGTCTCACTATGTAGCTTTGCCTGTCCTGGAACTCGCTCTTTAGACCAGGTGGCCTCGAACTCACAAAGAGCCTTCTGCCTCTGCCTTCTGAATGCTGGGTTTAAAAGCGTGTGCCACCACTGCCAGACTAAGACTCTATATTTGGTGGTTACATTAACCACACCAGAAATCTACTTAACACTCTTGTTCTTTTGTCTCAGTTGGTTTAGCCCCCAATGATTGAGCTGATGCCGAAAAACCTTCCCTGTCAGGGAAGAAACCCAGATAGCTTAGAGCCCGTCATTCAAATGGTCTGACAGTTCAACAATAGCTCTGGAAAAGCGAGTGGCTCAGAGCACGCAGAGACACAATGCTGGCCATCAGATGGCACCAAAATAGCCTGGTCTATAAGAGCTAGTTCCAGGACAGACTCCAAAGCTACAGAGAAACCCTGTCTCGAAAAACCAAAAACCCAAAACAAAAAACCCAAAATACTATAGGGTGGGGACTATGAGAATCCAGGAGCACAGAGATTAAAGGGCAAACAACTTCCAAGTGTTGGTTTTCACCTACCTCTGAGAGCTCCTGAGAACTAACTCAGGTTTTCAGACTTGTGTGACAAGCCCTTTTACATTCAGGGTCTTCTGATCCTTCTCAGGGTCAAAGCCTCTGTGTTGGCAGCCCTAACAAGTCAGGCCAGGCCAACCCTCCCGTGACTCCCCAGAGAACTCGTTCACACCCAGTGATCTGCCTGGCAGAGCTCACTTCTCGCCTGGCCACACCACGTCTGTGCCCACACCAGCAGACACAGGGCCCAAGGCTTCCCTGATTATGAAGGTCAGCCCAGGTCACAGCCACCTTTCCTCTAGCCCCGCCCATTGCATCATAGACAGGCAGGGTAGCTAAAGTTGTGAGTACAGAGAGTTCACTTTCTCCAAACCCAGGGCAACAGCGGAATGCTGGCGGCAGAGGCTGGTGAACTTGGAAGTTTATTTATCTTGTAGACAGATCTGGGCCGAGAGATCTTGTCGAGAGATAGTGCGGGATCGATCAGGGACAAAGCCCTTGTCCCCAGGAGTGTGACAGGGAAAATGAAGGGCCAAGAGCTTGGCTCACACAGGAGACTGGACGAGACTGAAAGTACCCAAAGGTGGAGCAGCCCTACGATTTGGCCAAGCACTGGGACACATCTTGTTCAGGAAGTGAAAAACCTCCGGAGGTCCCAATCCAAGAGTAGAAGCTTGGGTGGTCTGTGGGCAAGCCAAACAGAGTCATTTCCCCTTTCCCAGAAACCAAGGAAAGGAGAACATCATCACCCCCACCATGCAAGCTCTGCTGCCGAGTGTTGGGACAGGGCCACTGAGGGCTTTTTCTCATCTCTCATCACCGAGATGTTACAAAGCGGCTTCACTAAATGCGTGGAGTTAGGAACCAGAAGAAGCTCCCTTCCAAATCCAAAGGAGGCGTGGACAGAGAAAAATCTTGAGGCCACAGCACCGATAGAGACTCAGGGAAAAGGGAGGACAGTGGCCTTACCTAATCAGGGCAATAATCAAGCAGAAAAACCTCAAAACCCACGAGGTCAGGGCTATCAGGACTTGTGGAAGGACTTAACCTTAAACTATGGCATTGCATCACCAAGGAGAGGCCTACAAATGGTGTCCCTATACCCCAAACTAACTGATAATCTTGAAGGGCATGTCCTGGAGGGAAGAAAGATCCACCTGAGATCAAGGCCACCAGCGCAGGAAATGCTGTCCTCGTGGAGTTTGGAGGGGAGCCAGGAGGAGGAAGTACAGGCACCAAAGAGGGAGAAAGCAAAGGGTAAGAGAGCTAAGGAAAGGGAGGCTCAGTACCAGTTCTCGAGAGAAAAGGCTTTCCTCCAGAAAAAACTGAGGGAACTGGGCCCAGTGCCTGGGGGAGGAGCAAGTCTGCCGGACAAGAAAAAGGCCCAGGCCTTAGAGCTGTCCGCCAAAGACAACTGTCTGAAGTCAGAGCCCAGAGTGCCCAGAGGAAACGTACAGACACTTGCTCAGGATGAGAGCGCTAAGGAGACCACAAGAAAACAGTCAAAGACGGAGAAAAGAAAGCTGAGGACAAGGTGGTGGGATCCCACACTCTGGGGCGACCCAGTCACACTGACCAAGCGTGAACAATCTCCTCACAAGACCTGTTCAAGATTCCACAGTGACCCGTGGAAGCCGAGCTTTCCCATAGGCAGACTGAGTTATAAAAACGGCCTTTTTGTGCCTCGAGAAGATTAAAGGTTCTCATTAAGGCCCCGGGGCTGTGGTTTCTGGCCAGAGCAATAGTCTGCTGAAATCCAAAGTTTTACTAGACTCCTCCTGCAGGGCACCCTCCTGTGTCTCCTGGCTGGCCCTTCTGAGACTGTGTCCATCATCCCTGTCATCCCTCTAAGGATTTCCTGGAACATCATGCTAGTGAGTCTCCCGTTACCCCGGTCTTTTCCTATAACCACTGGCCTGAGATGAGGTCCCTAGAGGACACTGCGCTCCTGAAGTCCCTTCAAGAAGAAGGTCTTTCTGAAAGTCTGTCCTCCAGGGCCTGGTGGAGACCCCACCTTCATAGGGTCGGACACTCTCACCAAAGTTGCCCTAGGAGGTCCTTCTGAGGGGAGGGGAAAGGAGCGCCCCTTGGCAGTTGCCCTTGAGTCCTGTTGCTGGTACACATGGCCTAGCACCAGATTGCTTGAAGCTGTCCCATCTTTGGAGGGTTTCTCTGGAAGGCATTTTTGGAAACTGTGACCTCCAGGATCTGGAGGGAAATCCTTTGAGGGAAAGGATGCCTACTCAGAAGCTGGACCTAGAGACCTGTGCCAGCATGTTAAGACCCTTCCTGTGGAAGGACACCATTAGGAATGACGGTCTATGACTCTCTCTCTACAGGACACAGGCCCCTGGGGTCCATCCTTCAGAGCCATCCTTCTGATTTATTGGGAAGGACTCAGATGAGTTTAATTCTCAGACCCTGATGAAAGTCACTGTTTCAGGCCTTTGGCTCCCAATGGAGCCGGCGCCTATTTCTGTTCGCTTTCCTTAGCCCTTCTGGACCCTCCCTCAGATTGTGTTCTGTGGTGGATGTCTCAGCAAAGGCTGCAGCGCAGCCAGGGCAGGGCAGAGCCCTGAAGGCAGAGCAAATCAGTGGTTTAAGCTGTTCACTGGTCTCTCCAGGAGCAGACTAGAGAGAATCAGGCCCGCCTGGCCACTCTGAGGCCTTCGGACTGACAATGTGGTGCCTGGGAGTCCTCAGACCAAGGGCTCTGGCTGCTGGGGCTTGTTTGCTTCTTCATTTGGAGCAGGCCAGTGCCTTGTTGCCACCCAGGAGCAGGGAGTGGATGGACACAGCAGGCTCACTGTAGTGGGTGGGTGGAGTCCTGGGCCACCTCAAGCCTGTCCTGACTTTTAGCTTGAAGTGATGGAGCTCTTTGAAAACCCAGTGGGGTGAAAAAAAGAAAGAAGCTGAGACCAGTGCCTACATTGTCAGGCGGGAAGTATGCCTTAGGGGGGTGGCACGGGTCTGTTGCATCTACCCACTGCTATTGATCACACGAAGCCAGGGCTCCAACAGCTTTGATGACGGAAACAGCTCATTCAGTGGATGGATAAATGCTGTAACAGTGGCAGGACGCCTCTCGCACTGAGGGCATAGGAAGGAATGGATGCGGATGATGCTTGTTCAGATGCCTGGGATCAGGTGATTCTCTCTGTCTCTGTCTCTGTCTCTGTCTCTCTGTCTCTCTGTCTCTCTGTCTCTCTCTCTCTCCCTCCATTCCTTTTGTTTTTTGAGACAGGCTTTCTCTGTATGTAACAGCTCTGGGTATCCTGGAACTCGCTTCATAGACCAGACTGGCTTCAAACTCACAGAGATCCACCTGCCTCTGCCTCTCAAGTACTGGGATTAAAAGCATGCGCCACCACTGCCCGGCTTGGGTGATTTGTTTAAACTCAAGTAGGTCAACTCCTAAGTCTCTTGCCTTGCCAGCCCTTCCTGACTTTGTTTTGGGGGATGAATCTCTTGGGAGGCTGATTACTCTGGGGTGGGGGTGAGGGTCGACCCCTGTTAGTCACTTTCTTTGAAAGGTGGACTGGCTCCACGTGCATATTTTTCTGTGCAATCATTGATGAACTATTTTTAATATTAGTTGGGTATAGTTGTGCACATATACATGCATAATTTAATTTGGGTATGTGTGGATGTTTTTCCCACATATATGTCAGTACCATGTGTATCCCTGGGTCCCATGGGGAACTAGAAGAGGTCTTTGGGTTTCCTGGAACTGTGGTTATAGCCGTGTGAATGCCATGTGGGTGCTGGGAATCCAAACCAGGTCCTCTGCAGAACAGCTTTTTAACCATTCCGAGTCTTTCCAGTCCCCACAGTCATGTCTGGACTAACACTGTCTTCTTTTGTGTTTTTAGGAGTGATAGATTGGACACGCTGATTTCGTAGCAAATCGTGGGCATGGAGACTTGATGACATAGTTTTCTGTATGGACCTAGTACTCGACCAAAGAGCTTTTGGTGCAATCTTCTTGTATCCCGGGCCTGAAATTTGGAAGCTTAATAAATCATTCTGACAGTATAAGTGTACCAGTCTGTTCTCTACTATCAATTCCTTAGTACTTAGAGAATATTTTTTTCCTGTTAATTCTCTTTTTAAAGAATTTTTTTTCCCGTTGTTCACTTTTTTAAGGTTTATTATGTTTAATTTGCTCAGATCAGGAGCCTCTGTTGTTCATTTTTATTCCTCAGTCAATTCTTTTTTTATGACGGGGCCCTATGGAGCCTAGCCTGGCCTTGAACGAGATAGGTGTCTATGTAGCTGCGGATGATTTTGGCTTCCTGATCCTCCTGCCCCTACCTACCAAGTGCTGAGACCCTGAGCCCTGAGGTGTGCCACTTTGCCCACGTTCTCTGATTCTGGGGATGGAACCAGGGTTTTTCTTTTCTTTTCTTTTTCTTCTTCTTCTTCTTTTTTTTTTTTTCCATAGATGCCTACACCCTTCCTTCTAAGGCACATACATGTCCAGCAACCTGTCTGGTAATTCTTGACTTTGCATTTACACAGCCACTAGGGGGCGAGCCTGGTTCCTGGCACCTCTGATAAGCTGGTCTTAACAGCCTGTCCTCAGCAAACCAAAAGACACAGTGAGGTGCAGATGAACAAAGAAAATTCTTTTTCCAAGTGTCATTGCTGAAGAGACAGGGGTACAGCTCCATCGTCAGGAGCCCGGGGACTTCCCCTAGATTCGTGGTTCTCGACCTTCTTCATGCTGGGATGGCCCCCAACCACAAAATCATCTTCATTGACACTTCATAACTGTGATTTCGCTACTGTTAGGAGCTGTAATGTGAATAGTTGTGGAGAGAGAGGCTTGCAAAAGGAGTCGTGACCCACAGGTTGAGAACCATTGCCCTAGGTTTTAGGGACCTAGAGATTTATGGCTTGGTGCTGAATTTCAGGACTAACCAGCATTATGGGATTGAAAGTTTCTAAAGATATGTATATTTTAAAGATTTATTTATTCTATGTGGACAGGTATTTTACCTGCACATATGTATGTGCACCATGTACATCCCTGGTTCCCGAGGAGGTCAGAAGATGACCTTGGATCCCCTGGAACTGGAGGTGTAGCTGGTTGTGAGTTTCCATGTGGGTGCTGGGAGCCAAGACTGAGTCCTCTGCAGGAGCAGTGAGCAGGCTCTACTTGGGAGCCCTCTCTCCAGTCCCCACAAAAGATCCTTGAATATAGGCTTTCTTGGCTCCTATACTTCCAAGCATCTTTCTCTTAAACCCTCAAGGCCCAAGCAAGTGAAGTCCTGAGAGAACGTGTGCTGTGGATATGTGCATGACCAAGACTCATGGGAAAATGTCCCCCCATCCCACCTCCTCCCGCCATGAGGCTCAGAGGGATGGCAAAGGCTTTTGCTGATGTTTGTGGGGATGCTCACAGCATGTACAGAAAATGCCCACCGTAGCTTTCTCCCTCTCGATTACAGCTGCTCCCCCACAGAGACCGCTCTGCTCCCACCTTAGCTTAGCTAGACTTGGCTTCTTATTTGGTTGTATGCAATAACCCTATTTTCTGTTCAACTCTATGTAAGTAACACACTGAGCCTCCGGGGTTGTCTGGTTTTATCAGAAAATCCAGACCACCTGATTCCAGCTTTTCTGTGTGTCTGTCTGTGTTCATTTTTTTTCCTTTCATTCCTTACCATCCTGAGTCAGGTCCAAGCTCCTGGAGCTACGCGAGGACTCAACACAGAGCAAAGGATGACGCATGAATCCCGAGAGAGAGCAGGTGAGAAAGGAAGGCTTTCCCAAGCATGGCTGCGATCTCCTTGAGGGATCACAAGCATTGGCTGTCATAGCAGCTGCATATATCCTGGCAGTGACTCTCAAACCTCAAAAGTCCACTAAGAAGTCTTTTCTCTCGTCTGCTGGGACGTGGTTCCGGAGCTACCCTGGATGAACTGAAAACCTTATTGAGTGAAAGCCGAAGAGGCCAGTGCTGCACCAGCGGCTTGGCCGTCCTCTCCCTGGAGGTGGGTCTCTGGTTAGAGTTCTAGAAAAGTGCAGGTTTGTGGCAATTTTACAGCTCAAAAGGCAGAAAGGCATTTGGCAGCAGTAATTGTGCTAGAATTCTTGCTCAATTCCTGCCTGAGGCTACAGTCCGATTCCAGAGTTAGGGTTTCTCCCGTGCACTGACCTTCACTCCTACCTCAAACAGTCAAAGGCATGTAAGGACGGCTGTATTGGTCACTTTTCTATTGCTGTGATGAAACACTACGATCCAGGCAACTTACAGGAGAAAGAATTTATTTTGGATGTAAACTTCAGAGGGTTGGAGTCCATGATGGGCTGGGGCAGCAGCTGAGAGCTCACATCTTGAATTGCAATCAGGAGGCAGAGAGTCAGGTGTGTCTCTTTAGATCTCAAAGCATGGCCCTAGTGACATACTTCCTCTAGCAAGGCCATACCTCCAAATCTTTCCAAAATAACTCTACCAACTGGGACTGAGCATTTAAACACATGAGCCTGGGGGGGGGTTCCCATTCAAATCACCACAGCACCCTAAGTCAGGATCCAGGGGTCAGACATGGTGTTTAAGTGATGCAGAAACACAAATGTATAGTTTTGTCCAGCTTTTCTTAAGGAAACACAAATTTCACATTTTCTTTCTCCTTCCTTCCTTCCTTCCTTCCTTCCTTCCTTCCTTCCTTTCTTTTTTTTTTTTTTTGTTATGAAGATTGGTCACTGTGGTGATTTGAAAGAAAATGGTTCCCAAAGGAAGTGGCACTATTAGGAGGTGAGGCCTCATTCAAGTAGGGGTGGAGGAAGTGTGTCATTGTGGGGGTGGGCTTTGAGATCTCCTACACTCAAGATCCCACCCAGTGTAACAGACCACTTCCTAGTGCCTGCCTATCAAAATGTAGGGCTTTCATCGCCAGCACCATGTCTGCCTGCATGCTACCATGTGGCACCATGATGATCATGAGCTAAACTTCTGAGAATATAAGCTACCCTAATTAAACATGTTTCTCTTATCAGAGTTGCTGTGGTCTGCTGTGGGAGTTCCTTCAGCTCCTTCAGCCAATCGCCGCTGAGTTACCAGCCCATTGGGGCGTGGTCTCTCCCTTTAAAAAAAGCAGCGGCTGTCCTCCACTCTCTCTTTGTCTTCCGGCTCCGTTTCCGGCCCCTGGACTCCTTTCCTGTTCGCGCGGAGGGGCTGTTGTCTGGGACGGTAATCTGTAAGTTTTTTCCCCTTTGAATAAATAACCATTCTATTAATCATAATTCCAAACTGGTGTGGGATTGTCTGTGACTTACGCCTTCATCTGGCGCCCCACGTTTGGTTGTAGAACCCCCCCTTCCCCCCCACTCAACTGCTTGCTACCAGCTCGGCTAGTCACGAGACCTCCCTCAGCTGCGGCCTGTGCCCTGTGTGTGGAGCCAGCAGTTCAGTTAAACCCCACGCCTCCCAAGCTCCACAGGCTCGGGACAGTCTCTGCCTGCCTGGTTTGCTCTTTTCTGAGTTGTTTTTAAATTTCCCTTGTAAGTGCGGTGCTTTAGTGGCGTGAATCAGAACGACTCGGTCACGTGGAGGCATACGCGGCTTCCGGGTTGCTCTTTTCTACCCCTGGATTCTGGGTTTCTGGTTCCGTGTATGGAATTGATTTAATTCAACTTTCTTTCTTGAGCAACTTATATTTCCTAGTTTTTAACAAATACTAAGGCAGACACTGAAACAGGACCTGTTTAAGTCACCTTTGCAGTGGTTCTAGTCGCAACTTGGCAACAGCGCCGCCAACTAGACAAGAGGTAATATGGCAGTTTTTGTTTCCAACGCCAATTTTACTGTTTTCTTTATTAATACAATGGATTATGTCATGCAAGGTTTATATGACTATGGGAATATATTAATTTACTTATTGCTAGGTTTCAGTTTTCTTTTCAATATTTTATCATTAAGAAAGATACGATTTTTACGGACTAATATTGAACAACTAGTTGAAAGGATTAAAATTATTGAAAATCAGGGGTTATCTGAACAAGTGGATACTATGATAGACAAAATTGACTCCATGTCCAAGGGTACTAGGAAGTTACCTGAAAGGGTACAGGCTGTTGAATTTGACGTTCAGATGTTACCACAAAGTTTTGATAAGGTAACAGATAGAATGAACCTCCAGAATGGGAACCAAAAAACTGATACCTTAGTGAAATTACTAGAAACACGGGTAGGTCAGGAGATTCAGGATTTAAGGGATACAATGATAAAAAGATTAGAAATGATTGAAGAAACTATTGGAGCTGGTGAACAGAGTAAGAAGGCACAAGGACAGGATACAATGCCACCACCAGCTGTTAGAACTGGCTTACCCAGGGTCCTAACAACATACCCTGTAATTTATTCTGACAAAGGGTTAACTTCCAAAGGCTCAAAGGGAGTTAAAGAAGCTAGATGGACACCAATAGCAATGAATGATTTAAAAGAAATTAAGCAAGCTGTCGTTAACTTTGGCTTGCACTCTGCATTTGTTAAGGAAATGATAAGGACTTGGGCTTCTAATGTCAGAGCTACCCCCCATGATTTCTCTCAGCTAGTGTCTGCAGTTTTAGATGATGGGCCTTCCTTGATGTTTGGAATTTATTTCAGAGAAGAATCCAAACATATGGAACAGCAAGGAAGAGCAAAAGGTGTGGAGGTTTCCCAAGATCAAATTCTTGGTGTAGGAGCATATGCTGATCCACAGGTCCAAGCTCTTTATGATGAAGAAGTGCTGTCCTTATGTCACAAAGCAGCCTTGAATGCTTTGAATAGAATACAAGATCCAGCAAAAAGGGTCGAATCATATACCAGGGTTAGGCAGGGACAGAGAGAACCCTTTACTGACTTTGTGCAAAGATTAATTTAGGCTCTGGACATAGGGGTAACAGACCCAGAAGCTAGACGAATACTTCTTGAATCTCTAGCTTTTGAAAATGCAAATACTGAATGTAAAAAGATAATTGGGCCTTTAAGATCTAGATCAGCACCAATGGAAGAATGGATACAGCATACAATGAATGTTGAGATGTTTAGCTATAACGATGAATCCTGGGTAGGAGAAGCGATTTCCAAAGCTATGAGGAGACATCAAACTACCAGGTGTTTTAATTGTGGTAAATTAGGACATCTGAAAAGGGATTGCAGGCAAAGAAATCCTAGGAATAATATCTCCTCTGGGAATGACAAAAGTAGGAGATCTCAGCCTTCAGGTATATGCAGAAGATGCGGTAAAGGCCGACATTGGTCCAACGAATGCAGGTCAACAACAGACAGACAAGGCAACCCAATACCATCGGGAAACTCCTTGAGGGGCCTCTCGCAGGCCCCCAAGCCAAAAGTGGCCCAGTCATTCCCAGTTACAGTCGAAAATGTGTCTCACCAAGAAAATTAAAAACTCCAATGTCTGCCGTAAAAAGTAATACTGGTCTAAATGATGAATTACATGTGGAGAATGAGTCAAAAAATTCAGGAGGACAGAGTAAACGTATATTTTGGCAAACGTATATTAACGATCAAAGACCAAAGCTAAGAGTCTGTATAAATGGCATTTTTATTGAAGGCTTATTAGACACAGGTGCGGATGTAAGTATAATTACTCCAGAATCCTGGCATCCGAATTGGCCTCTTCATGAGGTAGATGTTCAGTTCCTGGGAATTGGAACCCTATCTCGTGTAAAACAAAGCACAAGATGGGTGGAATGCATAGGGCCTGAAGGGCAAATAGGAAGATTAAGGCCATATATAGCAAATATTGCAATAAATTTATGGGGCCGTGACCTGCTACAGCAATGGAATACCCAGATTAACATTCCTGTAGTTCCAGGAACTCACAATTCTGGGAAGGATATAATGAGGTATTATGGAAAAAGGTCACCAGCCATTCAGGCTGTACAAGAACACACAGCCAATAGCAAACCTTTAGAGGTACCAACAGCCCTACCTTTAAAATGGCTAACTGAGAAGCCAATATGGATCAAGCAGTGGCCTCTAGCTGAAGATAAGTTACAGGCTTTGGAACAGCTGGTACAAGAGCAACTAGATGCTAACCATATTGAAGAATCAACCAGCCCTTGGAATTCTCCTGTGTTTGTTGTAAAAAAGAAATCTGGTAAATGGAGAATGGTGACAGATCTAAGAGCTGTCAACAAGGTAATTCAGCCTATGGGTCCGCTACAATCTGGAATTCCTTTGCCTTCTCTATTACCAAGAGGATGGCCTCTTATAGTTATTGATTTGAAAGATTGTTTTTTCACTATACCTTTGCAAAAAAAGGATAGAGAAAAATTTGCCTTCACAGTGCCTACTTATAATAATTCTCAGCCTACTAGGAGATATCAATGGACTGTCCTCCCACAGGGGATGCTCAATAGTCCCACATTGTGTCAATATTTTGTTAATAAGCCACTGGAAATAATTCGTAAGCAATTTCCCAAGTCCATAATTTATCATTACATGGATGACATTTTATTATCTGATTCAAATAAAGATATTTTGGAAAGTATGTTTGAAGAAGTAAAGAAAGTTTTGCCTAGGTGGGGATTACAAATTGCCCCTGAAAAGATTCAAAGAGGAGATTCTATTAATTACCTAGGCTACAGAATAGGGTTAGAGAAAATTCG
Organism: Myodes glareolus; assembly: GCF_982192425.1. Taxonomy (NCBI): domain Eukaryota; kingdom Metazoa; phylum Chordata; class Mammalia; order Rodentia; family Cricetidae; genus Myodes; species Myodes glareolus. The sequence continues at coordinate 70,801,593 of NC_142028.1, read as the reverse complement.
AACACAAAAGGCACAAATTAGGAGAGACCGGTTACGGACTCTTAATGACTTCCAAAGATTGTTAGGAGATATTTCCAGTCTACGACCAGCTGTTGGGATAACACCTGATCTAATAGTTCATTTAAACAAAACCTTAGATGGTGATAAGGATTTGAATAGTCCCAGAAAATTGACAGTTGAAGCAGAAAAGGAACTGACAATGATTGAGGAAAAATTACAGGAGGCACATGTGGATAGGGTCAACCCGAATCTTAGTTCCATCCTAGTCATACTGCCTTCCAGAATTTCTCCTACAGGGATTTTAATGCAGAGGGAAGATATTATTTTAGAGTGGATATTTATACCTCATAAACCAAGTAAAAAATTAAAAACTTATGTAGAAAAGGTTTCAGAATTAATTATAAAAGGTAAACTGAGACTTCGTCAACTAGCAGGTATAGACCCAGCAGAAATTATAGTGCCTTTTACTACTGAGGAAATAAGAAAGTTATGGGAAGATAATGAACCATGGCAAAGAGCTTGTGCTAATTTTTTGGGAGAAATTAGCAGCAACTATCCCAAAAGTGATAGACTTAACCTCATAAAGAGAACTTCTTGGATTCTTCCTAGAATTGTACGTGATGCTCCAATAACTGGAGCTCGGACATTTTATACCGATGCAAATAAATCAGGGAAAGCAGGTTATAAATCAGAAGAATTGAGTAAGGTGGAACAAAGCCCTTATAATTCTGTCCAGAAGGCAGAATTATATGCCATTCTTATGGTGCTAAGGGATTTTAAAGAACCTCTTAATATAGTTACAGATTCACAATATGCAGAAAGAGTTATCTTGCATATTGAAACCGCTGAATTCATACCAGATGACACAGAGTTGACTTCATTGTTTATCGAGGTACAGGACATAATTAGGAATAGGCTTTGTCCAATGTACATAACACACATCCGGTCCCATACCGGTCTGCCTGGGCCTCTAGCACAAGGTAACGCTGAAATTGACCAATTATTGATTGGAAGCGTTCTGCAGGCCTCAGAATTTCATAAAAAACATCATGTCAATAGTAAAGGCTTAAAGAAAGAGTTTTCCATTACATGGCAACAAGCTAAGGACATTATAAAGAGATGTCCTACTTGTTCTTTCTATAATCAAACACCATTGCCTGCAGGGAGTAACCCAAAGGGTACTCAAAGGAATGAAATCTGGCAGATGGATGTGTTCCACTTTATGGAATTTGGTAAATTAAAATATGTACACCACACCATAGACACGTATTCAGGTTTTCAATGGGCAACTGCCCTGAGCTCAGAAAAGGCTGATTCGGTAATCACACATTTATTGGAAGTTATGGCCATCATGGGTATACCTGCACAAATAAAGACAGACAATGGTCCAGCATATGTATCTAAGAAAATGAAATGCTTCTTTGCTTATTATAATATAAAACACGTTACAGGTATACCAAATAATCCTACAGGTCAGGCAGTTATAGAAAGATCAAATCGTACTATAAAGGATATGCTAAACAAACAGAAAGGGATGAAAGATACCCCCAGAAATAGATTGCATAATGCTTTATTAACCTTGAATTTTCTTAATGCTAATGAGAAAGGAACAACAGCAGCAGAGAGGCATTGGATAATGGAAAAAACTTCTGAACTAAACCAACCTGTTTATTTCAAAGACGTGCTGACCTCTCAATGGAAGCCAGGAGATGTGCTACGTTGGGGAAGGGGTTTTGCTCTTGTTTCCACAGGAGAAGAAAAATTGTGGATACCATCAAAATTAATAAAGGTTCGATTTGAAGAGGAGAAACCTCTTGGAAAGGAGAAATGACAGCATCTACAATGATGATAACCATACAGGTGGTAAGAAAAGCATATAGAATGGGGGCAGGGTTCTGTTCTTATCTCCACAGGAAAACACTGATCTTTGAAAAGTTCAAGGGACCCTGGATATTTGAATACTGACAGATGGAAAATAACGGCCCAATAGGGACTATCAAGAAAACTGAATAGGTTCTGTAAGTACCATATACTAAATCATATTTCTAAATTTATAGAGCTGGTTTTAGAGTTGAACTCTGGCTCAGTCCCTCTCTAATTCCAAGCCTGTTGTTTAAAGAAAAACCCAGAGTTTCTGGAGTTTCTGTCTCATGTCAAGAGCCATGATATGGGACAGAAAGAAATATGAGTTTAGAAAACATCTTTACTTTTCTTCATATCTATCATACCTTCATTAAATATATCTATCATGTCTCTCATTGAATATAGGTATTCATGTATATGTCTATATAATTAATGTTTAAGTTTTCCACAATGAACAATGAGTTTTTCCTACAGTGACATTTGAAGTTTCCAGGAAGAAGATGGGGCCCCATAACAACAACTCCACCTGGTTGATATGACGTCATGATACTGATAGCGCTACTACAAGACCTGTTTTGGGTACCAGCTGCACAAGACGGTTCCAACGTGCTGAAATGGTGCACATCTTGTACAACATTCTGGCCAGACCTCCACAAAATACTCAGAGACTATTTGCAATTTTAAAAGACATTGATCTTGAAATTTAACCATCATTTTACTTTCACAGGATCCCCCAGAAAGAACGTCGCCCCCATGACAGCTGGAAGTAATTCTAGAGAACGACGTCCCCTCTCCCAATAAAGTTTGTCCTTGGGTTTAGGGACATCATTTAGGGGTTGGTTATAATTAGTATACGGTTGAGGGTTGGGGGAGGAATTTTATAAGCACAGGAATCTTAAAAAAAAAAAAAAAAAAAAAAGGAGGGATAATTGGATTATGGGATAAATAGATTTGTACTTGTGAGTTATTGCTTTTAGACAAACATATTGGTATCGATTCTTATATATTGATACAAAGTTAAATTATGTTGACTATTTTATGCATGCATGCTTCATGCTTCTACCTCTGTTTAAAACATTTTTATGTATTTGTATATATATATTGTATTGATATATGTATATTTACCATATTGCATTGTACACTTCTACCTCTGATTAAGATACTTATATATTGTTTATGTATTGATATATATTTACCATATTGCAATGTATACTTGCACATTGTTTATATTTGGAGGTCTCATTGTCCTCATTTATTGCACACTTGTTTATTATCTCAGTCTTTAAGTTAGATAGATATTGAGAATTATATAGATCAACAGTCATCTAAGTTTGTCATTTATAATTAGACTAATCAGGTTCTTTAGATATATAGAGATTATATTCAGTATAGATAGATAATCTTCAACCTCTTCAAAGAGCTGTAGAAAATGGCCTTTAATCTAATTCAGAGTTCTGTGGTAGGGAGACACAATCACTCCTGGCAACACTGATCTATGCCCGAGAGAATGTTGAGCACCAAAGACACTCCACCTGGAGCCTTTCTTCTTGGCAGAACTGGCCTTTGGGTAAAAAAATGCTCATACCTCAACTACTGACAGAGTTACAGAATATCCGTAAATGGATAAAACAAGACTGTCATATCCTGCCAAGACAGGGTAAGATAGTTTTGAAGTTTCTTGCCTTTGAAAATGGTATGTTAGTTACATCAGGCCTTAGCCAAAGTTGGTTGCTTCAACGCTGCAAATGTGACTTTGGGTGTTTGTCCAGGTAGCCAGTTGTCTCTGCGATTTGGTACATGTTCTGGAAGTTGTTTGATTGCACTTCCTAATTACTCAGATAACATTATTTCCCTTCTCAGATCTTCGATGGGATTGAAGATTATATAAATGTAGTTACTTTCCTTTCATGACTTGGCCAAGTTATTTGTTATACAAGACTTAAGCTAGTTAGAATAGGATATTTGTATTTATTGTATATAATTTCGTAGGTTTGTACTTATTGTATATAATTGCGTAGTAGGCTTAGAACTCTCTTACTTAAACAAAAGGGGGAGATGCTGTGGGAGTTCCTTCAGCTCCTTCAGCCAATCGCCGCTGAGTTACCAGCCCATTGGGGCGTGGTCTCTCCCTTTAAAAAAAGCAGCGGCTGTCCTCCACTCTCTCTTTGTCTTCCGGCTCCGTTTCCGGCCCCTGGACTCCTTTCCTGTTCGCGCGGAGGGGCTGTTGTCTGGGACGGTAATCTGTAAGTTTTTTCCCCTTTGAATAAATAACCATTCTATTAATCATAATTCCAAACTGGTGTGGGATTGTCTGTGACTTACGCCTTCAGTGGTCATGGTGTCTCTTCACAGCAACAGAAACCCTAAGTAAGACAGTCACTTTTGAGCACATCCTGAGGAGTCTGCATGCCCTATGTATGCTCCCTGGATACAACCAGAGAGGAGACTATGCTCTATGCATAAAAAATAGGGGAAGCCAGGCAGTGGTGGTGTATGATTTTAATCCCAGCACTTGGGAGGCAGAGGCAGGCGGATCTCTGTGAGTTCGAGACCAGCCTGGTCTACAAGAGCTAGTTCCAGGATAGGCTCCAAAGCTACAGAGAAACCCTGTCTCAAAAAACCAAAAGAAAAAAAAATATATAGGGGAATGGTTCCTCATGAGCCTTACACTTAACTCCTTTCATCTAGCTAACTCCTGTCTAACATTTCTCACTTGAGAGAATTCCTACAGATAGGGGTGATACCTGTCTGACTGCTGCTTGTTGCTTAGGAATGATGGCAAAGGCTGTGGCTGATCTAGTGGCAGAAGCTGGGAGGAGTTTCCATATCTGCTCCCGTTTGTCAAGCCATCCACAACAGACAAAACTGGTTGTCAGGTAGAGCGCCAGCACATCCTCACCAGCAGGTCTAGGAAAGACAGGGGCCGTTAGCTTAGGGATCAATGAAGGTACTGAGGTGGTGGCTTTTGCAGGGTTGAATGTGTGCTTTTTATTGTAATATGAAAGAGCTGACAATGAGGTTAGTGCCCCTTTTAAAAATAGATTATGGACTAATGGAGAAGTCTTATTATCAGAACAGACTGGGAAGTCAAGTCAGAGTAAATCTTCTAGGAAATTCACAAGATATGCCCCAAGTAAAAGTATCCAGATAAAGATACCACCCATTAATCTTGTTGAGGTAGTTATAGCACTTAGTTACTACACTAAGGAGCGATAGGCTCAAAGATGCAGCAGATGAGGCCGTAAGAGGTAGGGGTAAGGGAATAAGAAAAGGTCAACATTCCTTGGGCTGGAGAGATGACTCAGTGGTCGAGAGCACTTGTTCTTGCAGAGTACCTGGGTACTATAATAATCTCCCTGTGATGTGGAAGCCTGGCCCCACCCAGGGTCACAGCAACTTGAGATGGGGAGACCCAAGGGCAGGCCTGGGGCTGCCCACCCTGGGCACCGAGAAGACATGGACCTACCTGATACCTTGTAGCTCCAGCTATTGGGCACTATCAGAGTGGACAGAGGTATGACATGGTGTGTTATGGGAGAGACAGACAGGATGGTTCAGGTCCTATGGACAGAGGTATGACATGGTGTGTTATGGGAGACAGACAGACAGACAGGTTCAGGTCCTATGGACAGAGGTATGACATGGTATGTTATGGGAGAGAGACAGACAGACAGACAGAATGGTTCAGGTCCTATGGACAGAGGTACGACATGGTGTGTTATGGGAGAGAGACAGACAGACAGACAGACAGAATGGTTCAGGTCCTATGGACAGAGGCAAATCTGGAGATGAGAGAGCAAGGGAGCAGGCTGACATGGTGGGGGAGCTGATCCCGCAATCAGCAGCCACACATGGGGAAGTGAGCCCTGCACTTGGCCTGGGCAGCACAGTAGAGATGATCCTGTTGATGAGCACAGGTGAGCAAACTCTGAGGATGGGAGCATGCTCAATCTAACCCCCCCCCCCCCCATCTGCAACATAGCAACATGGACTGGGGAGAGATACCCTCCCCCTAAATCAACACCTGGGGCAGGTGGGACTGATGGCCCTGTGGTCATAGGAGTGGGAGAGCCATCCCTGACCCCCACCAGCTGCAGCGCTCGGGAGAGCAGGCATGGCACCTTGCTGGGGCAGCATTATAGATTCAACACTGTAGTGCAGATGTGGCAGAGCCAGCGGCAAAACTCTGGCAATGGGAGAGCTGTCCCCACTTCCCATCTGGCAGACCAACCCTAAAGCTGCCCAGGCCCAGACAGAGTGTACGACTTGGTGTGTCCCAATACCCACCTCATCTATGATCTGCTTGAGCCTGACCCGCAGACCCAAAGCTGCAGATCTCCACAGCACAGGGCAGCAATGGAAATGTCCAGGAAGAGTCTTAGTGAGGGTCCTGCATTGATTGTGTAGTGGAGACCAGGGGCCTCGAAGCAGACCAATGAACAGTTGCAAATAGAGCTGTATGGACAAAAGTGTATATGGTGTGATTTGTTGGGTCACACTGCAGGTTCCATGGCAAGATTTTTAATTCCTTCCATTTTATTTTTTTCCTTTTTTCTCTTGAGTTTTATTTTATTGGGGGAGAGTGCAGGGATGGAGGGCAGATGCAAAGGGATGGGGAATGAACAGAATCAAGATACATGATGTGAAAGACACTTAGAATAAATTAAAAATAAGCAGGGCGGTGGTGTGTCATGCCTTTAATCCCAGCACTAGGGAGTCAGAGGCAAGTGGATCTCTGTGAATTTGAGGCCAGCCTGGCCTATAAGAGCTAGTTCCAGGACAGACTCCAAGGCTACTGAGAAACTGTCTTGAAAACCAAAAAAAAAAAAGAAGAAAAAACTCACCAAAACTATAAATAATAATAATAAAAATACTGAACCTAGAGAAGACACAGCATCACAGTTTTCTACATGAAAAAAGCTCAGACTGGAGTCAAAGGAAAAAATATTTAATAGCATGCTGTATACATCAGTGTTGTATAACTTTTCATGACATATGCCATAGGAACATTTTCTGATTATAAACATGAATTTTGGGCATAATGATCAAGGACCCTAAGGCTAACATTGCTCTTCAGGTTTTGGCAGATAACATTTACAACATACACACACATTCAAAATTGTTAGGTAGCTAGACAGGTGACAGGCCTTAGCAGGTATGGAGACCACTGAGGATGGACCTGTAGCTGGAGGTTTCTCTCCCGGCTGCCAGTTCCCAATAATCACTCAGAAGGTTAATATTACTTACCCATTGGCTCAGGTTTATTATTAGCTAGCTCTTACATTTAAATTAACCCATTTTTTTCTTAATCTGTGCTTTGCCACGTGGTTCGTGACTTGTTACCTCAAAACAAGCATGTCTTGTTTCCCTTGGCAGCTGGTTGGCATCTCCTCAACTCCGCCCTCTTCTCCTGTTACTCTGCTTGGATTTCCTACCTGGATCTATCTTACCATGCCATAGGACAAAGCAACTTTATTTATCAACCAATGAGAACAACACATATTCACAGGGTTCAGAAAGACTATCCCACTGTATGGACCCTGTCTCAAATTTCTTTGGGAACAAAAAGGGAAACAAATCATTGTAAGTGTCCTTCAATGTTCAAAATACCTTGTGGGGCATGGTGGAGAATTTCCTTAATTCCAGCACTGGGAAGGCAGAGGCAGGAGGGGTGAGTTCAAGCCTGGTTCACATACTCAGCTCCAGGACAGAAAGAGAAAGATTGAAAACGCCGTGTGAAAGGAAGTGTCATGTTATCAGGGCTTTGTTGTGGCCAAGCAAGACAGAGTCTTTTTCCTGGTCAAAGAATACAATCTGACTTTCGCCTCTGGTGCTGAACGGGCATGGCATCCTAATCTGCCCCTAGTGGTGCAATGTTGCTATCTTCTCTTCCCTTTGTTGTAGCTGTTTATAGATTTTAGCAGTTCCCTTTGCCTCTCCTTGTTTTTTCAGTCAATAGAGTATGGGTGCTTTGTGTGCCTGTATTCTTGTGCATTGTGTGCGCTCCTAGTGCCCACAGAGGCCAGTGGAGCTGGACTTACACTTGTCAGCTGTTACATGGGTCCCCTCCTAACTATTTCCACTGTGTGCTGGAAGATTTCTTGCTCCACAGCTTGACAGGACCCCTGGAGCTCAAGACTTTTGCAAACCCTGTGGTGCACAGACCCTTGGGCAAGAGTGGGTTGCGCAGTGAGGGGCTGTTCCATCCTCAGTACAATTTAAGACCTACAGCTTGACAGGGTGGCCACTAAGCATACCTCACAGAGATCCTGGCCAAGGGGGTGAATGCCAGGGAATAGCCATTGGGAGGAAATGTTTTAGAGGATTTTTTTTCCGTTTTGTTTTTTTTTTAATGTGTATGGGTGTTTTGCTTGCATGTATGTTTGTGCACCAAATGTATGCAGTGTCGGTGGAAGCCAGAATAGGGTGTCAGATCCCTGGGACTGGAGTTGCAGACGGCTGTGAGTTACCACGGGAACTGCAGAAATTGAACCTGGGTCCTCTAGAAGAGCAGTCAGGGCTCTTAACCACTGAGCCACCTTCTCAGCCCTCTTCTGCTCATTCTTGATACATACTTTATGTTCTGGAGCTATTAGGCTAGTGCCCTAGCAGCCCAACAAAGCAGGTTTAGTAATGCATCTTCAAAGCAAATTAAAGACAGACTTGATAGTGAAAAGTAGAAAAAGATTTATTCAATGTGGCCGTGTTGGGACATAGGACAAGGGGATGCACTAACCTGGGTCCTTAACAGGTGTCTGACGTGAAGTTTAGGTATAAGAAGCCATGCACAGCTAAGCCCTCCTGGCAGAGGGATGGGTCCGTTGAGCACTGACCCTTCACTGTCTTGGCGGAAGTCTGTTTTCAAGGCAGTCAGGCAAGATGTCAGAACGGTGAGCGATCCCTTTCCCTACCCTCAGACAAGTCCCTCCTCCTGCAGGATCCAGGCGTCAGCCTCCCCTGAGTGAAATTCCTAGGGTTAGTCTAGTTTCTTGGCGTGGCCTGATGAGGAAGAGGACTGAGGAGGATGCACATGTTTCTTCAGAGGCACACTTCTAGGAGCCTAGAAGCCTGTCAAGTGGTGGTGGTCTTATCGCTTCCTGCTGCCCTTCCAATAATGGGCTGATTTTTTACCCCTCCAGATTGTGGTTGCTTAGAGTTTTTATGCATTTGTCTTTCTGTTTTTCATCTTGCCATAGCTGACAAAATATTTTTGAAGAAAGAGTTATACCCTGGCGCTTGCTCTGCAGACCAGATGGCTTCAAACTCACAGAATCCACCTGCCTCTGCCCCTTGAGTGCTGGGATTAAAGGCATTTGACATCAAATGTACTATTTTTTTTTAAATGACAATTTACTTCAACATTGTACTAAGTAGCTCTAGAAGAAATAGTTTGTGCTTAACTGTGTATTTGTTCATATGAGTTGCTTAGAATTTTTCATGTGACTTTTTAAATTTGGTTTGTTTGGTTTATTTGGTTTGTTTGAAATGACTTGTTACAAATAATGGTTGTATTTTATTCTTAACACTAATTGCAGGTTTTAAAAATATATATTTTTTAATTTTTTTGAGATTATAATTACATCATTTTCCTCTCCCATTAAATGCATTATATATTTTCAGAGCAGGTTTGAAAAATTGTTTTTGTGTTGTGCCCCGCCCCCATACCGTCCCTTACCGATGATGCGCCATCTGCTGGCAGAACGGCAGTATAGCTTCACGATGGTTAGAAAGCACCATGCTTAGGACAACTGTGTTCAGGATTGGCAGTTTTGTCAACAAAATTCGAGCAAATCTGGAAGGCATACGTTTGTTTGTAACCGCAATGAGCTTCCGCAATGAGCTAATAGCCTTCGTCCTCCTCCTGCAGGAGGTGTGCACGGCTGAGGAAGAGGCCCAGTTTGCTATTACGTGCAATGGACCTACTATGTACACTGGCATTTTAGGTGCAAACTGTAAATCAAGACGTGTGTTCTGCTTGGTTAGAATATTTGTACCTAAGGTCTCGTCTTTAAAAAAGAACCGATAGAAAATTGCCTTCTGCACAGAAAAACAGAATAATACTTATGAGTATTGTGCTTTGATTGAGAATGTCTCCTATAGTCTCAGGGATTTGAATCCCCAGTTGGCAGCGCTGTTTGGTGGGGTATAGGTGGTGGAGCCTTGCTAGAGGGAGGAAGTGTATCACTGGAGGTGGCCTTTGGAAATAAAAGACCTCACAAACTTTCAGCTGCTCTTGCAGATGCATGCTGAGCGAGTGAGTTCCAGCTTCCTGTTGCTGCTTCTACCAGGATGAGTCTTAATCCCTATGACAGTGTAAGCCAAAGTAAATCACCCCTGCCCCACACTGACGTGGTCATGGTTTGTGGCAGCAACAGAATAGTAACACTGACAGAAGTCACAAATAATTCAGTTCCTTAAAAAAAGAAAAAGGAAGGAAAAAAAAATCTGTGTTCTTTACAATGCCAGAAAGGCTCACCACTGTAAAAGAGAACTTTAATTCCAGCTCTCTGCCTGATCATTTCCTTATGGACACTAACTAGAGTATTTCTTGACTTTTGTTGCAAAACAAGTTTTAGGGCTGGGGAGAGGGCTCAGTGTGTAAAAGTGTTTGCTTCACAACTTGCTGCCCGAAGTTTGGTCTCTGCCACTCAAGTTAAAAAGCCAGATGTGGTAGCACACACCTGTAATTCCAGAACTCTTGCAGAGGGATGGGAGACAGAGACAGGCAAATCAGCAGATAACTTGCTAGTGCCATCTTGTCTACTGGCCCAGCTGTTTGCCTATGTGCTTGTAGGAGCCAGCAATGATAAGCTGAATATGAACAGATCAGCCAAAGGAAGTTCTTCCAACCATTATCACCTGCCAGTGATAGGACTTGGCCATTGATAAGTTTAATAGAGGCCTAAGTCTCAGTAGTTTACCCTGAAGCAATACCTGGTTGCAGAAAAGACCATAAACTGAGATTATCTGAGTACCACCCAAGAACAGACCATCCAAAGGAAATGCCTAATGTTCCAACTGCTGTAGATAGGATCACCTGCCAGTACACACTCATCAAGACACCCCTGGACAAATGTCAGCCAATCAGGGGTCCTGAACCTCAGAAATCCCTTATCCCCCCTTTACTTCTATAAGAACCCAACTCTAACTGAGCTCAGGGCTCTCTGTTTATTCCAATACGTTGGACATGCGGAGAGACCGAGTTTGCAAACTTGCATAAAATAAAGGCTCTTTGCTTTTCCATACGGGACTCAGCCTCCTTGTTGGCTTTTGGGGGACTTCGCGGATTTGGGCATAACACGGAAGACAGATGTACTTGAACCAACAATGGTGCTGACTCAGGGACAAGAGCGGTGCTGACTCTCCCCTCAACAGGACTGTCATGAGAAGTGTTCTTCAGGGGACAGTAATACTAAATGAAGGGTCCAAGAATAAGAATATAAAAATGTAGATTCCAGAAATAGGAATGTAGAAATAGAAAAATAAAAAGTTGTAAGCCTAGGAGAATGAGAACAGACTGTCTGCAGCTTTCTCAGCAGCTTGAGGATTAACTGTTAACAGTGGGTTACTCCGCTTTACAACACATAGCTCTATTTACAAGGCCAAAGCATCTCTCTGCAAACTGAGAGCTAGCCTATGGTTATGAGCCAAGTCAACTTTTAGGAAATAGATATATGGCCTCTGGGTTATGTATTATGTGAAAACTGGCAGCATCAAAGGGGAGAGCACAGGGCTTCGGTGAACACCTGGAAGTACCGAGGAAGACAACAGATTAAGTACAAACACTAGTTTAGCCAATGGAGAGCGCACCTACTCACTCAGGGTGGTTGGAGCTCCTTGTCCATCTCGGATTTCCCTTGACCTCAGCTGGTTTGTTGGTTACTTCTCATTAACTGATGATCTTAAAGACATTGCTGGTCTCAGGTCCTGGTAGGGTCCACTAGGCATTAATTCAACTATATCTTCTTGTCCTCACATTTATGTGGCAAGCTGAAGTTTTATTAAAGTTGTAAAGAGCTAACTCTGATCACAGTTGAAGATGTGGCCACACCAGTTCCTGGTTACCAAGGAATCCAGCACCTTGTGTACCAGAATCTCGAGTGGCTTCCCTTTTGGGAAGGTTTGTTAGAACATTCTTAGCCATAATGAAGACTATTACAACTGGCAGTATTAGGAGGAAGCATCATGAAAAGGGAACAGTGCTTTGCGTAGGTTCCTGGGATGGGGTTGCAGAGTCTGTGGGAGTCGTCCAGAGCCGCTCCTCTGCATGCTCTGCTTCTCTTGTCTGGTTCTGGCTGTCTCATCATACTCAGTCACTAGGCCTTACTCTTCATCCCTCGTATTCCCAACCTCTTTAATCCTAACACTGAACACTAACCTTTAAACAATTTTTTATTATATATATGTATACACAATGTTATATAAATGTATTTATATATTTTATAAAATAAATATTTATAAATTATATATACATACATACACACATATGTTTTTACTATAATGCTGGAAGGGAAGCGGAGAGGAAGAAGATAGAACAGTCATGTCTTTTGAGTAGGGTCAGTAATGGAGGTCTGTAAGCAGCAGGATTGGGATGGTCTTCAGAGAAAAATGAGAAACCCCAGGGTGTCAGGGCTTGGGATTTTAGTTATCTAAAGAGATTTAAAAGGGAAAAGGTCAAGTCCAAATGGATCAAAGACCTTAACATAAAGCCAGGCACACTGAACCTTATAGAAGAGAAAGTGGGAAGTATAGTTGAATGCATTGACACAGGAGACCACTTCCTAAATGGAACCCTCGCAGCACAGACACTGAGAGAAACAATTAATAAATGGGACCTCCTGAAACTGAAACGCTTCTGTAAAGCAAAGGACACGATCAACAAGACAAAACGACAGCCTACAGAATGGGAAAAGATCTTCACTAACCCCACATCAGACAGAGGTCTGATCTCCAAAATATACAAACTCAAGAAATTGGACACCAAAAGATCACATAATCCAATAAAAAAATGGAGTACAGACCTAAACAGAGAACTCTCAACAGAGGAATCTAAAAATGGCTAAAAGACACTTAAGGAAATGTTCAACATCCTTAGTCATCAGAGAAATGCAAATCAAAACAACTCTGAGATTCCATCTTACACCTGTAAGAATGGCCAAGATCAAAAACACTGATGACAACTTATGCTGGAGAGGTTGTGGGGAAAAGGGAACACTTCTGCATTGCTGGTGGAAATGCAAGCTGGGACAACCCCTTTGGATGTCAGTGTGGCGATTTCTCAGAAAATTAGGAAACAACCTTCCTCAAGACCCAGTAATACCACTTTTGGGTATATATCCAAAGGATGCTCAATCATGCCACAAGGACATGTGCTCAACTATGTTCATAGCAGCTCCTCGATCGAAGAATGGATAAAAAAAAATGTGGTACATTTACACAATGGAGTACTACACAGCAGAAAAAAATAACGACAGCTTGAATTTTGCAGGAAAATGGATGGAACTAGAAAACATTATTTTGAGTGAGGTAACCCAGACACAGAAAAACAATTACCACATGTACTAACTCATAGGTGTTTTTTTTTAAACATAAAGCAAAGAAAGCCAGCCTACAAACCACAATCCCAGAGAATTTAGACAACAATGAGGACACTAAGAGAGACTTACATAGATCTAGTCTACATGGGAAGTAGAAAGTAGAAAAAGACAAGATCTCCTGAGTAAATTGGGAGTATGGGGACCTTGGGGGAGGCTTGAAGGGGAGAGGGGAGCAGAGGAAAATGTAGAGCTCAATAAATATCAATATAAAAAAGGGGGGAAAGGGAAAAGTTAAATTTTTAAGACTTAGGTGACAGGTTTAGCTGCGAAGATCTGTCAACAACTGTCTCAAAAGAGGGGCTCTGAGAAGATCAAGCATATTATCTCATTAAGGGAATAATTATTCCTCTCATCTCCTTAGCATGTCTTCAGGCATACTGGCTTTCCTGAGGTGTGGTCTCTTGCTCAAGTGATGGACAGGTCCAGTTGGACTAACCCTTAATGCAAGAGACAATAGTATTTCCTATTTCAATTTCTCAAAGATTAAATTGTCACGTCTCCAATTAGGGCCAGGGGTCAAAGTCAGATTCCATTCTTTTTACCAGAGGGACACACTTCTCTTTAATGGGCCTCAAGCAAGCCCTGATCTGTCTACCCTTCCTTTCTTCTCCTTTCAGGTCAGACCACTTTATTACATCTCAAATAATTTAACAGTTTAATACAGCATCTGTCTTGCATCTAGTCTCCTTTCAGTACACTAACTTTTATAAGAGATGAGGGGAGCCCTGGGGAGCTAGCTCAGTGGGTGGGAGTGCTTGCTGTCAAAGCATGAGGTTATTACAGGTGAGAGCTTAAGATTCCTGCAAGGCTTCAGACCTCCAGCTGTACCGTGGCACGAATTCCCTTCTCCCACCCCTAAAAGTAATAATAATAATAATAATAAAAAAAATCCATCTAGATTTCTTTTTGAAATCTAGATAGTGGGGCTTGGGAGACAATATACATTGAAACATGAATAGAATTAAATCTATTTTTTAAATACATTTTTTGTTTGTTGGTTTTGAGATAAGGTTTATTTGTGTAGTTCTGGCCGTACTGGACCAGGCTGGGCTAGAACTCAAATTAGTCTGCCTCTGCCTCCCTAGTGGTGGAATTAAATGCATGTGCCATCACCTCATAGCGAATGGAATGAATTCTACGCAAAGGAGTCAAAATAAAATCTAGCCAAGTAATGGGTACATCTGCGCCCAGGAATGCTCTCAGTAGAAAAACAGCTGCAGACCTACGTTGAAATTCATCTTCTGATTTCGGGTAGCTCCTGAGAATCACAGGATAAAGTGGGACAAGTATTTTGGATGAAGGAAAAGAAACTAAAGATATACATACTTAATACTACCTGTAATTATTTTCAACATATTGGCTCAAATAATAACAAAAACACGCACATTATGTATGGAAAAGAAGTTAATGTTAAGTACTGGGGGTAACTAATAATAAAGGTAGGACCACGACTTTTGAGGTCATTGCTCTAAACCAACATTGCTATAGGTAGAGGTAAGCCCGCAGCCCACATAGCTTTCTCCCAGCTAGCTGTATCTGCAAACCTCACTGGGCTTTGTGCTTATATGCGGGCCCTGAACGTGGAGCCCAACCTAGGTTTAAACTCTTTACGTAGCTGAGGGTGACCTTGAACTTTTTCCTGGTCCTCTCGCTTTCACCACCCCCATGTTGGGTATTTTTCTAGGTCAAGAAACGGGCGTTGGCCGGTCCCCACCAATTCCGAAGACCCTAACAGACAAGGAGTACGCCCATTACCACGTGGGGGAGGAGTTCAGCGAAGAGCCGCTGACTCCAGGCCACACCACACAGGGACCCACTGGACGCTCGCCAGGATTCACCAAAACCTCGCCTCTTGCTAGGCAACCGAATCTCCACGGCGACCGGAAGAGGAAGACGCAGGGCTGCCCGGAACCGCGGAGGGCGGGCGCACGCAGTCTCCCTGGGCTCCGCGGATACAGGGATACACAGCGTCCCGGTCGCCATGAAAACAGGCCACACCCCGGCTATCCCGGCCCGTGCCTGCCCAGTGCGCAGACGCACATGCTGTCCCGCGCATGAGCAGTGCGGCTTGGAGCCCGCCAGCCCGTGTCTCCGGCGCCAGCTACGCCGCTGTGGCTGTCACTATGGCCCATTACAAAGTGAGGGGGGCGCGGCGTGGCTCGGGGCGTGCGGGCGGCGCCGGGTGGGAGTTGGGGCGCGTGCAGGGCTTGGGGGCGGCAGCGGGGCGCGCCGTCTTCCTGCTCCAGCCCCCGGCTCCGGTCCCTGACCCGCCGTGTCTCCTCAGGCCGCCGACTCGAAGCGCGAGCAGTTCCGGAGGTACTTGGAGAAGTCGGGGGTGCTGGACACGCTGACGAAAGGTGAGCCGGGGCGGGCGGCAGCTGCCCGCACCCGCGCGCTCCCGACCAGGTGGGGCCCTCCTGGGGACCGGCGAGGCCTTGGGGTCCCGCGGGTCGGGCGCACGCCGGCGGCGGGACGTCGCTCTCAGCCCGGGACTGAAACTCTTGCAGCTGTTGCAAAGTCTCTCCAACTTCCGTTGCTTTCCCTCGAGCAGCCGCAGTGGACACGTTAGCAAGAGACCTTGAGATCCCAATTGCTCCTGCCTTATAGTGTGCGGGACCTTATACATACATTTTCCTTTGGACGAAAGGCAACTAAGAAAATGACTGGATTTGAAAGAGGGTTACTATTAGTTCTCAAAGCTGGGGATTTATAGACAATTTGGGCCGTGGCCTTTCCACTCTTTCAAACTATAGTAATTCCTACACTGTATAGATTTTATAATTAAAGTAGAATTAGATTTTGAAGTGCTTCAGAGCACATAAAAATGACTATATTATTTACCTTAAAAAATGGAAGCTCACTGTGAAAGTGAACCTGCATCCCTTCCTTTTTGGGTGTAAGGTTAGAGTGTGTGGTGGCTGAAACCAGAGGGTCCTCAGAGAGAATACAGCTAAACTAGCCTGACCGTATATTGAATACCTGCTACATGTTACTCAACACAACATTGCCTGGTGTTTGCCTGGTGTTTTCAAGGGAGTAGAATGGAATTCTTGGCAGGGACTGAAACCTTGGTCCTTTTGAGAATGGGAAGTGTCTGGGAAATTATTTGTATCTGCTTTTTAGGGAAACAAAGGCTGGCTAGGGGATATTCTGGGAGAATTTAGCTTCTAATTCCTTCACTCGGATGAGCGGACAGGTTTGAATACTACCTACTCTCGACTCGGATTTAATTTCCTATATCTTTGCAAGTCAGTGTGAGCAAACTGTAAGAACTACTCTGGGAAACCTACTTTGTGGCCTCGGAAGTGTCTCAGATGCTTGGAATTCTGATAAAAAGCCCCTCATGTTTGTTTCTTCCATGTAATGAACTTATCCCAGCCTTGTGTTCTGGGCATCATGGGTTATAGCCTTGGAAATGTCCCCACTGTCAGGAGCTTGTAACATAGTTAGGGACGCACACACCAAAACACAGTGCCAGCGAGTGGTAAATGTATAACTTAAACCATAGCAAGGCTGGGTGATAAAGATGTGACACTTCACATTGAGTGGAAGAGGAAAGACCTTTGAGCAGAAGCTAAAGTACAGATAAGTAGCCTTAATCTGAATATTTGAAATCTAAATTGCTCAAAAGCCGTAATTTGATGTGGAAACTCCCATACCTGACTGCATAAGTTATGTCAGTCAAAATACGGGAGCCGAGAAATATTTGCTTGTACAAGGCCATGCTCACATTATGTGTATAAGGTCCATATGGAATGTAAATAAATTTCATGTTTAGGCTTGGATCTCATTCCCAAGATATCTCATTATGTATGTGTAGATATTCCAAACTCGAGATAAACACTGAAATGCTTTTGGTCCCAAGTATTCTGTGTATGGGGTAGGGTAGGGTTGGATGCAGTAAGTGGACAGAGACGCAGTAAAAGGCAGGTGGAGGAGTTGTAGATAAATGAATACAGAGAAGATGTGCAGCTTTCAGGCTGTGTAAGAAAGTGGAAACCTTTGCATGCTCCCTTCCTCAAGCTTTTTAAATTCTACTTTCCTAAATAACATTGGACAACATAAATACTATCTATTAATATGATTTAAAACTTAATTTTAAAAAGTCAAACATGATTTATACAAATTTACATTTTCCTATTCAGCAAACATTTCAGAGAGGATTTAAAATGGTTTTTAAGGTCAAAACACTGTAAGAAGCCAGACATGGCAGCACGTTTTCTAGTGCTCTAGTGAGGGAAGGTGAATCTTGCATTCACTGCTTGTCTGGGGTACATAACGAGACCCATTTCAAAAAAGCAAACTAGAGCTAGGCAGGAGAGATAACTCAGAAGTTCAAACCACCTGCTGCACAACCATAAACATCAGAGTTCTGATACGAGCACTTGTGTAGTAAGTCAGGCAGGGTCTCTGTGTAATCTCCGTGCTGAGAGGGCCGGGGGGTGGGGAGGGCAGACACAGGATGATCTCCAAGGCTTGTTGGCTGTTAGCTTAGCAAAATGCAAGCTCCAGGCTCAGTGAGAGACCTTGCCTCAAAGGTCTAAGGCACATGGAGAAGACCAAGGTATCTTGTCTTATTTCTAATTGTACCTGATAGACCGAAGTAGGACCAATGCTTGAGTCTGAGACCAACCTTGGCTACAGAGTGAGACTACATCTTAAAAACAAAAACCCAAACCAACCCATCAACTTACAACCAAAAAAAACCTCGAGTAAAAAAATCCATAAAGAAGATGGGTGACAAATCATCTGGAGCAGCATTTTATTATTTTGAGCAGGATATCAACCTGTAAAATGCCTGGCTTAAAATAATCAGGCTGCTGGGGCCAGTAAGAATGCTGAGCAGGTGAAGATGTTGCTGTTAAGCCAGAGGGACCTGAGTTTGATTCCTGGAACTCACATCGTAGGAGGCGAGTGAGTGTAGAATGTGTCCTCTGACCTGCCCGATCTTCCCTCCCCCATGTAACTAATAAAAATGAATCTAGCTGCTAAAGCAAAAGGGAATATAATTTGGTTAAATTCTCTTCAGATAAAAAGTACAGTCATCCCATAGAAAAGCACAAGAAACTTAACACTTTGTAGCAGCAGCCTTGCACGAACTGCTGACAGGAATTTGGAAGGAGAAGGCGAGAGCCTTGATAGTCACACCTACAAAGTGTAGATCGGGTGCAGCACTCACAGAGACAGGCAGTCTCTGAGCTAAGGCCATCCTATTTTACATAGTTCCAAGACAACCAGGGCTACATAGAGAGATGCAGTCTTTCAAAACCAGTAAATACAGGTTACGATTCAGTACTGATCAGTGGCAGTAAATGGAAGAAACACTTTTGAATATACAATTTTTTAAAAAGTAAGTAGGGATTTATTTGAGTATTGCTAGATAAGATGATTGGTAGATAGTGGTGATATAAATGCGATTTCTCAAAATTTTTTTCTGTATTTTGGTGTAAGTTAAAAGTACCTGTTCACTTGCTTTTTTCATACTGAATTTAATTTATTAAAACTCTTAAAAACCAGAAGAGGACATGTAAATTGGTTTAGAACAGAACTTTCTTGTTTGTTTTGTTTTTCGAGACAGGGTTTCTTTGTAGTTTTGAAGCCTGCCCTGAAATTAGCTCTTATAGACCAGGCTAATTTCAAGCTCACAGGGATGCACCTGTCTCTGCCTCCTGAGTGCTGGGATTAAAGGTGTGTGTTACCACTGCCCGCAGAACAGGACTTCTTAATTTGGACTCTTAAAGTTATACATATTGAACAGTTACACTTTTTGCTTTTGTCAGATTTTCAAAGTTGGGTGTGGTGACACACACCTGTATGGGAGAACTGAGGCAGGAGGATTGCCACAAGTTTGAGGCCAGCCTGGGCTACATAGTAAATTCTAGGCCAGCTTGGGTTACCTGTCATGTTTGTTTTTTGAGACAGGGTTTCTCTGTAGCATTGGAACCTGTTCTGGAGCTCATTCTGTAGACCAGGCTGGCCTCAAACTCACAGAGATCCACCCATCTCTACCTCCCAAGTGCTGGGATTAAAGGCATGCACCACTATTGCTTGTTGGGTTATCTGTCTCAACTACATATATATTCAGGCGTCTGCAAGCTCAGGAGATGTTTTTAAAGGGTCCTCAGCACTAGTCTGGAGAACTTGCCGTGTGAATACTGAGTTTCAAGAGGACTTGTTCGGTAGATGAGTGAGACAGTGTTCCTGTGAGGCACTAGTATATTTTTAAATGCCAATCTGAGCATGTCGATTACTGGGAACATTTTGGTTGGTGCCTAGCCTGTCATACATAAAACTTAATTCTTGAATATTCTGAATGGAATACTTCAGTTAATTACATAAAACTTAAATTTCTTTAGTTGGATTACATAGACTTTCTAAAGACAGGGTTCCTTGTAGCTCATCTGTAGTTCCCTGCTTTTCTACAAATGAATGACCTCAAACTCCTTATCCCCCTGCCTCACCTCCTAGGTACTAAGATCACAGGCGTGGGCCACCACACCCAGCTTTCTGAATTGTTCTGCCATTTTCCATGTCCCACTTCAGTCATTCTTACAGCCTTCAGAAGTGATCTTGCTACCCCCTGCTTTAAAACTGGTGAAATATATTTGTAGCCCTTAGGATCATTTTTCCATTGTCTGACCCTAGACTACCTTTCTGTTTATTACTCACAACATACTTGACATATCAATTCCCTAGTATGTGCTCTGAGCGTTCCCGTTTTTATCTGAAACACAGCTAGGTCTCAGGTCTGCTTCTGATGCTAAGCATTTCTCCAGTCTCATTGCGAAACTCAGTAACTACTATTGCAGTTCAATACTCTCTGTGTTCCTTATCTTTTTCAATGGACTGTAAATTTGTTGCAAGCAAGAACACCGTCTGAGTATTCATCACTGTATGGACAATCTGAGCAATCTGCTTGCCCTCTAGCAGGCAGATAGTATTTACTGAGTTTCAGAAGATTCAGCCATCTACACTGAACACCTCATTGCTTTTCTTTCTCTTTGGTTTGCAGTGTTGGTAGCCTTATATGAAGAGCCAGAGAAGCCCACCAGTGCTCTGGAGTATCCTTTTCATCTCTGAAGTCAAAAAGGCCATATTTTTGACATTTTAATTTATTCAAATATATAATAAGCTTTAAATACTTTGGTTTATTGAAAAGTTCTTTTGAATCTTGACATGACCTTGGATAACTACTGGTGTGGTGGGTGACTGTCCCCGGCCTCATTCTCTGTGAGTACATTCTTAACACTGATGTTAGTTTTTTAAAGCATCACTTAGGAGCTGCTACCCCGGAAAGCCCAGAAATAGAGCTGCTTCGCCTAGAATTGGCAGAAATGAAAGAGAAATATGAAGCTACTGTAGAAGAAAATAAAAAACTGAAAGCAAAGGTAAATTTAAAAAAGAAATTCAAATTAAAAACCAATCTTGTCTCTAATGATTATCTGACCAAATCCTTACTACAGGCCAGGGATGTAGTTCAGTGGTAGTGCATCTGTCTGGCATGTGCAAAGGTCCTGGGTTCCATCTGCAGCGTGATAAAACCAGCGTAAACAACTAAACCCAAAACTTCACTAAATGGGCAGCAGGGAGGGACAGTTGAGTATCAGTTTGAATCAGATACATGGCAAACTTAAGCTTCATCTAGAAAAATCCCAAGACCAACAATAAATAGGGTAAGCAAAGTATGATCAAGAAGAGGGAATTGAGAACCTGCATTAATAAAAAGGCTGGAATACTTGTTACTACTGCTTAAAGTAAATGGATAACTTTAAGGTACTTAGGCAGTTCAGGTCAGTCTAGGCCATTGCTTTAAGGGCATCTAGAATGGGACAGTGCACAGTCTGCATCGTCTCAAGCACGCTAGCTCCAGGTACAAGGACAGACGTAAACTGCCCTCGAATTTATCTATAGCTGAAGTTTTCCCTTTGTTCAAACTCCCATACACTTGACCGTCAACGCAGTCTTTGAGGCTTACCACAGTCTGAACTACACGATGTACTTTCCAAGTCTGACAGCTAATTGAAAGAAGCCAAATTTTAAGAAGGCTAATGTTCTTGTAAGGAACCATAAGCTTTTATAAAAGAAAATGTCTTAGATTATCAAAGATGCTGAGATACACTTGGTAATCTCTGTGTAGATTAGGCTATCTTTGAACTCAGATCCGCCTGCCTCTGCCTCCTCAGTGCTCGGATTAAAGGCTTGTGCCATGCCACCAGGGCCCTTCTGGGACTTTTTAAAGTCAGGCATTAGTTACTTTTCATTGACTATGCTAGTAGAAGTCATGTGAGTCTTTGTTTTTTAAGACAAGAAAGCTCCATATTACACAGCACAGCAGTTTTGGAAAGCTAGACTGTTATGTACCTAGTATCTGAACAGTTGAGTCATAAATTGAAATTAAAGTTTAGTTCCCCGGCAGTGCTAAAGGTTTATACGAAAAGAGATTTTGTTAGGTTTAATTGTGCTTAATCTTAAGTAAGCAAATGGTTTAATAAGGATAAGTTCAGAAATTGATTACTGACTCAATAACTAAGTTGAATATAATATCTAATTTCATTGTGTTACTAAGTTTTTTACCCAATTTAAATAAAATTCATCTAAATCCTCTGTCTTTGCCCCATAGCTTGCTCAGTATGAGCCACCTCAGGAGGAGAAGCGTGCTGAATAGGATTCTTCTCAGTTGAAAAGACACTGAAAACTGGTTTTGTATCACTTGAATAGCTTGTATAGTATATAATCTTTCCTGAAAAGATGCTATAAACTTTTAATATGTAAAATCCACTCATTACACTTTAATGTTATAAACACATATACATAGAATCACCAATAAAAACTCAATATAACTTTCTTTGGGTCTTAAAGGAGGAGAATCCAAAGTAGATCTCGAAGAAAAGCTAAAGAGCCACGTAACTTTTCACCTTCAAAGACATTTTATTTATTATCCAATTAGGAATGATGGTACTGGTTATATTTTAGCTAGGAGATTTAGCATGGAGCTATTCCTTGGTTGAGGACTTGAGCATAGTAGGCACACTCATTCTTGACAGTGTATTCCAAGTAGACAGCTGGACAGATCTGTGATGTAGAATGCTTCTGCATGGATTCCCATGCGTCTTCTGCTCCCTTATATAATACGGAACAAAGAACTCTTTGCCACCACTTTGCCTTAGATAACTGTGTGTGTGCCAGTGTGAACTCTGACACCACGTTTTCTTTCTATGCAATCCCGCCCATCTGATAATGCTGCCTTGCTGTGCTGTGTGCTTTAGTGCGTCCTGGTTGCACATTAGTCTGTGTTGTTTTCAGTTTGCTCAATGCTGCAGTTACCTTGATTGTAATTTACATAGCTTCCAGTAGGACTACACTCTTACCCTGCCTTACTTAGTTCCTTAGTTGAACACAGAAGAGAGATAATATAAAATTCTGGGTTCATGCACAAGCTGGGATGGGTAGAGGGATGAACCATTATGTCACAGATGATTATAATATGTAATTATATAGTGCTTCCCCCCCCCCAAAGGTATTTTTTTGAGCCTTGAATTAATTTTATCTTTATTATCCCTGTGAAGTAGGTAGGGCAAGTATGAGGGGAGGTTGGGTGCTGAATTTTTAGGCCAAAGACTGATATTTATATGAATTTGTTACTGTCGGCCCCTGGGCAGGTCAGTTAATGGCTTGGAGATTCACTTTCCTTGTCTGTACCATGACAACATGTGCTGCCTACCTCACAGGGTTGTTGTGAGGTCAAATGAGATGTACATGAAAGATTTGTAAATGGTAAAGTACCACGTTTTGTTAGTCCTTTCTTTTTGGGTAGGGGACAGTCTCACGTACTCCCAGGCTGACCTTGAAGCTCTCATCTTCTTGCCTCCAGCTTCTGGGATTATAGGCCTTCCCCACTCCATCTGGCCCTAATCAGTCAGATGTGTTGTTGGTCACTTCCTTTCCTCCCTCAGAGTGAAATCCTTCTAGTTCATGCCTTCTGTCCTTATTGTTAGGGAGCTTGTCCTTAAACAGCACACATCCAATCAAAGCTGGTTTAACAAGCTGAGGCACTGGCACCTGCTGGAAACTCTGACCAAGCCATTTACAAGGGCATCGTAATCAGTCATGGCAGGATTGTTGCAATGGTTTGTGTTTCTGGAGGGTGGCCAGCTACTACTGGAAGAACATTTAGCTGGACAGATTCTCTCTTTACTAATCTGAGTGCCTCCTAGATGGGTAGCACTGGGCTAAGTGCTGGTTTGGTAAGGATTCATTTATTATGAGACGTGTATGTAAACAACTACAAGGTGAGTAGGATGTGCTGAGAATTGTAGCAATAGCTAGACAGGCTCATGAAGGTTTGGAAGAGAGGCGACTTAGCTTCTTTAGGCAGTTTGTATGGCAGCTATTTTGTTGAAACTGACAATGTATTTTGTTTTCTGGCAGTTTTTTTCTCTCATGGTACTATTATCTACCTATTTACCTATCTATCTATCTATCTATCTATCTATCTATCTATCTATCTATCCTTTCTAAGACAGGGCTAACTATATGTAGCTGTAACTGGCCTGGAACTTACTATGTAGCAGATGGTAGCCTTGAACTCAGGATCCTCCTGCCTCTGCTTCCCAAGTGCTAGGATTAAAGGTGTGTGCCACCATGTCTGGTCTAATGTTCTATTACTCAGTTGTTTTGTGACTGTCTCTTGAACCACCTTTTTGCACATTAGTTGCAGTATGTGAGTTAGATTACCACTTGTAGGTGCAACTGACGTGGGCCAGCCATTGGTAGTTAAGAATTCAAGATCTGGGGCTCTGGTTAAGAGCACTGGCTGCTTGCTCTTCCAGAGGTCCTGAGTTCAATTCCCAGCAACCATATGGTGGCTTACAATGTGGAATACATACA
The DNA here is from genome assembly GCF_982192425.1 of Myodes glareolus. Taxonomy (NCBI): domain Eukaryota; kingdom Metazoa; phylum Chordata; class Mammalia; order Rodentia; family Cricetidae; genus Myodes; species Myodes glareolus. The sequence goes on along the minus strand of NC_142028.1, from coordinate 70,777,246 downwards.
GAGTATTCAGATTTAACAAACAAACAATCCTCTCAAAAAACCCTCCACAAATAAATCCTAAAAAAGAAAGATTTCAGGGTCACTGGGCATGGTGAGTCACTTAACATGGGTGCTGGGAAACAAATTTGGGTCCTCTCCAAAAGCAGCGCACGAACCCATTTTCTATCATTTCTATCAATGACTTGAATGAAGATGTATACAAGATGATGCTAAATGGAAGAGGAAAGTAAGTCATCTCTTCAGTTCCTGCTACACTTCTGCTGCTTCATCTAGAAGATAAAAATTATGGGCTACAGACATGGGCTCAGTAGGTAGAGGCGTGTGAGCACAGGCCTGAAGAACTCAGCTTAATCCCTGGATCCCACAGGTGGCAGATCAGCTCCCAAGAGTTGTCCTTCCACATGTGCTCACAATGCATATAAACAGCTCTGAACAGGGGTGGATGACCCGTGCCTGTAATCCTCGCACCCGGGGGAGGAGGAGGACTCTTAGTCATCTCTGACTATACAGTAGCCTTGTCTACATAAGACCCTGTCTCAATCCCCCCCAAGGTGTGTGTGTGTAAGTGTGTACTTTTGCATCTTACCTTAAAGTTACTGTCAGGATCAGATTTAATACAGTGAGTATAAAAGTGCCCTGCAAACTAAAGGCTGCCTACAGACCAGTTGTAGTAGTGCCACATCTGTAAACACCATGGAATTGGAAAGGCTGACTGGTTGACTACTTGGAACAGGTTTTAACCTGATAATCTGGAGTACCTAAACTGCTGGGCACAAACAAAAAAGTTAAAAAATAAAGTCATATAGCAGTTACAAAATGTAGTTACACAAGCTTACAGAGTAGAGTTTCTGGCAAAATCCTACTTCAAGTGATCACTAATGTGAACCATTTATAGTCCAAGGAAACAAGCAGACCTGGAGGACAAAATGTCCAGGTGCTAAAGAAGTCTGCCTGGAAGCCCTGTTGGTTACTGAGTAGGCACCAGGTAGCTGAGGGATGCTGATGAGCATGAATGCATTTTAAGGAAGAATAATCAACAGGGAGAAGGGATGTGAAAGCTTGGCTGAGTGGCTCAGTGTGCTTACCACCAGTTACACAGGGCAGTATACTCAAAAACAAAAGCTCAGTTCCTCAATCACACCAGCAGCGTTTTTGGCATTCATTCATGTGCCTATCCCGAACAGTACAGACATAAAATGGTTCTACTCTCAAAAGTCGTCCTGCACCGTACTGTAGGAGCAATGACAGAGCAGCTGAGGATAGCAGGGAACAGAGACGACTACGACTGGAACTCTTCTGTGAGGCTGAGAAGACCGGGTGTGGAATGAAGACTGCCCTGGAATAGCAGAAGGGCTGTTGTGAAGAAGTGACTGTTTTGTTCCACTTCAGGCACTGAGAAGTATGACTTGGCTTGAAACCTTTTTTGAGACTGACTGATATTATAGCAGAGAATAACCTTGAACTTCTTTCTGGTCCTCTTCTGCTTCCTTGGTACTGTGATTACAGACAGGCATGTGCTACCAGGCCTGTGGTATGCAGTGCTGAGGACAGAATCTAGGGTTTCATAAAGCTAGGCCAGCATTCGAACAACTACATCCCCAGCCCCTTAAATAAGAAACTTGATAAAGATGTACTTTTATTTTATGTGTATGAGTGTTTTGCCTGCTTGTATGTATGTGTACCATGTGCCTACCTGGTATCCCTGGAGGTCAGAAGAGAGCACTGGATCCTTTACATTGGAGTTACGGATGGATGTGAGCCATTACACGGGAGCTGGAACTGAATGTGGGTCCTCTGCCAGAGCACCAATTGCTTTTAACCATTGAGCCATCTCTCCAGTTCCGAATAAAATTTTGACCAGGCAGAGCTTTGGTGATGGTTCAGTGGGTAAAGCACTTGTCACATAAATGTGAGGACTTGAGTCTGAATCCCCAGAACTCACGTAAAATTAAGCAGACTTGTGTATTTTCTGTAATCCCAGGGCTCCCATTGTGTGCTGGGAGGTAGACAGGAGTCAACTCAGAAATTTGCAGGCTAGCTAGCTTTGCAAGTGCAATGCTCTAAACCACAAAGAAGAAACTGTCCCAAAACTCAAGGTGAAAGGTAAGAAACTATCTGAGGTTGTCCTCTGACCTCTACCCCACCCAAAACTTAAAATTCATACCACAGCTACCCTTAAATTTGATTTCCCTTGGCAAACAGTTGGTTCTCTGAATCCATGGATTCAGCCAACTGAATTGGAATTTTTTTTGGGGGGGAATTGTACTGAGCATAGGTAGACTTTATTCTTGCCCTGATCTATGCAGTACGGCATAACAAGGTTACATTTTCCCCATGACTCCTAAAAAAAAGTCCTTAGCTCAGGCTGTCCAGGAACTTGATGTGTAGAGCAGGCTGACTTTGAACTAATTGGGGGATTCTGTATCTGCCTCTGAAGTGCTAGGATTTACAGGTGTGTGCCATTGCCATCATACCTGGCTGAGACACCATGTCGTTGTATTTATTGGGTATTACAACTAATGCAGAGCTGACATAAAGTACAGGAGTTGTGTGCATAGTTTCACATGCAAATAGTCTATATATGGAACTTGACTGTCTTCCAGTCTGTTCATGGGTTTGGGTTGTCCTGTAAGCAGTCTCCCATAGACAGTGAGGGACATGTGCATTTTTCTGTTTGGTTTTTCGAGACAGGCTTTCTCTGTAGTTTTGGAGCCTGTTCTGGAACTCTGTAGCACAGGCTGGCTTCAAACTCAGATCCACCTGCCTCTGCCTTCAGAGTACTGGGATTAAAGGCGTGCACCACCACGGCTCGGCGGGTTTGTACATTAAAGTTCATTCTGCCTGCCTATTAGATACTGCCTTTAACTTACTAGGATCGAGCATAACCAATGTGCCAGGCCTACACGAGCTTTTTTCTTCACTATCAGAAGTCAGTCTCTCTGAGTAGGGCATAAGGCTGTGTGGGTAGAATTTGCCTAGCATACACAAAAGGCCCAGAATTCTATCCCCGGCCCTGCAAACAACACAGCATCCTTGTAAAACCGAGACCCCTACCACAACTCCACAGGGCTGTACTTTAAGGCTTGTCAAATTCCACTTCTGGAGTTCAAAACATGAAAATGCTCATATGGCTTTCTGAAGCATACGTTAGCATTGCTGCACTTGCCGTCATTGTTCCAATTCCTCTGGTCTCTAATCACAGAGAAGTCAAAGAGGATGCAGTACTCAGTTGCTGGATGGGATAGTGGAGGAGCACTGCCTAGTTGGGAACGGGAAGCTAGAGTCTGTTGACTATAAAGACAGCAGGATCCTATCCGCGATCTCCTTGCAGATATGGTGTTTTACCACGCTTGTATTTGTTTTCCTTATCGGCTCCAGCTACCAGCTAGGGCAAGTTATCCCCGGAACTTATAACTGTCTCTGCCTTCTGACTGGCTCCTACTTTATACACTTTTTCGCACATCCCCACCGCATCATCGGTCTGGAGCGGTTCATCTGTGCTCATGGCCTTCTCACATAAAATCTGTACTGAGTCTAGTTACACAGATGTCCAATCTCTGTTAACCTTCAAGCAACTCGAGGGAAGGCACGGGCAATGCGGTTTCAGTTTCGAGTGCCTTCCGGGGGGTACCCAGGAACTGGCAGGCATCCTATAAATACTGGCTGGACAGCTGCGACCGAAGGAGGAGGAGGAAGGGGGCAATGAACTCTTACCCAGACGCCCAGAAGTATCTTCCCTGCGGTGCTCTCGGAGCCCGAAAGGAGGCGGCGAGTGGCGAGCAGCGCGGTACGCGCCGGGCAGGCCGAGGCGGTGGAGGGATGCACCCAGGGCGAAGGCCCGGAGCCCGACAAGAGGCGCGGCCGGGCCGCTCTCCTCGTGACTCCTCCTTCCCCCTCCCCGCATCAGCGGCTGCTAGTCAGGTGATTCCAGGCACGTGATAACACCACCTACCCTGCTGCTCCAGAGTGGCAACCCACTCAGCCAATAAGGATCCGGTTCTCGGCGGCAGGCCAATCACCCGGTTTGGGGGCGGGCCCAGCGGCGGCGGTGGCTGCCGGGGGCGGCGGCACCAGCGGCAGCAGGGGGAGGCGGCGGCCTGGCCTGGCCTGGCCTGTCAGGGCGCGGGCGGCGGCGGTCCAGCACCATGTCCCTGCAGTACGGGGCGGAGGAGACGCCCCTGGCTGGCAGTTACGGAGCAGCCGACTCGTTCCCCAAGGACTTCGGCTACGGTGTGGAAGAGGAGGAAGAGGAGGCAGCGGCGGGCGGCAGCGGTGGCGCGGGGGCCAGCGGTGGCTGCGGCCCGGGCGGCGCTGACAGCTCCAAGCCCAGGATCCTACTCATGGGGCTGCGGCGCAGCGGCAAGTCCTCCATCCAGAAGGTGAGCGCCCCGCGCCGGGCCTCCCGCCTTCGGTCTCGCTCCGCCCGCGGCGCTCAGGTGGCGGCCGCCCGGGAGGCCCGCAGAGGGTGGCGGCCTGGCCCTGCGTCCCGGCGCACCGTCCACGCCTGCGAGCGCGGAGCTTGGGCGCCACCCGCCTGAGGTCCCGGACCTGGGCCTCCAACGCCCGACTCCTCGGGCCCAGGGCCGAGCGGGTCAAGGAGGCGACGCTGGCTGGAGGGTGGAGGCAGGTGCCGGGCACCGCCCTACATCTCCGCCCTCTGGGTCGCAGCCCCTGTGGCGGAGTTGAGGAAACCGACTCGTCCTCTCCGGTTCTCACGTGGAGAACTTGGTGAGCGTGCTCTCCTGCTGCTCCTCACTTCGGTGACCCGAGTTTTCTGGGAGCCCCCGACCAAGCTTAGGGCCGCAGCAACTCCAGAAAGAGTTGTGGCAAAGACATTGGGCAGCGAAGTACCTTCTGTTATTAGTCTGGTGAAGACTTCCGTGACGTTTATTTGAGGGGGGGGAGGGTCCCATCACTGCACCGCACCAACTTTTAGTTCTTGTCGCCCGGTGATTGCAGCTACAGGTGACAGTCCCCTGTAACTGGTCACACAGTGCATTCGTTCTCACCTTGGGTCTGTCAAGATCGAGTAGAATGCCTCAGGCGTTTTATTTTCCGTGATCAGGAAAATAGAGGCAGGGTTGATTTTATTTCATCAATCGTTCCCTTTACAAACAGCGAACTTCTGATGAAGCTGGTATCGCTGACACCCAGGCTTTTCCCGTTTCCACTCTGACACAAAGGTTTATCCAAATCTTTCTGATAATTTTGTAGATGCGGTTTTTTTTTTTAAGTCGCAACCCTACCTGGGCGCATGCCTTTAATCCCAGCACTCGAGGCAGAGGCAGGCGGATCTTTGTGAATTCGAGGCCAGTCTGGTCTACAGCGCTAGTTCCAGGACAGCTAGGGCTGTTACACAGAAAACCCTGTCTCGAAAATAAAGGTACCTACCCCATCCCCCGCATTTACTGAACTAGTTTATTTACCTTACTTCTTTTGTCAGTCTCAAAATTTGGGCTTTTTGGGGGAAGAAGGGTGTGGGCTTTGTAGGCTTCAACACAGGGCCTTACTTTGCTAGGTAAGCAAACTGTTACTGCGAATCTTTTTCTCTCTTCTTCCAAGTTAACACTGAGAGGAAAGTTTGCTTGTGTTAGATTTGTATCAGGCAAGCCTTAAAAACTATATCTCCAGCCCTGCTGGTTCCCTCTGTCCCTCTTTCATTCCAACTTCCTTCTTTTCTTTTTTACATATCTCAGGCTGGCCTTGATTGAATTTCTGGTCCTGAGTCTACCTCCTGAGTGCTGAGATTACAGGTGTGAACCGCCAGGCAAGGTTTTACCTGGTGCTCTGACCACAGGATCCCCATCTCTGGTTCCCCGTTGTGAGGCTTACCAATTCGCTGTCTTTCCAACTTCTTTTCTTGTGTAGCTGCCTCCTCCCTCCTCCCACAGGCCTCCCCACTTCTCACTCTGGACAATTCTGCATTCTGTTCAGATTGATTTTTTTGTTTGGTTGGTTTTTCTTTTTTTTTTTTTCCTTTTGTTTTGTTTTGTTTTTCTAGACAGGGTTTTCTGTAGCATTGGAGCCTGTCCTGGAACTAGCTCGAACTCATGGAACTCTGCCTGCCTCTGCCTCCCAAGTGTTGGGATTGAAGGTATGCCCTGTCACCTCCAGGCTCATTCTGTTCAGATTGTAAACTCAACGAGGTCAGGATCCAATCTATCTTTTTTCTTGTTCCTTAGAGGCGGAGGTAAGCATCTGCGTTGTTTTTGAATGAGTACAAAGTTTTAAACTTCATCTAGAATAGTTTCATGATCTGAAAGCAGGTGTTGACAAGTTTAAAACACAGTAGAACCTGACGAAATGACACTGTGATTTCAGTACTGGAGGAAGCAAAGAGAATTGAATTTTGAGTCTGGGCTACAGTATAGCTAAGACCCTTTTTCAAAACAAAACTCCTTCCCTCTCCAGGATAAAAAATTACAAATACCCAGAATGAAAAGCAAACACATGGGAGCAGCGTAGGCAAGAGACGGTGCTACTAGTGGTAGGCAGGTGAGATAGTGAAGGAAAACTCACCTTCGCAGTGGGTGGGGGAGCTGGCTTAGTGGCTTTTGTCAGAAGTAGAAGAGAATTAGCCTCCAATTATTATTTCTTTGGTTTTTGTTGTCATTCTAGGTCAAAATTTTACTGTCAATGATATGGGATTTTTAATATAAATTCTGTAGTTAAATAGTTGTGAAATCGTTCTGTTTCTCTTAACAGGTGGTGTTTCATAAGATGTCACCAAATGAGACTCTCTTTTTGGAAAGTACAAACAAGATTTATAAAGATGACATTTCCAATAGCTCCTTTGTGAACTTCCAGATTTGGGATTTTCCTGGACAGATGGACTTCTTTGACCCAACCTTTGACTACGAAATGATCTTCAGGGGGACAGGAGCGTTGATATATGTCATTGACGCCCAGGTAGTTAGGCATGATGTGTGTGCTTCGCTTCTCTGGTGGCAAAAAGATGTAGGAACAGAGGAAATTTGTTTCCTTTGTCACATGTTTGAAGCTTGTCTCTTCCCAGTAGATCCCCCTGACAATGTAAGACAATCAGCTACAGAGGGAATTTTGGGATCAGATCTGTCATTGTACAATTCCAGACTCTCAGGTGCTTAGAAGATGTCATTTACGTTTCTTGAGTCCCACTTAATGAGCAGTTACCATTGACTTTGTATGTTTATTGGTTAATAGTAGATGTTGCTGTAGATAGTAGATATTACAGTGGTCACCTCATCCATTGAAGTATCCCATCAGTGGCCACAGGAAGAATATGAGAAATGAGTCCATTATACTCTTCCTGATTTAAGTTGAACTTACCTAGCAGCACACACTAAGGGCCCACTGCATGGCAGGCAGTTCGGTGGGCGGGCTGTGTCCCCACCCTTCAGCTTACCTTTTGTAAGCCGAGTTTAGCATTGTAGGGAATGAATGCATTTTGAACGCTGCCAGTTCCGTGGTGCGTGCCTTCTCCTATACCATCTGATTTATGGAGTAGTGTGGGTAGTTACCCTTGACTTGAGGTCAGGGTTTAAGCAGTTTACTTAGAGCCACACACCTAACAAATGGCAGAGCTGGGATTACTTTAACAGTTCTATTGGGAAAAATGTGCATTTTGCCTTTCCTTCTGTTATAGTAACAACATTAAAACTTCAGGCATTGACTTGATATTTGATTTTCTATCTTAAGAAATGGAAGAGCTATTTACTGGTTATATGTCAGCACGTCTGAATATTTATGAGTAATTAGTATAGCCTGTTTTCTGTGGTTGGGGAAAGAGGTGGTTTGAGGCTTTCTTAACTTGTTACTTCTGTTTTATAAGATTTCTTGTTAAAAATATTTTGTTCTGACTTTCAGGATGACTACATGGAGGCTTTAACACGACTTCACATTACTGTTTCTAAAGCCTACAAAGTTAACCCAGACATGAATTTTGAGGTTTTTATTCACAAAGTTGATGGTCTGTCTGATGATCACAAAATAGAAACACAGAGGGACATTCATCAAAGGGCCAATGATGACCTTGCAGATGCTGGGCTAGAAAAGCTCCATCTTAGGTAACAACATGCGTGTTTGATATGAGAGCCCTGTAAATGTATTCCCATCTCTGTCATTACGCACACCAGCTTTCTGTGACTGGTGGACCCTTCCCCAATTTTGTAATCATTTTGATCTCTTCTTTGTTGAATTCTAAGCTGTTTTGTAAGCTTTGTGTTACTGAGAGATTACTTTTCCCCCTTTTCATTTTCCTGGTGGTTGAAGTCATGTGAAGTATTTCCATTGGTGCTTTTGCAAACTCATCTCGAGGGACTGGAATCAGGCTCTTTCCTCATGGTGTGAGTCTGCCTTGGGACTTCTCCCCCTCTTAGTTTCTTCACTTTTTAACCCCAGTTGACTTTGTGCAAGAAATCTGTCATAATTTTTGTGAAAGTTGAGTTTGGGTCTTGTCAGTATCTCAGTAGGAAGAGCCCAAGTGTGGACTGACTCTGGTGTGTCTTAGCTTTTCAGACAGCGATGGTTCTTAGACAGTCTGAGTTAGGGAAGTTTGTCTTCTGCGCTTACATAGCTGCTACTGAGTTTGAAGGACTGCTGCTTTGCAGCAAAATATCAAGTTACCCTAAAAACACATACTAATATGGATTGATGGTTATGTATTTTGTGTATTTGTATTCTAAAAGTGTATGAGGAATGTTATTGCCTATCTTTTGTGATAATGGGAAGAATGAGTATTTACAGTACACGAGAGGATGTCCACTTGATCATAAAAACAGCTTAAAGGGGAAGCCAAGAAGAGTTGCAAGTGTAGTTTCCTTATCCCTGCTCTGTTAGAAAAACTTCCTTCTGTATTCTAGCCAGTTGTCCTATTCCTAAAGTATCTGGGCCTTAGGCTGTAGAATATTTCAGGTAGTTCCAAGGAAACATTGTAGGGAAAATCTCATTGGCCCTCTTATATTAAAATTTTAAAATACTTCTAGGTAATTTATGCTTAAAAAGAATAAAGTCGAGTCTTTATCAGAGTTGGGCATGGTGTTGTACCTTTGTAATCCCAGCACTTGGGAAACAGAGGCAGGATGATTGTGCATCTAACCAAGGCTACTTAGTAAGAGCCTGTCTTGAAAGGCAAAAGTAAATATATGTTTATAAGAGAAAGTAAAAGTGCCATCCCATAAAATCTTAGGGATCTGGTAATATAGTTTTTTTTTATTTTATTTTTTGCCAGAACTTAAAGCCTGCTTCCTTATACTGGTGAGGAACCAATATTATTCTCTCTGCTCCTTGTCAACTTCTTTCAAGCTCTCCAGGACATTCCATGTTTTCCCCTGTACTTAGAAGGCCCTGCAATAAGCCTAGCCTCAGCAGAATTTTACATCAGACTTTTACTGTTTATGTGTGTTGGGAATTGAACCAGGACCTTGTGCATTCTCTCTGCAAGCATTCTGCCCTTGAGCTTCCGCCAGCACATCCCAAACCTCTGTTTAGTACCAGCAGTTATATGGGTGAGGTACAGCTTTCTTTTCCATTTCTAGGAACTCAGCTTCTGAACATTCTCTGTGCCTTGCAGGTTCTGTGAGTCCCCAACCATCTCCAGTCCTCACAGGTCCTGATGACTCTAACTTTTCTCAAGTTTTTGCCTAAAGAAAACACTGAAGTGTCCCTTCTTTGCTAGTGTCAGGAGTCACGTAGCCTTACCTGCCACCTCTAGAGTAGAGCCCCTTCTTGATTAAGTTCTTATTTTACTTCCTTGAAATTTTCTTTACGCCATCTGTAAAGTACAAACACAGCTCCTCATTTCTGATGTGGTAATGTTTATATAAAATAGATCATGAATGCAATTAAATGAAAAAAATGTCCTTAATGAAAAAAACAAGTGGAATTGTCCATAGTGTTTAAGGACAAATTTGTGTTTTGTTGTTAAATCTACATGTGATTTCTTCACTGTAATCCTTTTAGAGTCCAACTCCTACTCTTTATAGTTCTCAATCCTCCTTAGACTAATTACCTAATCCTGAGAACCAGTGTAGTCATACAGTCAGAAGAGGACAGGTGTTTCAGGGTGTTATGGCTGCAGACTGATTTGTTTACTCAGCAAATCCTGAACACTATTCAGGCAATGGGCTTGCAACTGTGAGAGAGATGACCGTTGCTTTTTTCCTGATTGAAAGCATACAGCTTGTAAGAAATGTATGGTGGAGTTTTAAGTACTTACAGTGCTGTGAAGAACAAATTATGGCAGAAGGGCAGCAGGTGCAGGTTTACTATGTATGTAGGCTGGTAGTGGGAGGAGAGGAAATAACAGGATTTAACTGTATAGTCCTGGAACTCTGTTATGTAGACCAGGCTGGCCTCAAACTCAGAGATCCATCTGCCTTTTCCCAAGGCTGGGATTATAGACTTATACCACCATGGCTGACAGGAAAGAACTTCTTGAGGTGATATTTTAGTTGAAATGTGAAATGTATTATTTAATAAATACCACTCTGCTGTGTGGTGACAAAGGACTGTAATCCCAGCTTTACTCAGGGATGTGGAAGATTAGAAATTTAGGGCCATCCTCAGCTATATAGTGAGTGTGAGGCCAGCCTGGGTTCCCACTACTCTGTCTAAAATAAATAAATAAATAAAAACAAATGACCCTGTCTCTATCTTGAATTTTAGTCTTGGCTTTTATCTCAGTTTTGTGTTTGTGAAGTAAGCTTTAAGGGGTGGTTTGCAGCGCATGTGTGACCCTCTGGATTTCTCTTTTGATGAGCCTTCTTGGGTGCTCCCTCAGTTGCCTTCTGTGTAATGTCGTCAAGGGGGTGATTGGCACGGCCAGGTTGGGAAATGGTCTTAACTATCAGAAATGATCAGGATAGTAGACAAGCGTTAAGAAACTGAAATTTAAGGCATTATGACAGTAGTTATTGAACTCATGAAGTAACCATCTGGTGTTGAATTTTTCAGCTTTTATTTGACCAGCATCTATGACCACTCAATATTTGAAGCCTTCAGTAAGGTGGTACAGAAACTCATTCCACAGCTGCCAACTTTGGAAAACCTATTAAATATCTTTATATCAGTAAGTGAACTATTTACTTTTGATATAATTTTCAATTCTGTCATCGTTGTTAAATGTGTTTGCATTTAATTCTCCACAAAAATGGTACTTGAAATAAAGATCAGTGACTCAACATGTAGGACAGGATAAATAATAGCATGAAGTGTAGCCTCAGTTGTGTTCTTGTGTGGTGGTGGTGGTGGTGGTGGTGGTTGGTGTTTGTTTTTGTCTTTTAGGTAAAGTTCCCTGTACTTTTTTAATTGTAAGCATCTTCATGAAGGTTGGGTTGTAGTTTTATGGTGGGGCACTGCTTAGTATGTGAAAAACCATAGGAGCAGTTTCTAGCACCACATACACACACACAAAAGTAATAATAATAATGAATCCTTGCTGGATGTGGTGTTGTACACCTGTATTTTCAAAACACAAGACACAGAAGCAGTATGATTGGGATACATGCTTTGTAAGGCTCTGTTTAAGGTCTCCCAACCGAGCATCATTTGTTTTTGGTGTTTACTTGTATTCTTAAAGGTGATATGAAGGGTTCAGGTGGAGTTCATTAGTAGAACATTTATTGAACCCTGCATTCATTATCCCAGAACCATTAAAAAAACATGGGGAATATAACTTTTAAAATTAAGAATGTTTTTTCAGTAATTTAAGGCCTTTGAAAAATTGCAAATTGTGATTCCTAAAAGAAACTGAACACTTATCCAATTTTGTTTTTCCAAGAATTCAGGTATTGAAAAAGCTTTTCTCTTTGATGTTGTCAGCAAAATCTACATTGCAACAGACAGTTCTCCTGTGGATATGCAGTCTTACGAACTTTGCTGTGACATGATTGATGTTGTAATTGATGTGTCTTGTATATATGGGTAAGTGCTTTACACCTTCCTGCAAGATCCCAGATAGGCGGGAACCTTACCTAATTCCTACCTCTGGCTTACACTGAATGAAATGTGGAGGCAGAGGCAAGCAGATCTCTGTGAGTTTGAGGCCAGCCTGGTCTACATAGTGAATTCCAGGCTAGCTAGGGCTACAAAGTAAGAACTACATCTCTAACTGTCCCCAAGATGTCTAAACAGCCAGGTGTGAGAATCTCAGCCCTGGGAGGATCAGAAGTCGAAGGTAGCCCTATCTAACCAAATAACAGTAAATAAAACACACTAAAATGGTTTGAATAAATGCTGCTTCCTAATTTAAACTCAGGTTTCATGGAATGAGGGACTTTTGGGGTTTGTTTGTTTGAGATGGTTTTAATATGTAGCCCTGACTGGCCTATAACTCACTATGTAGACCAGATTGACCTCACAGAGATCCTCCAACCTCTGCTTTCTGAGTGGTGGAACTGAAGGCACATAGCACCACACCTGGCAAAATTCTTTTTTTTTTTAATTTTATGATTTGTTTATCTTTTATTTTATGTGCATTGGTGTGAAGGTGTCAGGTCCCCTGGAACTGGATTTCAGACAGTTGTGAGCTGCCATGTGGGTGCTGGGAATTGAACCCGGGTCCTCTGTAAGAGCAGTCAGTGCTCTTAACCACTGAGCCATTTCTCCAACCCAAATGGAGGATTCTTAATCTTAACAGTGTCTTAAGAAAAAATCAGAATTTTAGCTGGGCATGGTGATACACACCTTTAACCCCAGCACTCAGGAGGCAGAGGCAGTCGGATCTCTGAATTTGAGTGAGTTCTAGGACAGCCAGGGCTACATCATTAATGAGACAGACCCTGTTTCAAACAGGTAAGCAAAAAAATCAGAACTTTAGTTGTTAGAAGGGCTTGCACATAAAATATCTGATGTATGCATGTGATTTCTGAAATAAGTCTCTTACATGTGGATATTCCCTTAGACTCTACGTAGAGATTTGTAAAACACCAAAGCCCAGTGATTTTTGTGAGTGGCCTTCTTTCCTCTATTGATCGTTGACGTCGGAATGCCCAGGGCACTTTCAGCATGTGTGCTTTCTGCTGCACCTGCCCCTCCTGTCTGTGTGCCTGGTTTGTCAGCACCTTCCTTCAGCTGCCTGTGAACAGAATGCCTTACCTTGTCTGTTTCTATCTATTCTCACTGATTATATGCTGTCCCTTGTACTCTTTTCTGTAATAAAACTGAGATGGTCTGTTACTCAGTAAACTTTCGTGTTTTCCATTCTTAAAAATAGATGATCAGAGCATATTGCTTTTAAAAAAAGAAAACTAGTCAAAAATTTAAAAGCCAGTTTACATTTTTCTGTTATTTATTTTGTGTGTGCATCCTCCATGGTGCTCAATGTGAAGGTCAGATGGCAACTTTCAGGAGTGGGTTCTCACCTTCTGCCTGTTGAGACACGGTCTCACTGGTCGGTCCCTCCCTCCCTCCCTCCATCTTCCTTCCTTCTTTCTTTCTGTTTTGGTTTTTTTCAAGATAGGGTTTCTCTGTAGCTTTGGAGCCTGTCCTGGCACTCTCTCTGTAGACCAGACTGGCCTCAAACTCACAGATCCACCTGCCTCTGCCTCCCGAGTGCTGGGATTAAAGGCGTGCGTCACCACCACCCGGCACTCACTGTTGTGCAGCGTACTCCAGGCTCAGTTGGCCCTCGTGTGCTGAACTTCCTGTCTCCACCTTTCCATCTCATCACGCAGCTGTGATATCATGCTTGTGTAGCAGTCTGTGCTTTTACAAGCTGAGACAGCTCTGGCCCTGTCATCTGTTTTTTTGTTTTGGTTTTGTTTTAGTTTTTGTTGTTTTTTTGTTTGGTTTTTCGAGTCAGAGTTTCTCTGTGGTGCCTATCCTGGAACAGGAACTAGCTCTTGTAGAGCAGCAGACTGTCACCTGGGTTTTTTGTGCCACCCCCTTTATAAACAAAACTAAACAAAACAAAAAACTACTGTCAGTTTTCATATTTTAGATCTCTCATTTGCACACTATGTCAGTACAAATATGAGGGAAGGTTTGAAGTCTGCTGTGTGCATCCCTTGTAAGCATGTAAGTGGTATACTGGATACTGCTGGGTCATTGGAGAGGTGTATGTGTTGACGCTTGGCATTCGTTCTTCTAAGGGTATCTGCCGCACTCTTTTCATTGAGAATTTCAGCACTAGTCAGGTTCCCTTTCCTCTCCTCTCAGCTGAATCCCTTTAGGTTGTGTTGCTTCTAAATTTCCTTCCTCTTGACTGGGACCTTCCTGCTTCTGCTTAGACATATTTTGACTAAAATTCAAGTAAGCATACTTGCTTTAAAGTTTTTTGTTGTTGTTGGTTTTGTTTTGTTTGTTTGTTTGAAGTCAGAGTCTCAAGTAGCCCAGGCTAGCCTCAAACTTGGTATATTTAGTTGAGGGTGACCTTGGAATTCTGATCCTCCTGTCTCCACCTCCCAAGTGCTAGGATTACAGGTGTCCATCACCACACACTGCTTTTCTGTGGTACTGGGGATGGAAGTCAGCTACATCCCTAATTCAGGTGCCTCAAAATCTTATATAGAGAGTTTGACCCAAAACAGAAATGAACAAAAAACCCTGTAAGTTTTAAGTCTACTTTTTAAGGTCATTAGCATATTTTATTTCTTAACTTTATTAATCATCAAAATCTGTCTAATCTAGACATGAATAGCTGTCTAGATGTCTCTCTTGTTCTCTCTGCCCCTATAGCCTTGCATTTGTTAAGCAAGTAAGTGCTTACAAATCTGTATCCCCAGTCAAGGATGTACTTGTAACTTTTTTTTAATTAAAAAGATTGTGTGTGTGTGTGTTTGTGTTGTGACACACACATGGAGGTCAGAGGGTAACTTTGGAGTCACTTTTTTTCTTTTACCTTAATGTGGGTTCCGGGGATTGAACTCAGGGCATCAAGCTTCCATGACATCACTTTCTCATGTTAGTGTGTGACTTGGAATCATGTGGCTCAACACCAGAAACTGCAACTGCTGGCTGTGAGTCCAGCCACAGATATCCATGCACGTCTGAATTGGCTTGCTGTCAGCTGGTGCCTGCTCTCACTTCCTGTGTGGCACAGAATAGGATCTCCTTGACCTCTGGCTATCAGCTGACAGCACAGAGCGTTTCCTCTTCTTCCATCAGGAGGAAGCAGTTTCCTTTTATACTGACTCTAAAACGTATGGATCAGACTTCCCTACTGCTTGGGACTGAATGAAAACCCTAAGTTTGAGTCCAGACCTTGCCAGACATATTTTTACTTTTTATGAACTAGAGTTTTATGACTTTAAAGTGGGCATAATTCTGGACTGGAGAGATGGCTCAGTTAAGAGCCAGGTTAAGAGCATTGCCTGCTCTTCCAAAGGTTCTGAGTTCAATTCCCGGCAACCACATGGTGGCTCACAACCATCTGTAATGAGGTCTGGTGCCCTCTTCTGGCCTGCAGACATACACACAGACAGAATATTGTATACACAATAAATAAATATTAAAAAAAATGGGCATAATTCTTTATTTGTATTTAGATTGCTATGTTTTGCCCCACCCCCCATGTTAAAGTGGTTAAATAAGGCATCAGTAACAATTTGTCTCTGGGCTGTGGGAATCAAATGTATGAAAAGGTGAACTGTTAAGATTTAGAGCAATTTAAAACATAAATCCTCCTTCATGAGAACAATACATGAGATGGTAAATGCAAGAGAAAACAGGAGGGAAGCCTTGTTTCCTTCCAGATACCTGTTGATAGCATTTTCTTTGTATGTTTCCTTCACTTTTTTTTTTTTAAAAAGCAGTTTTTTTGGATTGCTTTTTTTCTGTCTTTGAAACAGTCTCACTTTAGGCCAGGCTGGCCTTGAATTTCTCATCCTTTTCCCTAGTCTCTTGAGTGCTTTCATCCTCCTTTGGAAGGCTTAAATACTTTTAAGATGTGTTTTGTTTATTATGAGTATGTGTCTGTGTGCCTGCATGAGTTTATTTGCACCGTGTGTGTGTGTGTGTGTGTGTGTGCTCTTGGAGACCAGAGGACACTTCAGATTGCTGAAACTGGAATGGCAGGATTCTGAACTGTCTGATGTGTGTGATGGGAACCAAACCTGGGTCCTCTAGAAGAGAAGTGAGTACTTTTAACTAGTGGGCCATCTTTCCAGCCCCCAAAGAGGCAGTTTTGACGACTCTCAATTCTGAGCAGGCACAGGTGCATGCACACTATGGTGCCATGTGTGCCATGGAGGACAAGTGGCAGGAGTCGTTCCTGTGTTTCTGTTTGTGGCTCGAACTCCACTTGTCAGGCTTGGCACCAAACTCCTTTAAGTTGTCTCACCAGCCCTCAAACTCCATCTAAAAGGTCTTGAATTTTAACTTAATTCATACCTCTTTCTGTCTGGGACTGGTCTTCTATAGACTTTATGAATTTTCTCGAAATTTTTATTTTTGGAGCGGGGAGGATTGAGAAAACAACAAAAGATATCTGAGAGAAGGTGTGATTGGATTGACCTGTAGAATATATCCTACAGTAGCTGGCTAACCACCCATTACCTGACACCAGCTTGAGGGAAGTGAGAGAGAATGCCCTCAGCTGCATCTGCAGAGCACAGTCTGGGCAGGCAAGTGGCCTGGCTAGCATGATTTTGGAAATGTCTGTGGTTCAGAGCTACATCATTGTCACCTTTGTTTCCAATGCTTGTTTATAGTAATGACAGAGGGCCATTCACAGCTTTGCTGTCAGCAGAAGTTTCTGGGTTGTATTAGGGATCTTACCCTAAAGTAATGACTGCCCCAGTATTTAGGCAGTATTGTTCCTTCTCAAAAGATGTGTAGGATGGGGTGGAAAGGTTTGCTCTTGTACAAAATGCCTAGTTGGGAAATTTGTAATAAATGGTGCTTTCTTTTAAAATAGATTGAAGGAAGATGGAAGTGGAAGTGCCTATGACAAAGAATCGATGGCCATTATCAAGCTGAATAATACAACTGTCCTTTATTTAAAGGAAGTCACTAAATTTTTGGCACTGGTTTGCATTCTTAGGGAAGAAAGCTTTGAACGAAAAGGTAAAGTTTTTTTCAAGATTTTTAAAAAACTATTATTCATTGTTTAATTTTTTTCCTTTAAAAAATTTTTTTTTTACTGTGTGTGTCTAGGTATGCATGTACAGGTGCATGTCTATGTACCACATATATGCAGTGCTGGTGGAGGCCAGGAAAAAGCATTGGCTCCCCTCAAACTGTAGTTGCAGGGTGTAGGGTTTTGTGAACTATCATTAAAAACAAAAAAGGCCTGTGGTAGCACACACCTTTAGTTCCAGCACTCAGGAGGCAGGGGAGTCTTTGTGAGTTCCAGGACATCCAGAGCTGTTGCACAGAGAAACCTTGTCTTAGCAAACCAAAAAAATAAAGACTTATTATTTTATATGTTTGTATGTATGCCTGAGTTTGTATGTATGTGCATCACAGGGATGCAGGAACCTGAGGTGGGCAAAAGAAGCGATTGGAGCCCCTGGAATGCTGGAGCTATAGGTAGCTTTGAGGCTCCGTTGGGTGCTGGTAATTAAATTTGGGTCCTGTACAAGAGCAGTGAGCACTTTTAACTGTTGAACTGTTTCTCTAGCCCCCAAAGAGTTGCTTGTTTGTTTCTCTTTTTTAATATTTATTATTTTATATATTTATTTTGCTTGCATGTATGTCTGTGAACTACTTGTATGCAGTACCCACAGAAGCCAGAAGCAGGCTTCAGATGCCCTGGAACTAGAATTACAGATGGTTGTACACCATGTGTGTACTAGGAATCAAATCCTGGTCCTCTAGGAAAGCAGCCAGAGCTCTTAACCTCTGAGCCATCTACAGTTTAAAGAGCTGTTCTTTTGCTATTGTTTTATTTTTGAGGGAGGGTCTCTATGATGGTACTCTGGCTGTTCTTGAACTTGTTACGTAGACCAGGCCAGCCTTGAACTCACAGAAACCCACCTGCCTACTGAATGCTGGTGTTAAAAGCATGGGCTAAAACACCCAGCTAAAAAGTTGTTCAGTTACAATTTTTGTTATGATTTCTCAGGTTCTTGAAAGTAGTATTATGCCATAATACTAATTACTATCATACAGGTCAACTTAAATACTTCCATGCCTTCTGTCTATATATTGCTGTAACATGATTAATAAAAACCCAGAGTCAGACTTTGGGGTTCAACTTGAAGGTCAGAAAAGCAAAAACAGCCAGCCACTGGCTCTTAAGCACTACCTTGACCTCAGTCTGAAAATGGCAATCCTGCCTCCAGGAATCTCAGAATGAGATTGTGTCTGACAGTTGTTTCCTCCATCTTACTCTCTAGGGCTGGGATTAAAGGTGTGCACCACTACTGCCCAGTTTTAATCCCACTAGTGTGGCTACTGGGATTAAAGGTGTGTGTTACCACTGCCTGGTCTCTAAGGCTGACCAATGGGGCTGTTTTACTCTCTGATCTTCAGACAAGCTTTATTTATTAAAATAAAAATGAAATATCACTCACTACACATAGCTCAGACATTCTCTTTCCTTTTAATCTTATGCTTTAAGTCAAGGTTTGATCCCAGCCCCTCTTTCTCCATATACTTGTGTTGGCTGTTCTTTCCTGTGGTTTGTTTTCCATCTGAATTAGTCTTCAGCTATCTCCTCTTGATTCATCGATGACCTTTCCTCTTCTGCAGCCTCCTCAGTCTTCTGGAGCATGTGGCTGTCAGTCCTTCCTTGAGCAGTCACGACTTTCTTCTCTGGATCACCTTGTGTATTTTTTCTGTCTCCTAATCTCTTCTGGCTGGTTTTCTTTGTCCTTATCCCATGTTCTTCAGAGTCAAATCTTTCTGCTTGCTTCTGTCTCTTCAGGTCAGCTCCTTCAGTTGATGGCTGGAGAGTTTGTTCTCTCCTTCCATGGACTCCAGGGATTGAACTTAGGTTGTTAGGTTTACATGGGAAGTGTTTTGCCCATTAAGCTGTCTCTCCAGCCCTAGTCCATGGCTTGGGTTAGTCAGTTTGTAACTGAAAATTTATACCTGCAACTTTCTGGAGCTTGTGTTGTAGTACTGTGTGTGGACCTATTAGTGAAGCATCTCCACTTCAGTATTTGCCAGTGTTCTGGCTGTTATGTGCAGTCATCATTGATGACGCCACCCCCCCCCCCCCAATTTCTTTTCCCTTCTGATGCTTACCTACCCTGCTTTTGACATACCTTATGCCGTTTTTCTTATGTTCAAACTTCAGTTTCTTATGGTAGGTAATTGGTGTTTTTAAGATTCCTTTGTAGATTGGTCCATAGATGGGGTTTCATGATTCCTTTTTTCATTCTTCTGCATTTCTCACATTGAGTTTTTATCAATTATTTCTTTTTTTCTTTTGGCTTTTTCAAGACAGGGTTTCTCTGTGTAGCCCTAGCTGTCCTGGAACTCACTTTGTAGACCAGGCTGGCTTCAAACTCACAAAGATCTGCCTACCTGCCTCTGCCTCTGTCTCCTGAATGCTAGAATTCCAGGACAGCTAGAGCTGTTACATAGAGAAACCCTGTCTCAAAAAACAAAAAACAAACACATAAAAAATCTCATTCTTTTTCTGCCTGATTCTTAAAAGAAACATTCATATATAGTTTTTTTCCATATTAAACAAATTATGTGTATTTACTTTTCACATTAGGAACCAGTTTGGAGTCTGGAGAGGTAGTGGAGTGGTTAAGATCACGTCCTGCTATTTCAGATGACCCTAGCAGCCAGGCAGGGTAGCTTACGACCACCTATAACTGTAGCTCCAGGATCTGATGCCTCCTGGCCTATATGGGCACTGCATTCAAGTGCATGAATCCACATACACATATGCACATAGCTAAGAAAAGATCTGGCATGACATTCACCTGCAGTCTTCTGTATATTTTTCTTGATCTAGATTCCTTTTTTGGTGCTATGTATTTTATTTTTCCTATGCATAATTTATTCTTGGTTTCATACCTACCCATAAGCAATATTGTGCAAATGATGCTGAATTGAAGCTAGTTTTTGCAACATCTGTTTTTCTCCTTGTTCAAGGTTATTTTTGAGATTTCCTACTGTTGCATATTGAAGTTTGTTTTTGTTGCTAGACATTGAGATTTTGTTTTGGAGACAGGGTTTCTTTGTGTAGTCCTGGAACTCACTTTGTAGACCCATCTGCCTCTGCTTTCCAAGTGCTGGGATAACAAGCATGCACCACCACTGTCCAGTTCCCATTTAAATTATTTTAAAGGTACAACTAATTTTGTGACAAATACCCATGAGTAAGCCATATATGATGGCTCATCTCTTTAGTTCCAGCACTTGGAAGGCAGAAGCAGAAGGGTTGTATGCCTGAGGCCAGCTAGGTGTCTTAGGGTCTCTGTGCTGTGATCAACACCATGACAATAAACAGCTTTGGGAAGAAAGGGTTTGTTTCAGCTCACAGTTCCAATCACAGTCCATCACTGAGGGAAGTTAGTGCGGGAACTTAAATAGGGCAGGAGCTGATGGCAGAAGCCATTGAGGGGTGCTGCTTACTGACTTGCTTCACATGATTTGGTCAGTCTCCTTTCTTATAGAATCCAGGACTACCAGCCCAGGGATGGCACCACCACAAAAGCTGGGCCCTCAATCATCAATCAAGAAAGTGTTGTACATACTTTCCTACAGACAACTCCTCAGACAGCATTTTCTTGATAAGATCCCATCTTTCCAGATGACTTGCTTGTGTCTCATGTCAAGTTGACACAAAACATGCACGCTTTTCATCTGCATTTATAGTACATGAGACCATGCCTGAAGTGGGCCTCTATCTTAAAGGCTATTGGCTGAAGGAGCTCCCACAGCACCTCCCCCTTTTGTCTAAATAAGAGAGTTATAAACCTACGATAAAACCATATACAATAAGAACAAAATATCAAGTATTGTCCAGGGAAAAGAAGAGGCAAAAACATATATAAAAATTAGAATTGCAGCCAGCATGAACAACACCAAACAAGAAACATACCCTAAATATTTTAGTGGTTACCCTATATTCTATCCTAAGGAATCTGTCTTATATTAAAAATGTCTTGGCTAAGTCATGAGAGGAAAAGTAATTATGACTTATCTAATCTTCAATTCCATCAAAGACCTGAGAAGAGAAATAATATTACCTGAGTAAACAGGAAGTGCAATCATGCAATTTCCAAAAGGTACAAGAAATGACATAGACAACCAGCTACCTGGGCAATAACCCAAAGTCCCATATGTAACATTGGGGCAACCAACTTTGAATAAGGCCTAGAGTATCTAACAGACCATTTTTAGAGGCAGAAAAATTTGAAAAACTCTTTATTCTGTCTTGGCAAGGTTTGACAGTCTTTTTGCTTACATTCTGCTTGTCCAGTCTGGACACCATGCATTTTGTCAGTGGTCGAGGCAGGGACAGTTCTTTGCCCAAAGGCCAGTTTTGCCAAGAAGAAAACAAGGTCTAAGTGGAGTGTCTTCAGTGCTGAACATTTTCTTGGGAATAGATTGGTGCTGCCAGGAGCAATCGTGTCTCACGTCAACAGAACCCTAAGTTATTTAAATGCTTTATTCTACAGTTATTTGAAGTGTTTGAAGATTATCTACCTATGTAGAATACAATGTCTATGCATCTAAAGAACTTGATTAGTCTAACTATGAGTATGACAAACATGGATGACTATTGGCCTGTAATTCTTAATACCTATATGGCTTAAAGACTAAGACTTCATATTAGAATATTAAACAATCTTTAAACAAATGTGCAGCAAATGAGTACTAAACAGTATATAAGTATTTTGATCAGAGGTAGAAATGTATCATGCAATATGATAAATATATCCTAAAATTGTATCACTATGCAAAATATCTTAAGTAGAGGTAGAAACATGTATGCATAAAATAGATAAAATAGCTTTGCACAGGTACATAAATGTTATTGACAGAAGTAGGAGCATATTCAATATAACAAATATAATTTGGATTTGTATCAATATACAAGAATCTATACCAATGTAAATTGTCTATAAATAATAGCTCACAAGTGATCTCATTATTACTCCCTATTATTATTATTGCTCTGAGTAAGCTCACAGTAATCTACCTATTATCCCATCCCATCCATTCCTTTTTTTCTTTTTTCAAGAGAGATCCCTGATCCTATTTCATTTCCACCCCCAACCCCATACCCGTTATAACCAACCCCTAATAATATCCCTAGCCCTGAGGACAAACTGTTGGGAGGGGTACATTGTTTTCTAGAATTACTTCCAGGTCTCATGAAGGTGATGTTATTTCTATGGGATTACCATGTTGGGCGCCATTTTGTAAGCAGAGACTGTTTGTTTTCCAGCCGCCCAGACCCAAATAATCACTCAGAAACTATATTAATTACAACATGGTTTGGCCAATTACCCAGGCATATTTCTAACTAACTCTTACATCTGAAATTAACCAACTTCTATTAATCTATGTATCACCACGAGACTGTGGCCTACCGGTAAGGTTCTTGTGGGTGTCTTTCTCTTTCAGCAGCTACAGGGCATCTCTTTGGCGCCTCCTACTCTCTCTATATATCTCTTCTGTGCTGTCATAGACCAAATCAGCTTTATTCGTTAATCAATAAAAGCAACACATATACAGAAGGACATCCTATTTCAGCTGAGAATGTAACTCCATTGTTACAGTGTTTCTGTAGCATGTAGGGTTCACAGTCCCTAGCACCACATGAACTGGGTATAGTGGTGCACACCTATAATCCCAGAACTTGGGAGATGGAGACGGGATCAGTAGTTTAAGTCATCCTTGGCTACTTAATGGATTTGAGGCCAGCCTGTGCTGCATGAGAGACTGCTCAAAAAAGTGAACAAACAGCAGTTAACAGCAACAAACCCCAAACCAAAGCCAGTGTCCATGACCAGATTTGCTTTGCACTGTGTCATCACTGTGTCTAGGGTGAGTGTGCAAGAACAGAACGTGCAGACACATTGTCAAAGGGCTCTCCTAAACGACTTCTTCATTTTCACCCTCACAGCAATCAGTGTGAGGGTGTTCTCATCATGTTGTCTCCTTGATAAGGCTTGATACTGTTGGTCTTCCGTGTTCTCAGTCTGTAGGTGTGAGATGGCGTCTCTTTTGTACGTATTTAATTGCCAGTTATCTTTTCATGGCAAGCACCTTTTCATAGACAATCAGCTTTCTTTGGTAACTTGTTTTTGTTTTTAGAATTTTGTTACATTTGTTGATGTGTATGTGTGCACATGTATAAAAGTGAGAGGACTTACTGAAATCTAGTCAGTGTATCCAAAGTTCAGCCCCATTTATGAAGTTTTCACTGCCAGCTTTGCCCTGCCTGCATTTAGCTCTCCCTTCTGTGGACTTTAGCTGGCAGATTGTTTTGATTTGTTGTGTTTTGGCTTTCTGCCCCAGCTAGCATATGCTCGAAAGTGTGGACCTGATGCTGCTGCTTTTGACACGTTACATCCGCTGTCATGCTGTCAATAGTGTTCAGTGTCTTATCCAGTCTGCTATAAATTACTGAAAGGTCACATGATGTTTAGGTAGGCCACAGAGTGCTTTTTGGTGTTTAATATGGACAAGTGCAGGTGGGTGGTCTTGCTACGCCAGTGGGTGTATATTGGTGGTTCTAAGAATTGAAGAGCTTGCTGTTCAGTTTGGGCATTTCAGAATTTCAAACCAAGTGCTTGATGTAGCTCGGGAGGCTGAGAAATGGAGTGTTTTAAGCTCAATATCAGCTGCTCGTTCAGAATTGGGTTTCTACATGTAAAAAAAAAAAAGTGTGTGTGGAGAGTGTTGACCTGCCTTTCTGTCACAGGAGAAACCTTTGTTCACCCAAAGCCTCAAGTGGATGTTCAGTTTCTAAAACAAATGGAGAGGAAGTCTCCCTCCTGAAGCTGGGTGCAGGCTGCTGGATCCTGATGAGCTGCACTCATGCTGCCTCCTGCTTCCTGCATCCTTCACTTCAGGTTTCATTAACGCAACCACCTTCCCACTTGATTATTTCTCATTTCATTTCATTTTGTTTGGTTTTTAGAGACAGGGTTTCTCTGTGTAACAGCTCTGACTGTTCAGTCAGGAACAAGCTGGCCTCCAACTCGCAGAGATCTGCCTGCCTCTGCTCCTCCCAAGTGCTGGGATTAAAGGTGTGTGTCACCACCACAGGGCCCCTCTTGATTTGTTATATTACTGGTCCTCCTTGCCCACTCCTGCCTTAAATTCAACAGTGTCAGCCTCTGAGTTCTTGGTTTATGATGATTGAGAGTGGAGAGAGTGGAGAACTTCACCGTTGACATTAAACAGGCTCTTTTTCTCTCTCACAGGTTTGATAGACTACAACTTCCACTGTTTCCGAAAAGCTATCCATGAGGTGTTTGAGGTGGGTGTGACATCTCACAGGAGTTGCAGTCACCAGACCAGTGCCCCGAGCCTGAAAGCATTGGCACACAATGGCACGCCGCGGAATGCCATCTAGTCTGAATCTCAGTGATCAAGGCCCAGTGCCAGCCCACTCCTCCCTCCAGGGTCGGATGCCATGTGCTACAGGACACGGGAGCTGCTGCCTATGGGAGTCTAGAGACGGTGGTGGAGTTTCTCGTTTAGATGAAAGGCCTTCAGCCTGTGCACCTGAAACTACTATCTCTTTAAAATATGGCACAAAAGAATTACAGAGACCTCAGAACTCAGTGTGTCTTTCTCCTCTTTGGGTCCAACCTTAAATAGTTGGAATAATTTGGACCTGGAGATGATACCAGTTATCCATCTTTACCAGTGAATGTTGCTGTCAGTTCCAGCCTAAAACTATAGGAAAACCGAGTTTTGTATGCTTCCCTTAGGCTTTCACTTGAGTAGTGTCTAAAGACCTTGCTTTGCTTACGTTCTAACACTGCCTCTCAGAGCTCAGGTCTCACTGTACCTCGCAGCCTGTGGAAATGCGTTAACTTGCTGCCTTGGAAGATGCTGCAAAGGGTGTTTCTGTATTTGTCCTGAAGGAGAAGAGAGGAGGTGTCTGTGCAGCATCGGGGAGAGCCAGGCTCAACAAGGGCTGCATCAGTTCCCTGGATGTGTTGAGGAAAAACTGAAACAAGAGGATTTCCACACCCGTGTTTTGGTGGCAGACGGATGTGCTCTCTTCGTTTGGTTGGGATCATGCACAGTGTAACAAAGGGAATTTAGGACAGAAGGGTTTTCCCCACAGCCCCACAGAGAGGGCAAACTCATTATGTCACTGAAGTGCTTAACTCACCTTTCTTTCATTCTGATCCCTGCCTTTTATTCTGTGCTCTGTAGGCTCTTTAAGAATTGTTTTTGACCGCAGGTGGCCCTGAGGCTCTGGTGGACTGTCCACTGTGGCTTGGAGGAGGCATGCAGTGGGCAGTGTGCGTTACTCTACACACCCTGTCTCCGGTGTCCTGACACCAAGTGTCAGCTGTGGGACTTTCCTTTGCCTGGAATATGAATTCATAATTGTTTCTCCTGTTCATGGCTGATACCCTTCCCATTGATTTAGACTTCCACATTGTCTTTGCTGCAGATGCCCAGTAGCCACAGTCCAGAACCGCTGGGCCACATGAGTGCATCAGTGCCACTGCTGAGTGACGCTCAGGTCTGTACCCAGGCAGTGAGACTGGGAGCGCTTCCTGCAGGTGGCTGACTGTTGAGTATTTACATGGACCATGGTGATATCCAAAGGAAAAATGCTTTTATATTTATAGATTATTTCATTGAACTATATGTAAAATGGGTATCAATAAATGTATTTACTCCAAAAAAAGTTTTCCTTGTGTGAAGAGTAAGAGCGCTTAGTGGTCAAATACGGTGGCTCGCATTCTCTCATCAGCTCCTGTCCTTTACTGCCATGTGCGGTTACCATTCCTTCTGTTTGAGCGCTTCGGCTTCTGTCTTGATGTCATTTCCATGAGTAATTTCTGCTGTGGGGTAGGAGTGTAGGTTCGGGTGAGAACATGTTTGGATTTGGGACTCTATGTCACCAGTCCCACTGGTGGTGGGGAGTGTCCAGAACCTGGCATGGCTTGTATATTGTGTGCAAGCTGAGGTAAGGAGACTGAAGTAGAGCAGGAGTAGAAGACCAGGTGAGATGGCTCAGCTGGGAAAGGTGCTTGCCACCAAGCCTGGTTGCCTAAATTTAGTCCCTAGGACCCACATGGTGGAAGGCAAGAACACACTCATGCGAGTTGTCTTTTGACCTCCACACATACACTCATGTGTGCCTTTACCCCCTGACAAACACGAGAGAACCCCTAAAATAATGGTACCAAGTCTCCTAGGTACTCATTGACCTGGTGTCAATATTTACATAAAAGCATAGTTAGGTGAGCCTAAGCCGATTGAAGAGATACTCGTTAACCAGAAGAAAGTATTGTTTGAAGGATATTTAATTTAATAATTAGACTATTAAGAATCTTCATAATCAGAAGTTATGTTTTGAAACTTCAAAAATAGAAGTCACAAGCTGTCTGGAAAAAAAAATGTATTAGATGTATGTAACCATTCCTTGTCTCCCACAGGTGAGACAGGAGAGCTGTGGATAATACGGTGTGTACCGCAGCTCCAAGCAGGGCGTCCTTCCTCATGCCTAAGCCCCAGCTGTAAAGTGGTGCCGGGGTCAGCCAAGGCGGCCGGACCCCGTAGATGCCACTGATGGCAGGTAGAGCGTGGATGCCAGCCTGGCACCTGCACTTGTTGCCTCCTGCCTCTGGCCAGGCTTGGAGATTTGCATAGCACAGCTGTTGTGGCAGAAAGGCCACTTGAGCCAGGAGCTTGAGTCCCCCTCCCCCAAACTGAGGTGGTAACAACGAGAAGCATAGTTTAATGCTCCGAGGTAGGAGAATTGGGGTTTGAAGCAGCCTGTTGTGCATAGCTCTAGGAAAGCCTGAGTTACAAAGGGGAGATTGTCTTAAAAAACAAACTAATAAACTATGCACATTATTTAGGGGCTCAATAAATTACCTTTTCTAACTTAACAAAACTAGAAGTGTAGGGGTGATTTAAGAAAGGAAAAAAGTGAAAAATAGTTAAAAAAATAAATAAAAACATGGAAAAGAAAGTATTCAGGGAGAAGGGTGACCTGAAATGTGTGGGTCCCCAGTGTTTCTCTATAGCTACCTCAAACTGGGAAGGCCGGCCAAGCACCTTCAACTTCCTCTGCAGTGAGGCCGTTAGCTAGTTCTCAAAGTGTTTTTCCTGTGCCCACATTCACAGGTGCACAGATGTAAATGCTATATGTGGCCATACAGGTTTTAGATGTTACATTTATAGATGTGCACATACATAGATGCACACAGATTATAAATGTATGTATTGTATATGTTTTGCATGTGTGCCTATATCAGGATCATTTGTGATGGTTGTTGATTTTACATAAGCTCTGTGCTGATACAGAGAAATGAATTTAAAAGACATTCTCAACCCTTATTGGGAAAAGCCCTGAGATTCATGGACTTTGGTAAGTTTCTCTGTCTTTTTCTTGTTTTGCGTAGGCCAGCCTGGTCTCGAACTCAGACAGCTGCTTGCCTATGTCTCCTAAGTGCTGGGAATAGAGAAGTGTGTTTCTCTTAACCAAAGGCTTCTTATCAGTGTTAAGAACTGCCTTATCAGTGTTACAAGACACCCAATCATTTTTCATAATGTGAAGTAGCTACTCCATTCCTATTGTACAGATGGGGAAACTCAGGCACAGAGAAGGCAAATTGAAGTGCTGGAGTTAGAATTTGAACTCTGCAGAGTCTCTATCCTTACACTAATGCATGGCTTCAGAGAGAGGGTTTGTTCATGTGGTAGGGCAGAGAAAGAATTCTACAATTCAGGCTGAAGAGATGGCACAGTGGTTAAGAGCATTGACTGCTCTTCCAGGTGACCCGAGTTCAATTCCCAGCACCTACATGGCAGCTAACAACTGTCTCTAACTCCAAGATCTGGCAACCCTCACACAAACATATGTGCAAGCAAAGCAACAATGCAAATAAAATAAAAGTAAATTTAAAAAATACTGCAATTCAATCTGGAAGCCTGCATCCTGTCATCCCTTCTAGGAGATGGGCTTTGTATAGTCACTGTAGAGACATTGCCGGACCTGAGATCTGCAGTAAAGAAGC
The DNA here is from genome assembly GCF_982192425.1 of Myodes glareolus. Classification (NCBI taxonomy): domain Eukaryota; kingdom Metazoa; phylum Chordata; class Mammalia; order Rodentia; family Cricetidae; genus Myodes; species Myodes glareolus. The sequence continues at coordinate 70,749,188 of NC_142028.1, read as the reverse complement.
CCTCTCTCTCACCTTGGCGTGTCTTTTTAGGCCTGGTTATGCTTTGCATTTCCTGACACACAAGGCCACACTGAAACATTTTGATGGGATTGGAATTTGACTTTTATCTTTGGTGCTGGGGTGAAGGTGAGGGTAACATACTCAGGGAGGCGAGTGCTCCTCTCTACCTTTGCTCTCCACCCCAACCTGGGACTGATATTTTAATACCGTTTTCCAAGTGTCTTGCCTTAAGCAAGCTTGTTTCTTGGCTGAGTGGTTCTGCACCAATCCTCGTAAGCAATGAAGGAATGGGCTTATTTGACTAGCTTTTTCTCAGCATGCCAGGACTGAGGAAAAGCCTTTGCACATGGGAACTGCCTCACACTGAGACTTTGCTTTGAAGGCAAGGTCTCAGCCCTGGTCTGGACAGTAAATAAATAGCATGCTTAGTGTTTTGTTGGCCTTGTCTGGTGCCTCAGCATCTGGCCTCTAGGTGGCGGTGTTGTACTATTTAGCACATAGTTTCTTGGCTCCACCTATTTGCTAAGTTCTGTAAGTTTTTATTGCCTTATCCTTCAAGGGCTCGCCCAACAGAAACCCAAAGGTTTTCTGAAGTTGTTCCTCTGGGAAGATATTCAAGATTTATCTGAGAAATTTTATAGGAAATGGAGCAGTTTGCAGCTTTCTGTTTTTAGCAAGAGTGAATGCTAGGATGAAGGTCACACAATCTTGATTGTGTGTTCAGTTACAAAGGGTCCTTAAGAAAATAGTTCGATCCGAATTCCCATAGGGCCCAGAACCTGCTGTGCTCTAAGCTGTTTGTTGTAGATGTGCTGTGAGTGTACTTAAAGACACCCACAGGAGGAAATGCCACATGTTTAAATTAAAATACCAGCTTTCATCATGTTCCTTTGCCTAAGATGAGGTTTATTGAAATTACTTCACACTTGAACTTGAGAGATAAAAATTCCATAAAGTAGAAGGCCAGCATCACATGACACTCTAGTACCTGCCTTCTTGCAGGGTTGGTCAATGCTCTACAATCTGTGCAGTGACTTTGTTCTGCAAAGACAAACTTTAATGTAAAAGGAAATAGATACATCAATACACCTCCAGTTCTGCTTAAATATAGCTCAGAATATTGTGCATGTAGCAACCCCAGTTAAACTTGATGGGATAGACACACACACACACATGAAGATAAAAGGGGGCCTAGTTGGAAAAGAAGGGGTTCGGAGGTGAGGGAGACAAGATAATGGGTGAACAGGAACAAAATACATTTCCTATAAAATTGCCAAAAATCTACTAATCTGAATACAAAGGACAGAATAAGGGACTGAATGACAGGAAACCACTTCCACTGTCCCCCCACCTCACCCCCCACTCCCGCCGACTTCAAAGTGTCTGCATCTACCAACCACAGCTCACAAGGTGTCACAGCATTCTCCAGAAGTTTCTTACACTTTAAAAAGCACCCCTGAGCTACCGTGATCAAACACCGAGGTATCCGGGAGATGGACTGGCTTAGTTCGCTATAACAACCTACGTGACGGACAGAAGCACAAACTGTAAAAGCAGAATATTAATATTCTGCAATACTCTTTTCCTGTTTGTTTCTTTTTAAATGATTTACTTGGCTTTGTGCATGTACCTGAGTGTATGTATGTGCGCCATGTGCGTCTGGGGAGGTCAGGTGAGGTCTAGGATCCCCCTGAACCGGAGCTATCTATCGATGGTTGAGAGGTGCCATTTGGGTGCTGGGAACCAAACCTGGGTCCTCTACAAGAGCAGTCAGTGCTCTTAATCGCTGAGCATCCCTCCAGCTCTGTGTGTTCGGCACATGTGGTTTGGGTAAGCAGTGCACATCTCTTTCAGCGTCCTCTTCTGGCTCCATCCAAATTGCCACACGTTGCATTCCCGGTAATGAGCCAACTCTAAAGGGAATGCTAGTTTATTTGAGCAGACCGGGCCTATATTATTTCAAAAATGCAGTGCTGGAATGCTCTGAATGGAGGTTTGTTACAGAAAAGGCCCTAGTTTGACAGCTCTGGGAGATGGACAGAGGATTAGCCCAGAGCTCTACCAACAGAGTTTGTGGGCTCTATGCCCCTTCTATATGCCCCTGTGGTAACCTCTTGGCAGAAATGGGGTAACTGAGAAAGGCACGTTGCGTGGCAAAAAGGAACTCCTGTGAGGTTTGGGTTGCTAAATTGCAATAGGACTGTCCTCTGACCAGCTGTTTGAGATGAGACTGCCTGGTACCACACTGAAAACTGTCCAGACTTGTACTGGGTCAGCAGAAGTGAAGATGCTATGAGGCAGGAAATGTTCTTGCCAGGCAGTGGTGGCACACACCTTTAATCCCAGCACTTAAGAGGCAGAGGCAGGCGGATCTCTGTGAGTTAGAGGCCAACCTGATCTGCAGAGTGACAGCCCAGGACAGCCAGAGCTGTAACACACAGAGAAACCCTGTCTTGAAAAACAAACAAACAAACAAAAACAAAAAAAAAAAAAAGGAAAGAAAGAAATGTCCTCTGAGAACCAGAGTGGTGGGAGAAGGCTTTGCAGAGGGTGGACAGTTGCACTGAGCAAGGCAGGCTGTGTACATGCAGGGTAGGCTTAGGGAGGCCTGTGGTCTCACCTGGTGGAAGGAGGGTGGCTGGGATAGTAATTAGGATGCTCTTGATGATAGTGAGGGAAACCAGATGGCTGGAAAGGGATGTTTACCACCAAGGTTCAAAGAGCAAGAGCAAATAACAGGTCCTTATTTCGAATAGGGATATTAGTGACCTCAAAAGTCCTTCAAGCCAGAGACCTGGGCTACTGTATGTACCTGGCTGGCTGTATGTGCGTCTCTGGAGGTCCCTGACATTTCTCTTTCCAGGTGTCGTTCGGCCATGAGTTATGTATTTTTGACTTTTTTTTCAGGTTCAAGATAATGGTCAGAAAATGCTTGTTGACCTAGTATGCTCATTTTCCCCTAGTCTGTCCCCAAAGCTCTTTTTTTATTATTATTTTCTACATATCTCCATGTAGATTAAAAATTGCAGAGTCGGGTTGGAGAAATCATTCAGTTGGTAGAGTGCTTGCTGAGCATGTGTGAGGCCCTGGATCCTGCTCTTAGCATCCCATAAAACTGGGCTTAGTGGTACACATCTGCAATCTCACCTTGGGAGAAGCAGAGGCAGGTGGATCTCTGAGTTCGAGGCCAGCCTGGTCTACAGAGTGAGTTCCAGGTCAGCCCGGCCAACACAGTGAGATCCTGTCTCGGGGGGAATCCAGGCTAGGTTCTAATGACAATCACATTATTTGTATTATAAACAATAGTGCCGAGGGCTCTGCTCATACCTTTTTACTCCATTTAGCTGAAGCCATTGTTGCTGGCTATATTACAGACAAGGGAACTGGGGCATCTAGAGGAGGAACTTGTATAAAAGTATTTCCAGGTGTGTGTGTGTTTGAAGCACGATCTCATGTATCCCACCTTAGAGCTGAGATTAAAGACATGTGTTACCACAGCCAGCTTCATATTGTTAGATTTTTCTTTTCTTTTTTTTCCCATGTTGTTAATTTTATTGGCAGAGATTGGGCTTTAAGTCTCATCTATCCAATGCCAGAGCAAAACTGTGCCTTTTTGGTAGCAGAAGCGCTCCGTATGGACTTGGAACAGCGCATCTTGAAACTCTTTGAGATGGTTGCACCACCCAGGGCAGAGGCCCAGTGTCTGGTCGACAAACGCTCCTTTGTCACAAGGAGGGACCTGTGACCAAGTTAGGTGTTCTCAGCCTCTCTTGTAACTAGGGGCTGTTGTGAAAGTTCTAGCAATACATCAGGGATGAAGCAATTCAAACTGCTCCAAGGTCCAGCCCCCAGTCCTGATGCCCCTGCCTAGAGTGTTGCAAATGAGCCCCAAAATGCTAAAACTTCAGTCTCCATGTAGAAGGACCCTAGATATCTGGATCTACTATGGAAGGCCCATACCAAACCCTCACATTGGATGGATATGTATGCAGGGCAGTTTGCTCTGGTGGTGAGCCTTCAAGACCGAGGGTTTTGTTCCAGCAGCTGGTTTCTGCCTGACAGATAAATCTGTGCACTGTGTCCTCTGTTTGGGTCATATTCTTGGCTAGGAACTCAGGCAGGTAGTCGGTGGGGAAGGAAATGATCATTGCCAAGAACCTGGCACAGTGGTGCCTGTAATCTCAGCACTCAGGAGGTGGAGGCAGGGGGATTGTGAGTTCAAGGCCAGCTTAGACTACACAGACCCTGTCCCCTCCATTTTTTATTTTTCTTTTTTCTTTCTTTCTTTTCCTTTCTTTTCTTTCTTTCTTTCTTTCTTTCTTTCTTTCTTTCTTTTTTTTTTTGCAAAGAAATGAACTTGAAAGATCCAGTTTTTGTGTCAGGTTAAAAAAAATTCAACAACATAACTGCATGTTTCTCAAATCACAGAATTTGAAGTCTGAGGTCAGGGAAATGCTCTTTAAGATAAACGTCTAGTGCAGGGGGTTCACCACATGAGTATAGGGACCAACGGATGGGGTACAGGGCTTCTGAAAGCTCCTGGACTTGTGTGCAGCATCGTCTGGAGCAGCTAGCCAGACCCTGCTCAGCTTCCCTTGCATTCAAAAGGACGGAGAGCTAACCGTCAGCCTAAGCACGAGCCGTTCACCAGGCTCTTCTCGATCAGAAATACAAAATCAGACTTGGCTGCACGTTTAGGATTTTACTTTTTTTTTTTTTTTATCCCTTGAGGTTCCCAATTCTGCCCCTATCTATGTAAGATCTATAAAAGGAGAGTTTCTCTTGAAACTGGTATGCTAGCACTTGGCACAAGTGTCATTGAGCAAGTGCAATATCCCCGGGGAGGAAGTCATGAGTCTAAAACCAACTGTCCTGTGGTCAAGTAGAGCTTCAAGCCCATAGTCTTAGGGACCAAAGCAAGCTTCTGTCATTGCTTTACTTCTTAGCCAACAGCTTCTTCCCCTCTAGATGTTTGCGGTCCTTTGTCAGTTTGTTCAGGTCCCTGTCTGGGTTCTTCCCCTGGTGAGCCTTTAGACTCTGTGTTTCCCTTCTTGATTTCTCTTAGTAAGTCTCCTGGTTTACATCTCTGTTTCTCTTTTTCTCCCTTCTCTCCCTCCCTTCTTCCCTCCCTCCCCCCTTCCCTTCTCTCTGATTCCCCCTCCCCTCTCCCTTTCTCTCTCCCTCTGTAGGAGGGGGATGATGATGTAGGTCAGATGTTACAGTCTTTCTCCTCACTGCTTGAGACTAAGATTCGCTGGACCTGGAGCTCCTTGATCCACCTAGACCAGTGCAGCCTTCCTAACGCTGCGACCCTCTAATACAGTTCCTTATGTTGTGCTGACCCCCAACCATAAAATCATTTTTTGTTGCTACTTCATAGCTGTCATTTTGCTACTATTATGAATCGTAATACCTGTGTTTTCTGATGGTCTTAAACAACCCCTGTGAAAGGGCCATTCGACCCTCAAAGGATTGAACACCCAGGGTGAAAACCGCTGAGCTAGGTTATCTGGCCAGCAGCCCCAGGGAACCACCTGCCTCTCCTTCCCCAGTGCTGAGGTTACAGGTGCATGCTGCCACATCTGACTTTTTATATGGGTGTGGTGAAGCCTAATTTAGTTCTTCAAGCTTGTAGAACAAGCACTTAACCTGTTGAGTACCTTCCTAGTTTCTATTAGGTAGTCCACGCTTGCTTGAACCTGCAGTCTTCCTGTCTCGGCCTCCCAAGTGCTAGGATTACAAGTGTACCTTACCGTATCTGGGTCAGCCCCTCTTTTGATGGTACTGATGTCTAAGAAAACCAAGCAACCATTTTGTTGGACTATGCTAATTACACATGATAACGGTTTCATTCTGACATTTCCATACATGCGTGTAATGTATTTGATCATATTTCCCATTGTCTCTTTCCCCGCTTCCGCTGATCCTCTTCTCCTACCCAATCAGACTTCTTTCTAGTTTATGTCTTTTTTCTTTCTCTTTTCTTTTCTCTCTCTCCTTTTTGCTTTTTGAGATGGGATTTCTTTGTGTAGCTCTGGCTATCCTGGAACCTGCTCTGTAGACCAGGCTGGTCTTGAACTCAGAGATCTACTTGCTCTGCCTCTAGAGTGCTGGGATTAAAAGCATGTGCCGCCACCACCACCCAGCTAGTTGATGTGTGTGTGTGTGTGTGTGTGTCCACAAATTTAATCAGTTACTTATAGAAGCTTGCTGAGGGCTGTTTCTGGGCATGGGCACTTTTCCAGGGGCTACACCCCTGAAGGAAGTATCTTTACCTCCCACCGGAATCATTAACTGCTTGTAAGTTCTCAGGGAGGGCTGGGTCTTCATGAGCATCCTCCTCCATGACAGAATGTCGATGGAATGAATTCTGTGCACGTAATAACAGCCCGCTGTGGAGAGTCAGACCACACTCATGTCTGCGCCCTACAGCACGCCCCCTTTCCTGCTTTCCTCTAGCTCCTGCATTCTTTCTGTTCCCACATCCCCGGTGTTTCAGAAGCCTTGGAAGAGCAGAGTGTCCCCATCAATGGTCACTTGTGGTGTTCTGGGGCTGTGCATTTAATGAAGTCCTAGAAGGTTTAGCCCTAGACAGAAAGGCTCCCCTCTCTGCTGCCCTCAGAGCTGGGCTCCCATTTCACATTCAGTCCAGACCTCACTTTACTGAGCTTGGGGACGATGGGACCGCCATAAACAGGACTGCCAGAGGTGGCTCCTGCGTGGTGGAAGACTGCTTGGGAGTCGTGATTTCTGGGCTCTGCCGGGGATGACAGTCAGACTCAATCACAAGTACTGACTGTCTGCTGTGGGCTAGGATAGAGCCAGATAATTATTCACGCATCCATCATGTATTTATGGAGTGCCTACTGATTGCAGGGCTCTGTTCTGGGCTGTGTGTGTGTGTGTGTATATATATATTATATATATATATGTAATATATATTATATATATATATGTGTGTGTATATATATATTTCAGCGTGACAAAAGTTAGGATGCAGCGGGGCAAGACAGTGACTCCGGAGAAGCAGCGTGACTTCCCCTACACCACGCAGCTGCTGAGTGAATGTGGATCTTCTGATTCTGAGTTGTATAGGCTTACCAACCTACCAAGAGGGGTAGGGGAAGCAAGCTGGGAGAGGGGCCTGAACAACCGTGTTGACTGTGTGTTTGTGTTTATGTAAGAACGAAAGCTTCTTCCTGTCAGGATGTACTATAAACAAAACAAGGGAAGCTGGGAGGAATGTTTGCCGTGCATAATAGACAAAGTTAATATTTTTATACACTTTCACAAATCAGTAAGAATTACACTCCAAAAATAAAACAGGGAAGGGTATTAGTATGTGATACGCATGGATAAAGTAGAAGAGACCAAAAATACGAAGAACCATAAACTCACTAGTGCTAGAAGAAAACGCTAATTAGAATAATGAGCGTTCCTTCCCCTTTATCAAATGGGCACCTGTTCAAAGGACGAGACTGCGTGCTGATGGGAGCACAGAACAGCATCCTTCAGACAAGCCTCAGCAACCAATTTTAGGCTGTTCTTAAATAGATCGATTCTTCTACTTTTTTTAAAATAACATAGATTTGAAAAGCTTTATAACTTTTGGTTTTTTTAACCATATTAACAGCGTCTTCCAGTTTTTCTAGAGTAAATGAATATGTATCCTTTTTATAATTAACAATATACATATATTCATTTTTTTTTAAAAAAAGACTACAAAAATAGAAAAGAAAATGAAGGAGATGTTTATTGGTTTTACACGTATCAGAATAAAGGCTCTCAACTCAGTAGGGGGCAGAGTTTATCATCTGCCGTTTCCAAAGTATCACACTGCCCTTCCTTTGTGTGCCCTTGACTGTCCCTCTGTGTCTGTCCTGTGTGGAGTCCCACCATCAATGCCTAGAGTCCTGTGCCTGGGCCATGCAGGGCTCATTCTGTCATTGTTCAAGCCTTCCCTGGTAACATGACCCTACCTGGCTGTATTCCCCGGTGTCTTGGGGTGACTTAGATGTAGTGATGCCAGGCCCATCCCCCTCCAACTAAGCAAGGCTGTGGCCATGTGTCATATTATGATTTAATGTTGAAGACTACCGACCTCAGACCACATCTAGCCATTGTTCTGTGCCCAGGCCTCACTCAGTGGTGGGACAGAAGGTAGGCTTGTTGAGATCAGTGCATTTGACTTCCTAGTACTTCAAGCACAAAGGATCAATATGTGTGTGTGTGTGTGTGTGCGTGTGCGTGTGCATGTGTGTGTGTGTGGCCTAGGTTAGAGGACAACTTGCAGGAATCAGTTCCGTCCGTCTACCATGTGAGTCCCAGAATGATGTGTGTGTGTGTGACCCCAACACCAAACAGATGCACATGAGGCATCAGATGTGTGTGTGTTAGTCAGCACATAGCTCTATTTTCTTCTGAATTCCTGGGTTGTGGCAGCTCAGGGTACCAAGAGTTAGTACAAGGGTTATTGTGAAATTTTCAAAGCAAGATGAATTTTGACACACTTAATTGAACAAAGAAATATGTTACATGGCATTATACTGACAGAAGCAGTAATTATCCACCAAGGGTAGTGAACCTCCTCGTTGTTGGCATTGTGTAGGCAACCACTAAATACAGGATGGATGCATGCACGAGAAGCTGAGCCAGGGTGGGGTGGCATCCCTCCCTTCCTACTTGTGCCTTGTTAGACTCTCTAGCCCCTTCAGCCACTTCAATTCCACTTGACACCATTCAGCTTTCACTTGGGACATAAGCTGAATGTCTCTGTTTTTTTGGGGGGGAGAGTAGGGGGTTGTACCTCAGCAACTGGCAAACACTAAATGATCTTCAAAGCGAACCAACTATGGGCTGAGTCAATGTTCAAGAAGATTCATTAAAGAGCCTGAGTCTGTGTAGATGGCTGTCATTGTCCTTGTCTCCCAATGGTGTGTGTGCTGCTTGCTTTGTTTTGTTTTTGCTCTTTTTTGGCGAGGGCAGGGGACAGGGTTTTATGTAATCTAGGTTGGCCTCAGACTCTGGTGTAGCCAAGGATGACCTTGAACTTTTTATTCTTCTGCTCTACTTTCAAGTTCTAGGTGTAGGTTATAGGTACCACACCCACTTTCTGCAGAGCTGATCAGCCTAGGGCCTCATGCATTCCAGGCCAACACCCTCCCGACTGAGCCTCATTCCCAGCTTTTCCCAGTGCTTGTTTAATTTTTTTTTTTTTTTTTTTTTTTTTGGTGCCAGCTTTTACTTCCCTGCAACCCTCCTCCCCCTTTCCTTTCTCCTCTGACTGAGGACCCGGAGACACAGGTGGGAACCTCCATAACTTCTCTGGTTGCATCTGCTCCGTAGGCAGGAATGGGAGTGTGAAGCAAATGTCACTGCTGCAGCCATAATTTAAGACGTCCTTAAAAAAAAAAAATTCCAATTTCATCATTTCACAGAAGAATAGATCAATATTTCTACAGTTAAGAGTTTAGTTAAAAACCCTGCTGTGCAATGAAATAATGCATCTGCTATTGGCGTAGAGCGACTGGGATGTTAATTCCTTGGTTTTGTGTCAGTTAAGGGCAAATTAGCCTTCCAGCACTAGTCATGACTCATTATGTCATTATGTAGAAGGCTCTTACTGTACCTCCACTACTATGCAATTTAGATCCAATAAAAATTGTGACAGCGTTTTTATCCACTTCATTAAGCTACTAATTTCTTGTAAAAAAATGTACATTAATCTTTTTATAGCTTCATGCAGAGTGGCATATTTTTAGACTCTAACATTGATTAGGTCCTGGTTAAGAATAATTTTCACAGTACTTTTAAGAAATGTAAATAAAGTTACAATAATTTAATTTTTCAACATAGTTATGACAGTATTGATCTTCAAATGAACATGTTGGCTGAATTAAATGTGTAGCCCAAATGAAATACAGGCTGAATATTTAAGCACGCAACAAATTACAAAGCCGGGCTGAGCAATGCCCTGCAAACGGAATCGGGGGAAGAAGCGTGAACCTCCGCAGAACATATTAATTGCTCAGATCTGAAAAGATGTAAATGGGGGCTTTCTTCTTTGACATCTGACTTTTCTTACCCAAATGTTTAAAAAATACAGTGAAGCAAGTCTCCCCCCCCTTTGATTTTTCATTCCCTATGAAGTATTAATGGTGCTCCTGTCTCGCCGCAAGAAGGAAAGTATGCTGGGTTCAGAGGAGACCACGACCAGGGTGTTCACTGGGCACCGCAGGTGGTCAAGTGGTCAAGGGCAGGCTTGGGCACATGTGCCCTTGGTGTCAGAGCAGTTTCTCTTTGCTCCAAGGACACCGTGTTTGCACAGTGCTGACAGAGCCATGAGTCACATCCTCACATCTCCAGTGCCGGAAAGGTGTGCTTGGGTGGGTGGGTGAGTGGGTGTGAGCCGCGTCCGATGAGCTCACTTCTCAGATTCCCATCAGCCTCTCTCCGCCTATAGCCTTGCTCTTGTTGCTGTGGGCTGGGCTCTGACATTGCCCCGCTCTGCCAACCCAGCTCTGTCTTGTTCTGGGCAGTATAAGTCTGCTGTGTTGCTCAAGGGCCCTGGAAGTTGCTACAGGGCCGGTGGCTGGTTAGGCTCTACAGTGGGAGATAAACACTGTATGAACAACATTGTATTGAATTCAAAGACCCAGAGTCCCAGAGGGTAGAGGGTCCCCTTCCTCAGCCTGTTGCTGTCTTCTCTAGGAAGGCTTTGTGCTGGGCCATAGCCAAGCGCCCCCAGACTCTAGTTCTAGGCTCCAAGTCCACTGTCTTCCTGGAGGGATGCCTCCCCGGAAGTCTCCGCCTCCAGTACTGCAAAGAAAGATCACTTCTTTTTTTTTTAAATATTTATTTATTTTATTATGTATACAATATTCTTTCTGTGTGTATGCCTGAAGGCCAGAAGAGGGCACCAGACCTCATTACAGATGGTTGTTAGCCACCATGTGGTTGCTGGGAATTGAACTCAGGACCTTTGGAAGAGCAGGCAATGCTCTTAACCGCTGAGCCATCTCTCCAGCCCCAAGATCACTTCTTTTAATCTTCTGGATTTTCCAAACCTGTGTGTTTTCAGAAAGGGTGTTTTGTTTTGTTTTTGTTTGTTTGTTTGATCATTTTGGTCTTTCGAGATAGGGTTTCTCTGCGTAGTTCTGGCTGTTCTGTAGACCAGGCTGGCCTTGGACTCACAGAGATCCGCTTGCCTCTGCCTCCCAAGTGCTGGGATTAAAGGCGTGTGCCATCATCGCCTGGCAAGAAAGGGTTTAAGGTGAGGGTAGAAAGCATTTCCTGCCTTATAGCATCTTCACCTCTGCCCACCCAGTGCAAGTCTGAACAGATCTCAGTGTGGTGCCAACCAGTTTCATCTCAATATGAAAGATGCTGCGACAGCCAGTAGAGACAGCGGCTGTATCCTCTGTGTTCTTTGATTGGGTGCCTAATTCTAGAGGTGTGACTTATTTAGGGGCAGAGGCCTCTCCTCAGCACATAGCCCAAGCATTTCTTTGGCCTCTGAGTATTTCCTTGAAAGCCTGTTGGACTGGCAATGGGTGCCCTGCTTTTGGTTTTCCCCAGAACCTTGCTTACCCAGTCCCTTTCCCTGGCACTATCTAAAGCCACCCCTTTTTGCCACCAACCCTCTGTCTCCCAGCCATGTTCCTATGTGTGAAGCCAGGTATGACTGGTGTTTTCATTTGTAAAGTTTGTCCCCCCCCCTTTTTTAGGGTAGTGTCATGTGACTCAATCTGGCCTCAGATTCCCTATTTACCTATATAGCTAGTAAGGATGACTTTGAAGCTCCTGGTCCTCCTGCCTTTATCTTCAGGGCTGGGATTAGACATGAGCCCTCGCACTGGGTTTATGTAGTGTTTGGGACTGAACCCAGGTTTCTATGCACGTGAGTCGAGCTCTCAACCAACCGAGTGAGCTACAGCCCTGACCCTCATCTGTATAGTCTTCCCCTGGAAGGAGGCACAGGCTGCCTCAGCCCTCACTGCAGAAAGGCACCCTCGCTGCTGAGAGGCAGAGATGTCCCAGAGGGGCAAAGCAATTCAGTTACGCAGGTGGAACATGGTAGAGTCAGAACCAGGGTCTTGTGCTGCAGTCATCAGGGCTTCCAAAATGCTTTTGGGTGGGACAGAAGAACGGCTCAGTGCTCAGAACTTGAGTTCAGTAGGTGAAGTCTCAAACTCCACCTCCCCTGCTCCCAAGTTACCTGATTTCTTAGAATCCCTCCTTCATCTTTTTTCTTTTCTTTTTAAATGGGTATAACTACCTTTTAACCCCATGTGATTATGAGGACTAAGCAAAAACATGTGAATTGGTCTTGTGTGTTGAGCAAGGTAGCTGTGCCTGTTTTCATCACCGTCCTCCTCACCGTCCTCCTCACCATCCTCCTCACCGTCCTCCTCACCGACCAGCACTGCGTGCTCGTCCGCATCCCTCAAACCCCCATGCTCATGTGTTCCTGAGTAATTAACTAGCTAACGTCGACAGGGGGCAATGCCTAGTGGAAACTCGAAGCTTGCTCCTGAGTTGCACCCTGTCTGTGCCCAGGAGCCCTTCACCAGGGTCCCAGCCTTCTCCCTTCCCCGCAGGAGCACAGGCTTGAGGATGCTGAGGCTCGTGTCTGGTTGGTTGATCTTGCGGTCTCAAGGGTTGACCTGATGTGGTGACTGAAGACCTGATGTGGTGACAGTTTCAGTCTAGGATAGGAGCCTAGTAGTGCCCCAGGCACCTAACCTCTCCCTCCAGGAAGAGCTGGTGTTCTGGGGTCACAAAATTATCCCCCATAGAGAGCTCTTCCTGCTTGCTTAAGTATGGGGTTTGGAGTGTGCTGTTGTCTTCACGGCAGCCCAGGGACTGGCGGGAGGTTAAGTTCTGTTTCTTTGCAAAACAGTGACTCCTCGGAGGTTTCTATAAATACTCAATCAGTTCCCTATTATGACAACAGGAAGGAGTAGTTGGTTGCGTCTTCATAATTAAGACTTGAAGAGAAGCCAATGACGACGGAAAACACTCGACTTCTGTGCTTTCCTCTCTCCCGCAGCCTCCTTTCCCTTGCGTCCTGCGGTCCTCTTCCCAGGGCTCCGCTGTTAGCTTGGGCCCAGGGTCTTCAGGCAGGCCTGGAGCCTCGTGCACGGAGCATCAGTGGAGGGAGGAGGAAGCTGTGGGCTGCCCCTCCCTGCTAAGCTGGGAAGTCCCAGAGAAGGAGAGGTTTCAGTCTGTGGGCTCCTTTGCCAGATGGCATTTGATACGAATATTGATGCTAATGGCGTTTGGATAATGACACTGTCTGTGGCGAGGGCTTTATTACCGTTATGAACAGCACAGTCCTGGGGGGAGCCATTCCGTTTAGTTACCTTTGTGTGTGTGTGTTGCAAATGTTTAACAGACAATCACCAGGAGGCTGTGTTCTAGGGGGTTTGTGTGATTTCTGGTTTCTCAGGTGGGTCCTGAAGTCAGTCCAAACGGCGGAGCTGAGGTGCCGTGGAGGGGACTAATGACCAAGGCTACCCACTTTGTTTTTGTGCACTGATGGGTCACCCAAAGCTTTCCTAGCACTGCCATTCTTGGAGGGTGAACTCTGTTGCAACCTCTCTCCATAGCCAGATACATCAAAACCCTACCTTTCACACTTCCGGAGATGGGGGGCTTGAGATTCTTCCTATTAAAAATGAATAATAAAATCCTCCGCTTTCATCCTAATGCGGTTAGTAGGAGGTGCTTAGCTCTTTATAGCAACCTAGCTGATCGAAAAAGGCAGACGAAGCCATCACAAAATTAAGGAAGAGGTCATCGTTAGAAGACCAGACTGGGGTCTTTTAAAAGCTTTGCTGGTCTTAATTCAAAGCTCCTCTCTGGAGTGCTTTGGGAAGCGGGCGCATGCGTTTCCTTTGCTGAACCAAAGTTTTGGCAAGATGGGGACCATGTAACAGGCTCTTCTCAGAGTTCGGCGGAAGGATTGGTCCCTTCAGAGCAGAGACGACACTTCCAAGACCGATTGTCTGGCGGATGGTTGGGCTTATTTTCCTACATCCTGCAAAAGCTCAGCTCTTGTGAGAAATGAGGGAGCGAATGAATGGGACCTCAGGTGTTTCTGGAGCCTCTCAAATGGCTTCAGAGCCGGAACTGGTGGTTGCTATGGCCCAAACGCTCCTGGGATCTTAGCTATCCCGAGACATGGGAAATCAGGAGGCTGGGCAGAACTTCTAGAAATAGCTTTGAAATGGATTGTTGTGTGAGCTCCTGCTGTGGACGACCTGGCTCTGAATCAGAATACAAAACAGACGGGATGCTCTTTTACCCCTTTCAGACTAATGATTTTGTCCTTTCTCCCTCTCCTCCTCACTTTATTTCTTCATCTATAACGTCTGCAAGAGGGCAGCCAGACTAATAAAACAGTGCTAAGCTTGACTAATGCCAGCCATTGATCCGAGGGTGGGACCCGATTAATCAATGGGATTTTAGCCATGTTTGCTTCCCCAAGGGACAGGAGGCCCAAAGACAGCTCTTGCCCCTGCAGAAGCGAGGATCCATGAGTCCCCATCTGTGAGGTCTGGGAGGAGGCAAGAAGTGGGTGCCTGCCCTCCCTGGAGCCGTCTTTGTGACCTTTTCAGAGATGCTCCCGGGGTGTTGGCTGTCTGTTTTGGGGTACTCACTGACTCTGGCTTTGTGATGCTACTGAATTTGCTGGGCTCTGGGGACAGGTGTCTAGGATGGGGAAAACCTCACTAGACACACAAGGCACATTTTGCGTAATCAGAGGCCTGGGAAATCATCCTCTCTATGTTCCCTTGCAGTATACCAGGGGAAACTGAGGCTGACAGAGGAAAAGGCTGTGCCAAAGATCATGCAGTGAGTTAGCAAGGCTATCCCAAAGGCCTTTCTATCTTGCCTGTGAGTCTAAGGCTGAGCAGAGTTATTAGAAATGGCCACAGCCAACAAAAGGTTGCAAGCAATGATAGAGAATTTAGGCCGAGTGTGGGTACCCAGACTGAAGAGTTCAGTTTAAGAAAGATGTGTGTGTGTGTGTGTGTGTGTGTGTGTGTGTGTGTAAATGTGTGTGTAATAAAAATGTGAAGTTTTCATTTAGTTTGTGCAGAGATAGGGGCCATGGGTATGATGGCAAATGCCTGTAACTACAGCACTTCAGGAGTGGATACAGGGGAATTCAAGGCTCAAAGCCATCTTCAGCTATGCTGAGTTCCAGGTCATCCTGGGCTCCCTGTGACTTTGTCTCAAAACAATGAAAATAAGATGGGGTAAGGGCCGGAGAGGTGGTTCGGCTGTTTATAGCACCTGCAGCTTGTAGAGAACCAGGGCTGGTCCCCAGCACCCACACGGCAGCCATAACTGCTGTAACTGCAGATCCAGAGGACCCAGCACCCTCTTCTGGCCTCCTTAGACACTGTACACACATGGTGCACTGCATACATGGAGGCAAAGGTTCAAATACATAAAATAAAAATGAATAAATCTTTTTTTTAATTGAGCATTACTCTGTGTGCCTTTAATCTGGCACTCCGGAGGCAGAGGCAGTCAGCTCTCTGAGGCCAGCCTGGTCTACAGAGTGAGTTCTAGAACAGCCAGGGCTGCATAGTGAGACCCTATCTCAAACAAGCAAGCAAAAATTTGAGCAAAGGCCAGGTGTGAGCTAAACCTTGGTGTTTAGTGTTTTGTTTTCTTTTTGGCATTTGGTGTTTTGTTTCATGATGGTGTTGAGGGCAGAACCTAGGGCCTCTGCCAATGCTTGTGAAGGGAGCAGGCAAAAGCCTCTTGGTCTGAGCACTGCCATTTTGACTTCAGATTACATTTTACCTGCAGAGTAAAGTTCAATTTCCCAAGCCCTAGGGGAACTGAGAACGTTCCAATGGCTGACCAACCTCCCTCTAAGCTAAAGAAATAGTCATTATATATCTTTAGTGCTCTAGAAACATTAAGGCTGCCCCTAACAACAGAAAGAACAAATGAATCTGATTGGTTGGGCTAAAAGGCTTGCATTGTATGTCAGCTGACAATGATGGAACACACAAGGAAAGCACCTGATCTCTAAACCTGATTGGTGAATATTGTAACTGTAACTTGGCAACCAATGTTTGTGGTTTTCGTGCTTATAACCCCCGCGTCTGCCCCTGCTCGGGGCTGTCAGGTGACACAAGGCTCCCGAGTCCTTGTCCCGCAGCCCTGATTGATCAGTGACCCGCTTATGGGGTGATTTATTAGAATCTTTGGAACCCAGAGGTGTTGTCTCTCTCCTTCTTTGTGGTACACAAACAGGCTAGGTGTGACACTAGCCAATGACTCTGTGCCTGGATTGTTTCTCCAACTCTAGCGATGACCATTTCTTTGCTTGCCTTCATGATTTTACACCCAAATAGCTTCTTGTTTCTTGTGTTTAAACTTTATATAAGTAGAACCACACCATATATGTGCTTTTCTCTGTTTCATTTCTTTGATTTAACAGTGCAGAGATCATCCATTCTGTCGCGAGGAGCTGAATTTCATTCATTTTCCTTGCTTTTGTATTTTTTCCTTTTCCTTTGCATAAAAATTTTAAAATCTTTGGTATCTGTGTGCAAGTGCAGTCTATGCATGCCATGACATATGTGGAGTTCAGAGTACAACCTTGGCTGTTGGTCCTCTCTGTCCACCCTTTATGGGGCAGGGTCTCCTGATTCTTGATGTCTACACCAGGGTAGTTGGGCCACAGACTTCCAGGCATTCCCCTGTCTCTACCTCCTATCTTTCAAGTGGAACGTTGGGGTGACATTTCTTCTGTGTCTATCTTTCCATGGGTTCTGGATCTAAACTCTGAGTCTCAGCTACTGAGCTGCGTCCCCATCCCATAAGAATTAGTATAACAATCTATTAGAACCCTGCCACATAAGCTGAACTATGATTCTTGAGATAACACAGCCTACAGGGTGGGTGTTGGATGTCCCAAAGAGTTTTTTGTTTGTTTCTTTCTTTCTTTTTTAAACCGGTGGGCCTTACTTTTCATCTTATTTTAAGCATCAGAGACCTGATTGTTTCATGAATTATCTCAAAACACCCACCAGTTTCAGGAACACATGGCTGTGTTAGGGTCCACAGCTCTGTAATGGAGAACAGGGACAGGTGAATGACAGGATTCCTGGCTTCGCAAAGGAGATTTGACCTAGGCTGTGAGTCTCCTATGGTCTACACCTATTTTATCTATCTGATAGTATCCCCAAGGCTCAGAAGCTAGTCGGTATGTAGATCAATATGCTTTCCTATGAACAGAGAAGTACAATTTTCTGTATAGGTCCCGTAGGATATACACAGTTCCCCAGTAGTGTGATATACAGATCTACCAGTGGCCATTGACTGTTTCCTTGGTAATGTGGAGGGTTGTCACATATATGTGGTGGTGCATGCTTGCAATTCTGGTGCTCCAAGGCTCAGACAGGGGGATCATAAGAAGGTTTCCAGTCAGCCTAGGCTACCTCTTCTTGATGGAGACATTGAGGGTCTTATCTACCCTTGGGCCACTTATATCTTACATCCGAAAGCACCATAGACCCAATGGCTATGTTAACACAGTCTCTGGCTGTGTTAGCCAGAGACTCGCCATGTCTCCAGAAATCATATAAAAGGAGTCTGATGAAGAGAAGTTTGCTAAAACAAGCTAGGACACTCTGTGGAGAGTGTCCTAGCCTTTGGCTGAGAGTTTATGGTCACCCAGGCCGCTGCAGATGACTCTGAGCCTGGGGCTGTCTGTAACCTGTCTTTTTCTGTCCTAACAGCCAGCTCCCAAATAGTGACACAGAGACTTCTAATTAATTATGAAAGCTTGGCCTATAGCTTAGGCTTATTCCTAAGTAGCTCTTATAACTTGAGTTAACCCATTTACATTAATCTATGTTCTATCACGTGGTGTTACCTCTCTCTGTCTCCCACATGTCTAGATTCCTCCTTCTCTTCCTTTCTCTCCCGGGAAATCCCGCCTGTATCTCCTGCCTAGATACTGGACGGTCAGCTTTTCATTACACCAATCGCAGCAATATACCTTCACACAACATACACACATCCCACAACAGCTGCTGATTCTATTGAGTACCTTCTATTTCATGGGGAGGAGAAGTAGAGCCATCTTTGCTGTCCCTGTCAGCCGGCCTGACTGAATTGCAGGCTTCTGGACTCTTTTTTAAACCCCTTTCCCTCAGCTTTTCTAGCACACCCAAGCATTGGGCACCCAGTGGTAGCCACAGATGTAAACTTGGATGACTTTCAAGTATTTATTTACTTATTTAAGGCCCACCATTTAAAGAACTACATAAGAACAGGCAGGACAGTCAAGGCTTACAGAGGAGTCTATTTAGGTTCCCACAATCCTCATGGAATCCAGGCCAGAAGGAAAATCTATCCCACTGTCATGGTGTGTGTGTGGGGTGATGAACAGGATTTTATGTGTTCAGGGTGGCCTCACACTCCCTAGGTAGGATGACCCCGAACGTCTGATTCCACGGCCTACACCTCCAGCGGGTTGAGAGTTCTGTTTCTGTGTTCCACCACGATCTGTTTATGCAGCCCTGGGAATGGGACCCAAGGCTTTGGAAGGCTTTGTGTCTGCTAGACAAACACTATCAAGTGAGCTACATCTCCTGCCCATCTCTATAATTAAACAAAAATTAGCTTACTCTGTGTGTGTGTGTGTGTGTGTGAGAGAGAGAGACAGAGACAGAGACAGAGAGACAGAGAGAGAGAAAGAAGGGGGGGGGTCAGTGGACCAATTGCTAGAGTTGATTTTTTTCCCCCACTCTATGGGTGGTCTCGGAGTTTGAACCCATGTTGTCAGACTTGGCAGCTGGCGTCTTTACTTCCTGAGCCATCTTGCCAGTCTGATGTAATTTTTAAGTATGTGTTTATTTGGGAGGTTGTTCATTTAATCAAGCTTCCCTAGGAGATGTGAATCCTAAGACCGTTTTGACTGCCATGGCCGTTGGTGAGAGTTACTTGGGTGAGTGGAGGTTGAGTGAGTGCTGGAAAATTGCTGGAGGAAAAGACTGGTATGCTAGACCCGGTTCCAAGGTCTCCGGTAGACTCTACAGGAGTCCCCAGTCTGACCCTCAGCAAGTGGGGAAGCCTTCGCAGAGCCTAAGGAGGCGCAGCAGGAAGGCCCGCCTTCCTGGAAAGCCATGCTTGGAATTGTCTTCAAAAGCTGCAGCGCAGCCCCCGGAGTTTGAGTACGAATAAATCATTAGCATTTTATTTACAGTTCCGGGTTTACAATTCCTAGAAAATGATCCTGCTGTTCAGAGCGGATCTCTGTTTTGCGGGCTTCCACAGCGCCTCCTCCTTTCATTTGCCCTGTCTGGGGGGACCAGATTGACTGTTTGCTTGCACAGGGAAAGAGTGTGGGGCAGTGGTTGGGAGAAGGAGGGTGCGACGACCCTGAGTCCCGAATTTTCCGATGGCCAGAATGAAGGAATCCTGTCCCCTTGGTTTACGGGGAAAGGACGTTTGACTCAGAGTGGGCCGGGGGCTGAGGTCACACAGAACTCCGAGTCTTGATTTCTAAACCAGCCAAAAAAAGCGTAGACTCGGGAGCCTTTGGCTCTGGCGCGGACTCGAGTCCCCGACGGCACCCGCCGCACCCGCTAGATGGCAGCCTCGGTCTCCGCCGGGGACCAGCGCTGGAGGCCCCGAGGGTGGCTCCATAGGAGAGCGGCTTTGGCACCCAAAACCCCTGCTTGCAGGATGGCCCGGAGAAGGGAGGGGCTGGGAGCTGCCTTGCAGCTGGGATGGAGCGTCGGCTTGGAAAGCTGCGATGGCTGACCCGTGCCACCTGCCCTGCTTGGGCAGTGACAGATGTGAGACCAGGGCGGTAGGGCACCTTGGATCCAGGCTGCCAGACTAGAAGGCCATGGCACGACTCCCGCAGGCTCGGCGACTGTAGTTAGATTTGGTCCCCATTCGTGGTTGAGACTTCTCGGTTGTTCTCAACTCTTTCCAGACTTGAGTGTTTTGTGCCTCACACTGTCTTGGCCCTCCTCTGAGCCTAAACGATGCCCCTTCCACACCCAGGACCCACAATGCCCAATCCACAGTCACATCTTTGGATAGGCAGAGATTGGAGCATCTCTGGGGCCAGTGAGACTTGGGGTCCTGGGCCCAGCTGCGGAGACAGACAGTGCATGAAGAGAACTTGGTGTTGGGGGAACCCCGCTTTTCCTAAGAGGGAGCAGGACCCAGGAGTTGGCTCTGTCCCTGGAGTGTGTAAATTCATGAGTTTTATTTATTGATCTCATTCTGTTAGGTTCAAAGTCTTAGGATCTGTAACTTCAAGGGCATTCATTACTGTCCCAGGACAGCCTCCTAGGCAGATGAGGGCAGACTAGCTCCCCCCCCCCCTCCCCCCGCTCTCCAGTGCAGGGCCTTGGCAGGAGGCAACTCTCTTCCCCTCTAAGAGAAGGAGACCTCAGCCTGCCCCTGGCCTGGCCTACCTACCATCTGTCACCGTATCTTGGATGGCAACAATAGAACTGTGATTCAGGTTCTGAGAAACTGGGCTTTGCCCCTGGCCTTGGAAATGGGGGCTGTTGAGGCTGTCTGCTGAAGGCTGTTGAGGCCTGTCTGCTGAAGGCCGGGAGTTGCTCTTGCTGAAGTGGTTGGAATCCTTCTGTTCTCCCACTCCAGAGCTCTAGCTGCCTCAGAGTCTTCGAAAAAAGACTTTTCCGCTTTAATGAAAAATCCTGCATTATTCATTTATTTTGTGTGTACAAGCACATGTGGACTCAGGTCACCTCCCCGCACCCCTCATTGGCTTCCCTACTTTAGATCCCCAAGTCCTTCAAGGCTTTGGATTTATTTTGAGAATCGCCTGAAGCCATGATCCCGGGGGTTGAGTTGGGTGTCTGGGAGCATGGGTCTCCTTGGGTAAGGGAGAAACCCTAGGCCATACTTTCCCTACAGGTCAAGCTAGAGGAGGGCATCTGGGTGACGGGAGTGGGAAAGCCCCCCATCTTCCCACTCACCGCTATGGAAAGCCTTCCGGCCTGCTAGCCAGCGCAGGGGAGTGTGGGAATTGCTATCCAGTGCCGTGGCCCTCAGTGAACACCACAGTTTCCACGACAGAGCTGCTCTCTAATGGAGCTTGTCAACTCAGCTTAGGCTGCAATGGCTCAGAGCACACTGCCTGCAGCCCCGGGATGTGGGTTCCTAGGCATTAACCCCGCCCAGTGCACTGGGGATGCGGAGCCTGCAGAGTGTGATTTCAAAGGGGACCCAGCACCTATCAGGCTCACCATCAAATTGTTCGGTAATCACTACACACTGCCATGCGATGGCCCAGCAGGCCGTGGTGGGGGTAGGCAGAGGTTGCCCAGCAGGCCGTGGTGGGGGTAGTGGAGGTGGGGGGGGGGTGGAAGCAAGTCTCCCCAGAAGTCCCAGAGAGATCTCTGTCCCCTTTACTCACCAAAAGGCCCCTTTGACAACACTCAAGGGCCAAGAGCAGCCATCCTTATTGGCAAAAGGAGAGGCTGTTTAGAGAAATGGAGAAACTTGTGTCTACGGTATCATTCCTGAAAAGGGGGTGGGGAGCCAAGTAGTTCGAAGCTCAAGTTCTGTTTCTTGCTCTGCACCACTGTCTGTAGGAGAGGGGCGAAGGAGGGAGGGGGTGACAGAGTTCACATCCCTACCGCTCTCTTTCCAGCAGTGATGGATGGCTGTCTGCTCTGGCAGGGGAGCACCTGTCTGAACAGTTCCCTCTGTGGGGACTTAGCCTCTCACACCCGAGCTGGGGCTTCAGCAAGCAAAGTGCCCAAAGTGCCAGGGAGTGTGACTCTGGGCCAGTTACCTGGGTCAGTCATTTGAGTTGATGAGACCATCCTTTTGGCTTTCATGAGAATCTGTGCCAGGCTACAGCCCCATCTCTCTCTGGCTATGGGCATGTCTTTATTATGATATAATTTCATCGTCCAGGCTGGCTTGAACTCAGGACAATTCTGCCTCAGCCTCTCAGATGCTGGAATTACAGGTGTACTCTAAGCTCTTGACTTTTTCGCCACAAAACCAAGGAGTCTTTTGTCCTTCATCCCTTGAGGCTCAGGAGACACCAGGACTCACCTGAGTTTTCTTAGCCTTCACTGGGCTAAAGAACAGTCTGTCCCCGGGAGGAGACCAGGATGGAGGTTGGTACTGGGCCAGGTTTTCCCTTAAAGGGAATGCATTTTAAGATTCCATTCATTGAGGGTCCTAGTTAATTAGCTAGTTGCAGGAATTCTATTCTATTTTCTCTACCTTTTCTCTCTGAAACATTCTTAGTGAGTTTTTCATAGCTGGGAATTCCTAGGGGTAGGGACTGAGGACCGAGGGGGCAGACTTGGGAAGAGAAGTACCTCATCAAGTCTGCTTGCACTTCCAGGGTGAGACTTGTGGGGTACCATCACTCCTGGGGACCCAGCTGCCTAACCATGACCACACCAACAAGAACAAGGATGAAAATAATAAAACACAAGGCTGGAGAGATGACTCAGAGGTTTAGAGCACTTGCTACTCTTACAGAAGACCAGGGTTCAATTCCCAGCACCCACAGTGTAGCTCACGATCACCTACAACCCCATCTCTAGGGATCCGACGGACACTTGTATACATGTACATGCATGCAGGTTAAACATTCATACGCATAAAGTGAAACTGATAAATAATTAAAATATAATAAAACACGCCACTTGAATTACTTGGGCATCTACCAGGTGCCAGAGGCTGTGTATTTTATGTCAGTTCCCTCATTTTGTCTTGAGAACACCCCTAAGGCACAGGTGTTGGTGGTGTTCCCATTTCTCAGAGGTGGAAACTGAGGGCCTGGCGGGTTACTTAACTTGGGCAAGGTGATACAGCTGGACAGGCACAGAGGCAGAAGTTAGCCCAAGACTTCTAATTTCAAAACCTTGGATCTCAGTTCTTGGCTCTAGCTACAGGAACCCCCTGTCGTCTTTGTGGCAAAAGTGTTTGTGTGTGTGTGTGTGTGTGTGTGTGTGTGTGTGTGTGTGCAAGAGTTTCACAAATATTTAGCTTTGCCTCCTCCATTCCTCCCAAACAGAGAAAAATTAGATAATGTAATACAACAACAACAATACAAGCTTCCCTCTTCCCCTGGGGTCAGACGGATCTGAGAAGGAGAAGTCCATGGTTCTCGTCCTGGCTTCTGGAGGGAGAAGGCGCCTACAGAGGGCTTTCCTCTGAACATCGCCACTGCTTCAAGATTCGACGCGCTCATCATGAAGTCACTTGAGTGTCTCCCGTGTGCTGTCTCGACTGTTCTTCGTGTGTCCCCAAGCCTAACTGGGCCTGGGCAAACCTGAGACCCTCCCTTAGCACCCCCAAATGCTTGCCTTTCATCTCTGTGAGGATAGAGAAGGCACCTTGGTGACAGCCCTGTGTGGGCTGCTCAGCTGAGCCGTCTGGGAGTTGGCCCAGAGCCATGGAGTGTGAGAAACTTTCAAATTTCAAAACCGCCCTGGGCCAATTTAATAAACTTCTGCCACCTCCATCCTCTCCACAGTTTAGAATTCTCAAATATTCACCCCCCGCAATCTAAGACGTGCACACAGGAATGGAAGAATTTTGGAATGCTAATAACGCAGAATTTTACAGCATAGCAAGGTGAATTCTCAAGGGGTAACGGTTAACATCTGCTTTCTCTTCTCCCAAGGTAGCAATGAAGAAACAAATCCACACAGCAAGCAGGAATGTGAGAGATGAGCTCCCCCGTTCCTCTGCAAAGGGGTAAGTTGTGCCCAGATCCAGTGCTAGGCACAGGAACCCAAACACTTGAGTGTAGTAAGATGGACAGTACGGGGGATGGGGGCGGGGCATAAACCAAAGTCATTTTCTCAGGGGGCACCGTCTAGTCTGTGAACAAGAGCCTTTCTTCCGGGGGGTCTGAGAGATGACAGGAAACACTCCACTTCCTCTCAGTGGGACAATTCTTAGCAGTCAGCATCAGAGCTGTGGTCCTGACATGTCCTCAGGGAACGGCAGGATGCTGCTGTGTCAGAAAGCAACAAAGTTAGAGCTCCCCCTCTGTTCTAGAAACGGGCTCTGGAGCACCCGGGCTCTGAGCATGCGCTCTTTGCAGGTTTCTGCGTTTCCACTGTCACACGTGCCCTCTGTGAGCCCTAGACACATATGAACCTAGGTCAAGCTCCAGATCTAGGGACCACAGTGCTGACCTAGCGGGTAGGGGGTTGCTGAGGACACAAGGTAGCTGGAGAGCAGCCCGAGAAATGAATTGGTGGTCAAGAACACCCAAACTGGGATACCGGAACCTATGTCTGGATGCTCACAACTTGCTGAAACTTCAGACCAGGCTAGCTGGCATCCTCTTCTGGCATCTAGGCACACACAAATACCTGCAAATAAAAAATAAAGTGAGAAGGTAAAGAAGTAGCTAGAGCCCACACTTGTTTTCTGACACTTCTTTTATCCCCTTGTCCCGTTTTTGAGATGGATTCTGGCTATGTAGCCTTGGCTAGCCTCAAACTCACTATGTAGCACAGGATAGCTTTGAACTCAGACACTCCTGCTCCAGTCGCCCAAGCACTGGGATTGCAGTTGTGAGTCGCTCCTTTCAGTTTATTTTATTTCTTTGGAGTTTCTCATTTTGGTAGAGAAAAAAAAAATTTCAATGACTTCAAATCAGCTGACTTAGAACATAATTTCTCATCTAGCCCTGCCCTCTGGGCTCACTTCAATAGCCCTATGGAGATGGTCCAGATCCAAATCCTGGAGCAGCATAGACATCCCCTTTCAGGGACTCTCTGGGTCAGTTTTTTCAGTTAAAAAAAAAAAATGACCGAGAACTTATTTTTAAAAATGAAGGGTGCCAAATTTGTGACTATGCAAGGATTTTTGTCACATTCCCTGTTCTTTCTTCTTGCTGAAACAAAGGCTAAGGCTCCCCCGAGGTGCAGTGGTAGCATCCGAGTCTCAGAGAAAGGTGACGGAAGGAATGGCCAAGCTGCCCTGCACAGATGCAGCTGTGGATCTTGGAAACCCTGAACCAAAGCTCAGGCTTTTCTCTCTTGCTTGCATAATGCAATTTAAATCCCTTGTTAATTTCCAGGTCGGGTTTCATTCATGAGGATAATCTTTAATTGATGTTAAATATAGGGATCAAGTGAAGCGCATTATTTCTTTTTTACAAAGTGCTAATTGTTCATGTTCTCATAAATTATTTTCTCCTCTTGTGTAGCGGGTCTTATGAAAGAACTTTCCAGCCACTGCTTTTAACCTCATCGTGTGGAGATTAGCCTGCAATCATCAGGTCGTTTAGATCCTTCCTGTGCAGATGAGTCTCACATCACCCTCCAGAGCCGGTGAGGAGAGGGAAGACGGGTGTGGAGCGTGCGGACATGTGGGTGGCTTGCGGACGCTAAAAATATTTATATTCAAACATTTTAAACTTTAAGCAGATCTTTTCAGCTGCTTCTGTTTCCGCAAAGACCCTTGAGAGTTTTGGCCCAAAATGACTCTTTTAATTGAGTTTAAAAAACATTGTTTTTTGTTTGTTTGTTTGTTTGTTTTTATTTTGAGAAAGAGACCCTCACTGTGTAGCCTAGGGTGGCCTCAAACTCATAATCTCCCTGCCTCCACCTCCCAGTTATTGGTATTGCACTAGTGCAATACCATGTTCAGCTTTTAATTAACTGATTAATTAGAACTTGTTTATTTTGTGCCTGTGCCACAGAACATGTATGTTGGTCAGAAGACAACATGGGAGCCAGTTTTCTCCTTCTATCATACGAGTCCCGGGGATCGAACTGAGGTTGTCAAGCTTGGCAGCCAGTGCCTTTACTCTCTGAGCCATCCGCTCAGCCCTTTTCATTTTGGTTTTAATTTTATCTTTTTTGACACATACATGGACAGTTCAGTGGTGCTGTGTTCGCATGGCTGTGCCACCATCACCTTCTCCAGACTCTAAAGCTCTCCGCACCTGTTAATGACAGTCAGTCTCTCCCATGCCCAGTGGGAAGTGCTCTCTTCCCTGTGATGTTGGTTATTCTAGAAAGTTCCTTACAGAAACAGACATACACAATATCCTTCCCTTCTTTCTTTTGTTCCTTTCCCTTTCTTTCTGTGCCGGCTAGTCTTATGTCAACCTGGCATATAAACTAGAGTTCTTTGAAAGGAGGGAGCCCTCATTGAGAAAATGCCTCTTTAAGATCCAGCTATAAGGCATTTCCTTAATTATTGATGGGGGCAGCCCCAGCCCATTGTGGATGGTGTCATCCCTGGGCTGGTGGTCCTGGGTTCTATAAGAAAGCAGACTGAGCAGGCCATGTAGAGCAAGCCAGTAAGCAGCACCCTCCATGGCCTCTGCATCACTTCTGGCCTCCAGGATCCTGCCCTGTTTGAGCTCCTGTCCTGACTTTCTTTGATGATCAGCCATGCTGTGGAAGTGTAAGCCAAATGAACCCTTTCCTCCCCAACCTATTTTTCAGTGATGGTGTTTCATCACAGCCATAGGAACCCCGACTAAGATAGTTCCTTTCTTTCTTAGACGTAGAGTCTCTCTATGCAGCCCTGAACTCACTCTGTACACCAAGCTGGCCTCAAACTCACAGAGATCTGCCTGCCTCCGCCTCCAGACTTCTGGGATTAAAAGTTTGTAGCTGGTCTCACTTTTTCTCTTTGACAGTGTTGATGTAGCCCGGCCTCGGGCTCACTATGCAGCCAAGGATGACCTTGAATTTCTCATCCTTCTGCTTTCATCTTTGATCACCCACTAAGTTAAAAACAAAAACAAAATAAACAAACAAAAAACAGTCTCAGGATGGCACATACTGGTCAGGCATCTGTTGTGTGACCTGGACAGATTGAACAAATACCTGTTTACCGGAGACAGGGCACAGGTAGTTGGCCAAAGAAATAGTCTATCCGGGACTAGCTTTGTTAAGCAACAGATTTATTGGTGTTACTTACAGGGATATGGATGATGCAAAACCTACCCCGGAATGGGAGAGAGCTCCCAACACTACAGCCCTAGAGCTCCCTGCCCAGCTCATAGGCAGCTCTAGAGATGAGTCTCCTCTTCCCCCACAAATGTTACAGGGAGGACATGAACCTTATAACTCTCTGTGCTCTCCGGTTCTTGTTTCTGCGAGCTTCCTGTGAGCATCTCTCCTCCATCCAGGAGGAAACGCTTCAACTAGTAGGGAATTACTACAGTTGGTAGTCCATGTCTGTGGTTCCAGGAAGTTGAGGCAGGAGGATTGCTTGAACCCAGGAGTACCAGACCAGCCTGGGCAACAGAAGGAGACTCCATCTCAAAGAGAAAGAGAGAGAATAAGAAGGAGGAGGAAGACAGTGGGAGGGAGGGAGAGAGGAGGGGGAGAGAAAAGGAGAATGAGAGAGAATAGTGATGGGGCTCTAGTTCAGTTGTCAGAGCGCCCAGGTAGCACACACAGAGCCTTGGTTTGATTCTTACTATTGCATAAATCATGCACCCTTAACCCAGACCACATACTGTGCTTAATACAAGGATATAACCTATGTGAAAGCAAGGAAGCGTGCTGTTTGGGAGATCCAAAGGCATTTTAGTGAATGTACTGGATGAGATGGTTTTTTTGTCATTTTGCTTTTTTGTTGGATTGTTTCTCTGTGTAACAGTCCTAGCTATCCTGGAACTCACTTTGTAGACCAAGCTGGCTTGGAACTCAAAGGGGTCTACCTGCTTCTGTGTCCAAAGTGTTGGGATTAAAGGTGTTAGTCACCACCCCTCGGCAATGAGATGGTTTTTGGAGGAAGCAGTCCTGCACAGGGGCAGAATGGATCCCGCGGGAAGGGACATCAGGAACAGAGGTCCACATAGGGAGGCAAGAGAGGACTCCAGGGCTGAGGAATGAGCTCAGGTGCACGAACACATGCACACACATAGAGATTAATTAAAGAAATAAGTAGCTGAGTGTGGTGGTGCACACCACACCTTCAATCCCAGCACTTAGGAGGCAGCAGGTGGATCTCTGTGAGTCTGATGCCCTGCCTGGTCTATGTAGTGAGTTCTGAGCCAGTCAGGGCTACACAGTGAGACCCTACCCCAGTAAACAAGCAAGCAAACAAACAAACACATAAGGAGTGCAGGAGAGTTTTTGAGCAGAGACATAAAAGGGTGGAGGGTGCTTGGAAGCACAGTTCAATGACGATGACAGTCACGGATGATGACAGTCACTCTGAGCATGGCTGAAGAAGACGGTTTGTCCTAAGTAGCAGCCTGTTCAGGGGTGGGGTGGAGGCCACAGGGGTGGGGTGGAGGTCACAGGGGTGGGGTGGAGGTCACAGGGGTGGGGTGGAGGTCACAGCAGCAGCTCCCTTTGGCTGTAGGTCCTGCACTGACTTTAGAATCAGAGAGGATAAAAGGTCTTGTCAGACCCTGACTTCTGACGTTGGGATTTGTGTGGCCCTGGGTAGGTCAGAAAGCTGACTCTAGCTGAGGAAGCCGGGCACTTTGCTCCTTCACCTCTTCTGTGATTCTTTATGAATGACTTACCACAGCCAAGCTTTTCCTGAGGACTGCTGCCTGCTCCAGGGAATCACCGAAGCACTGCCCAGGCCTGCGGTCTCTAGCTCCTACCCGGGGCGCAGCCCCTCACAACCTGTCACAGTTTTCGGGTGACTGCTTGTGGCAGGATCTATTTTTGATTCAAGAATGGATTTTTTTTTCTATTCTCCAAGTATGCAGCATGTCCTTCAAATTGCCTCTGGAATTCTTGTGCAGGGCCAAGCAGGAGTGATTGGAGGGATGGTACGGTCACTCAAGTAAGAGCCAAGCTTCTTGAGGGAATGGTACTGCATGTGTTCGTGGGGGTTTCTTGGGTAGTGCATCGGGGGAGGACAGAATGGGGAAGTCTCATAGGTCCCGTCAAAGATTGTAGGAACTCAGGTCCAGGGCGGATATGACCCCAGGGCATTGACCGAGTGGTATGGAGGCAACGGAGCTGTGTATGGAGGGGAGGGTGTGATGATGGAGCCACCATACATCCATCTTCTTGAGCCCAAATAGATGACTAACAAGTGATCAGAGTCCTCTTAGACTTGATATGCCCATGATCCCAGCGTCCTGGAGTCACCCTGGGCTAGGGGCGAGCCCTGGTAATGATTGACCAAGTTTCCCATACTTTAGAGGGATGTATATCGCCTCCCCCACAACATTGACTTAGAGAAAATGAAAGTATTGCTTGGACTTGCCTTTGAAGGTGGAGACTTAGTACCTGCTGTGCTCTCCACGTCAGCAGCCCTGTCCCAGAGGAGCACTGAGCGGGAGCTGAGGACTGCCGGTCTGATAGGAGAGCAAGGTCACAGGGGGAGATAGGACTCTAGAGATATAGATATAGATATAGATATAGATATAGATATAGATATAGATATAGATATAGATAGAGTCCTTTCTCCAACCTGTGACAGCACCCCTCCCTCCTAGTACCCCACCCCCACCCCAGCGCCCTCCCTTCAGGATACCAGACTGACTTCAAACCATATAGGCATTTATAACCTTGACCTTCTGATTCTCCTAATACTGAATGCTGGGGTTACAGGTATGCACCAACACCCCTGCTTTATGGGGTGCTAGGGATCAAACCCAGCAGCCTCATGTGTGTTAGGCAAGCCCTTTACTCACTGACAATGTCCCAGCCCACTGCTGAACTATTTAAATGACCTTTATCTGTCCAAGCAATGCTTTAATCTGTTCTCTTCTACCTTCGAGCTTATTTCAGTTTAAAATTTTATTTTAAAATTTGCAATGCCTGGGCTTGAACCTGTGACCTTTTGCATGCTAGACAAGCACAGTATTACTGCTCTACAGGTACAGCTTAGTTGATTTGGTTTTGTTTCTTTGAGACAAGGTCTTTCACCATATAGCCCAGACTTGTCTCTAATTCTCTTTATAGCCCAGACAGGTCTTAACTTGTAATCCTCCTGCCTCAGTCTTCTCAGTGTTGAGATTACAGGTACCACCACATCCACACATTCCTTTCTGTTAACATCTTTAGAAAAATATGTCTATTTATTAATTATTCTGGAGTGTCTCTCTGTGTGTGTGTGTGGAGGTCAGAGGACACTTCTGGGAGTTGGTTCTCTTCTTCCACCTTGTTGAGGCAAGGTCTCTTGTTTCTGCACACTATGTACTTCTGCTCTCAGGCTTCTGGGAGGTTCTGTCTCCACCTCCCATCTCCCTGCAGGTATGCTGGGATCACAAATGTGTTTTGGGGACCGAGTTACTGACAGCTGTGTGTCACCTGGTGCTGGGAATTGAACTTTAGCACTTTAAGCAACACGTGCTCTGACATGCTGAGCCACCTCCCTAGCCCCGTCAGATACAGGCTTTGTGTATCTGTGTTTTTATCTCTTGGTCACACCTAGGTGGAGAATGGCTAGATCATACAGTGACCCTGGCTTCACTTTTTGTGGAGTTGCCAAACTCTTTCCAGTGGTTGTGGCATTTTACATCCATGCCAGCAATGCGCGAGGGTTCTGGTTTCTCCCCATTCTGTCTCTCTGTGGATTATAGCCTCTCTAGTGAGGGAATGTGATGCTCATGCCTCTAATATTAATGACACTGAGTGACATCTTCTCATGTGTTTATCAGCTGTTTGTATATCTTTTGGAAAATATCTACTTGTACTTCAGCCTAGTTAAATTTTTAACTGATATGTAAAATCACTAAACTCTCCCATGTTAATAGAGTACCTCCACACAGTGTTTCAGTACACGTATCCCTTGTGTGATCCTGTGAAACAAATCAATTTCCTCAAACATCCATTGGAGAGCAAGGAGAACTCTGAATGAACCTGCACAAAATTATAAACTTAAAATATTGTGAGATTTTTGTTTGCATTTTTTTTTTTGCCCTTCAATTGTGTGATTCTCAAGGGTGACGTTTTTAGATGACAGCATCGTGTCACCTGTCAAAGGGTGGAGGCGTGTAAACATCCAAACAGCCTTTATGCTGACTCTCTGAGATATACAGTATAGAACAGCTGCCTGTGGTCACCTACAGCTCAAAGACGCTGGAACTTCCGACTCTTATCCTGCTGTGCAGCTTAGCACTGACTGGCCAGCCTTGCCCCAGCCTGTCTTCCCCCTACTCCCCCAGCCTTCGGTAGCCACTACTTTGCTCTGAGCCTCTCTGAATCAACTTTTTCACATTCCACATGTGTGAATGTGAGCTACCTGTTCTTCTGGCTTGTTTCATTTAAGCTCCACTATGTTGTGGCAAATGACAAGTTCTCATTTTTAATGACTTAGTAGTATTCCCTTATAAATTTGTAGAGCATGTCTCTGTCCACTTTCAGCTGATGGACACCTACATTGTTTCCTTTCTTGGTTGCTGTGAAGCCGAGCTGCAATGACCTTGGGAATGAAGTGGTGGCATTGACTTCCTTCGATTCCTTTGGACACAGGGTTTGTGGTGAAGTTGATGGGTCATCTGCTAGTTGTAGCCTTCAATTTTTTTGAAAATTCTCTGCACTGTTTCCCATAATATCTGTGTGACCTTACATAAGCATGGCATATAAGGGTTCCTTTTCCTCCACATCATCACCAGCATGTGTGATTTTGTTTTTTTTCTTTCTGGTAGCAGCCATTCGTGCTGGAGTTAGAGGACCTCTCACTGTGCTTTTGATCTGCATTTGTCTGGCAATGTTCCCTCACACTGAACTTTATTTTGTATACGATTGGCTGATGTGGGAAGTCCTTCTGTCTATGTGTTGCTTTTATTGGTTAATGAGTAAAGAAGCTGCTCTGGCCTGTGATAGGACAGAGTAGAGCCAGGCAGGAAAATTAACTGAATGCTGGGAGAAAGAAGGCTAGGTCAGTGAGACACCATGTAGCTGCTGCTGGAGGAGAAAGATGTCGGCTCCTTCCTGGTAGGCCACTACCTTGTGGTGGTGCACAGATTAATAGAGATGGGTTGATTTAAGATGCAAGAGTTAGCTAAAAATACACTTAAACTATTGGCCAAACAGTATTACGATTAATACAGATATCTGTGTGATTATTTCAGACTTGAGTGGCCGGGAACAAATGAACAGCCTCCCCTAACAATTGGCCATTTCTGCACCTAAGAAAAAGAAAGAAAGAAAGAAAGAAAGAAAGAAAGAAAGAAAGAAATGTCTCCTTGGATCTATTGTTCATTTTTATGTTGGGTAATGGGATTTTTCTTTTTCGGGTTGATTTTTTTGAGTCAGGATCTTATTTATCCTGGGCTGGCCTCCAGCTTGCTGTCCAGCTGAGGATGACTTTGAACTTCTGATCCTCCTGTCTCTACTTTCTAAGTGCTGGGGTTCCAGGTGTGCTCCCCCATGCCCAGCGTATGTAGGACTGAGCATCCACCCTGGGCTGCGGCGTATGAGGTGTGCGCTCCAGGAACTGAGTCACAGCCCTTCCTGAGATTGCTGAGTTTTTAAGAGTGACTTACGTGTAGCGAGCATCTCCTCTCTTCTCTTGATTTGTCTCTTTGTAGTGCTGAAGCTTTCAGTTTCACTGTGATTTCTGTGGTTTTACTCCCTGTGCTTTTGGAGTCTTTTTTTTTTCTAATTAGTGGTTTGTCTTTTTGTTACTGGGCAGCAATAGCTCTTTGTATGTTCTATTCTAGTAAAAGTCCTGTACTAGATGTGCCACTTGTAATTTTAAAAAATCACTTTTGGTGTGGCAGTTTGAATGAAGCTGGCTCCCATAGGCTCCTATGTTTGAATAATTGGTCCCCAGTTGGTGGCACTGTTTGGGAAAAATTGGAAGGTGAGGTCTTGCAGGAGGAGATGTGTCACTGGGGTGGCCTTACTATTCTCAGGGTCTCTCTTTCTTGCTTTGTACTCGTGGACCAGGTGTGAGCTCTCAGCTCTTCCTGCCTCCTTGCCTTCTCTCCGCCATCCTGGACTTTCTGAAACTGTAAGCCCAATTACATGCTTTCTTTTGTAACTTGCTTTGGTCGTGGTATTTTATCACAGCAACAGAAACATAACTAAGACATTGGGGTTGCCTTTTCACTTTTTTGTAGCACAAAGGGTTTTCATTTTCTCTTATTTGGAGACAGTTCTTATGTTTCCTAAGCTATTTTCAAAAGATTCGTTAAAATCCTTTTAATTATGTAAGCATGTGACTGTGTATGTGCGTGAAATGCCCATGTATGCCAAAAGAGGGCGCCGGGTTGCAGGAACTTGTGCCCTGCTGAAGTGGGTACTTGAAAGAGAACTCAAGGCCTCTGAAAGCGGGTGTGCTCTTATCTGCCGAGTTGTCTCGCATCTCCCGTCCATCTTCCAAGGTTTTAAACTTGAATTTGTTTATTCCTCTTTTTCTTCTTCCTCCTTCATTAGAGCAATGATCCATTTTGAGTTAATTTTTATTCTCCCATGGTGGTGGGGGCCTTGAGCATGCTAGGCAATTGAGTGCTCTCCCACTCAGCTACTCCCTGATTCTAGTGTTAATTTTCATGCGAATTGGTATATAGATACGACTCTAGCTGTCTCACCGTTTGCTGAGACTAGCCCTTCTCCACTGGATTATCTTGGTACCACTGTCAAAAATCAATTGGTGGTCAATGCAATGGCTTTATTTCTGAAGTCTCGGCTCACCACACCATTGAGCACTATTGATTGGTTTGTCTTCCTCCCTGTTCATCCACCCCCTTCCTAGGTACAGGGACACCTGCCCAACAGGGTTGGTGAAGAGTTTGGGGTGATGGATAGGGACTGCCAAGCCCTTTGATGTTGGGGCAGGAGACACGACACACTACATTTCCCGTGATCTTAGCTGTTTTTCAAAGACCACTCTTTCTTTCTTTGGTCTCCTTGTTGGAACTGGTCAGAAACTTTCCTGGAGCTGAGGGCTCTCTTGGGCACCAGGGTGTTGAATCCTGTGCGACATGTAGTTAAATTAGGGTCATCTGTGAATGCTGTGGGCCAGCACCCGTTGGTCCCCACAGGGCCAGGAAGCAAAGCCTGGCCCACGTCCTCAGGGCACAAGGTGACTTCCTGAGAGCCAGACAGGGGAGGGGCAGATCCAGGGCGCAACTTGGTGGCTCTTCCCTTTTCTCTGGTCGTTCCCTTTTTTTCTTGTCCGAAGCGGCTGCAGGCTGGGCAAGCAGAAGCCGGGGGTCCTCTGGGTCTCCGTCGTCCCTGGAGGCAGTGGCCAAGTCTGCAACCCTGCGACTTGGTGGCCTGGTGGCTCAGGATGCGGCCAGGGTGGCGCCAAGCTTCCCTGGTTGGAAAATGAACACAAAAGAACAAACACGGAGGCCTGCACTATGCTAATGCGGCACAGCCCTGACCACCGTCACGCGGTGCCTCATCATCACTGCCTGGGCCCCGGCCGTGAGCAGCAGGATGCACTGCGGCTGATGGCGGCTCTGATAGCGTGGGGCTCAGCGGGTTTCTCGCCGCTCGGGAGCCCGAATTGCCAGTACAGTTGGGGGTGGGGGTGGGGGCGATGTACTTCCCTGTTAGATTGAAAAAGTGATCGATGCCAGACTAAAAAAGTTCACATGGCGCCGTGGAGCACGGAGGGCTAAGCCAGGTCCTTCCACCTCACCTTCCCGAACCCCAGAGCTTACCCTGCGCCCTGACAGCGAGGTGACCCTGCCGGATTCTGAATACGCATAGCGATTTGGCTTTTTCTCATTCTCTCCATCATCCTGGTACACAGGCCGCTCTCTCGTTTGCTTCTTTTTAAAGGAAGAAATGTGCCTGGAGCGGCTTTCCACACTAGCAGGCACAGCCTTGTCTAATTCTTTCCAAATGCCACACAATATTCCACAATACTACGGTGAAATAATTAATTTAACTTGTCTCCAACTACTACTAATTAAATGTTTGCTGCACACAGGCCTTTTAACTGAGCCCCTGACTTGTACTGTCTCACTCAATCCTCAGGAGAGATTCTAGAAGGTGGGTGTAGCAGTTTATTTCATGAGGTGTGAAGAAGCAGAGGTGCCGGGGTGGACTTGAGACAGTATAGCTGGACAGTGGCAAAGTCAGGATTCCAGCTTTTCCACCCCCAACCCCAGGGCTCGGGCCCGCACAATGTGCCCCTCAGGACACAGACCTTCAGTTATTTTCGTGTCCAGGCAAACTCCTTATCCCACAAGCGAGCGCTTCTGTTTCTGTGGGATTCTGCAGGTCTCATCCCGGTGGTTCCAGACCAATGATTTTGATCTAGGAATTAGAGAGTAGAAACCATCACTTTACATGACAGAGCATCTGGATCGAAAAGAGATGTCCTGTTTCTTCTGCAAAGATACTTCTGTCTCTTTCAAGGCATTTTGTGTGTGTTGCATGACCCTTTGTGCATACCTTGCGTTTAAAGGCTGGCCTCCAAGGGCGGGGTTGCGGCTCTGTGGGATCGCTCTCACATGCACTGTATCCCCAGCTCAGACACTGGTCTCAGCTGTCTTGCTTTCTCCAGTTAATATATGCGGAGATCATTCTCTATTGGCATATGTGTGTACCTTATATAATTATATATATGCAATTCTTTTTCTTGTATTTTAGATTCAATTCTGTTTTTTTTAAATTTATTAAGGCATTCAAAAATTCCAAAGTAAAAATAGCAAAATCAGGGATACACTGACTCATTTTTGTTTTGCTAGGAAGACACTTTTCACTTCTCTGTGTGATTACATTTGCTAATTTTCAAAACAATTCCTGGGATTTTTATCTATATATGCCCCAGGAACATACAGGGAAGATCACACTGTTCTCTGAATTTCAAATTATGTTTTCTGTTTTCTGTAGTATTTCATGAATTCATTATTTGTGTGTGTGTGGTATGCATTTGTGTGTATGCATGTTTTTTTTTGTGTGTGTGCTTGGGTGGGTGGGTGGGTGCACATGTATAGGTGTGTCAGGAAACAGAAGCCTGAGGTTGATGTGGGAAATCATTCTCCATGGCTCTCCTGCCTTATTCAATGAGGTAGGGTTTCTCAATCAAACCCAGAGTTCACTGATGATGGTGGCCTTGCTGCCCTGCTTGCTCTGGAGATCCCTCCACCTCCAGGGGCTGGAATTATAGGCTGGTAGCCACACCTGCCCGACATTTCTGGTCCTCACACTTGTGTAGCAAGTGCTTTATCCACGGAGTCACCTTCTTAGTCATGAATGCATTTGTAATGTTTAAAGCTTCCAACTATTGAGCATGTAGTATATGTACAAAGATAGGTAGAGGGATGGGATGAGCCTGCTGGTAGAGTGCTTGCCTAGCATGCCCGAGGCCCTGGGTTCCAGCCCAGTACCACATACTTAATAAAAGCTGAAGAAGGAAAGCCAGGGTTTAACTCCTCATGGACTGGGTAGCTAGCTTAACCAACATTATCAAGTCATCAAAACTGCTCCCCCCTTATTTCTGACAGCTAAACCTATACCAAAATATGTGCAGTTTGTCTCCCTTTAGATTCTTCCTTCTCTCCATTGGTTGTTCCATTAATTCATGTTTCCGTAGCAAATTATAATTGCTAATGTTCTGCTATCTATCTATCTATCTATCTATCTATCTATCTATCTATCTATCTTTCTATCTATCTGTCTATCATCTTCTATATGTTTGGGTTTTTGAGACACTGTCTCACTGTGTAGTCTTGGCTGGCCTGGAACTCAATATAACCATGCTGGCCTCAAGTCATTATGTAGTCAAGGATGACCTTGAACTTCTGTTCCTTCTGCCTCTACCTCCAGAGTGCTGGGGTGCCATGGATATGTCACCATCCCCTGCCCTGTATGCTATGTTTGCACATGAACTTACTATCTAGTACTTGTCTCCCAAGAAGTGTTTAACTGATGCTTTAGTGGATTTAGAGCCCACATTTAGAGCCAGCTCAGGGGCTTGTGTAGTATGCACAAGGCCTTGGGTTGGAGAGACTCATCATTGCCTCCACTTCAAAGCATCACTCGTCACAGTTCACTGGCCAGATCCAGTTCTATGGCTTTGACTAACTGAGAGAATGAGAACTCTAGGGGACTCAAGAGACAGGCTATAGTATTTCCCGGGTAGTTGTATTGTGATCTTGACTAAGAAGACTCAAGGAAGCTGAGGCAGGAGGACTGCTTGAGTTGCCAGCTATCAAGGGCTTCATATGGAGATCTAGTTAGCCAGAAACAAAACGCAGAGGAGTAGGAGGAAGAAGAGGAGGGTCCAATAAAGATATCCCAGGGTCACACGCGCAGCTTGTGGGGGTCTCTGTGATCCCCACAGCCAGCAGAGAGACAGCTAAGGGAGGCAAGAAGGCAGCTTGGTTCAACACGACCCAATAGCAGCCATCGGTCTAAACTTCAGGATCCTGACCCCAAGTTGTTTATTAAGTACAGCACAATTGGTGACATATGAATCTTCTTGAGGAACAAAGTAAGCTGAAGAAAGGGCTGTGACTCCACCGAAATTCTGTAAGGTACCTGTGGCACCATCCCAAAAGATGGGTTCCATAGTTTGACCGAGAAAAACAAGCTTATGATAAGGGTCTGGGGATGGTCCAGTGTGGTCCCTGATCACACAGATAGCTCAAGGTCACCGGGCTAGAGACCGCAGCTGCTCCCAGCCTTCTGGGAAGATAACAGGTTAGACATTCCTTCCCTCGAAGGAACAACCAACCCTGTGTGCTAACGTTCCAGGTTCCCATAGTGCCTACCTATGAACACAAGGACCTCTGTGCCTACTATAATAGCTGACTCCAGGGGAGAATAAATATGATTTTCTGTCTTAAGATGAAAAGATATTAGTACAGTTTCTTCTGAGTGTAGCCTTTACTGCCTAGTACTTTGGTCACATTTTAGTTTTACTTTTTAAATTTTATTTGTTTATTTATTCTTATGGGTACATGCATGCGTGTGTGTGTGTGTGTGTGTGTGTGTGTGTGTGTGTGTGAAGGGACCTACTTGGGAGAGTATGTTCTTCCTTCTACCATGTGGGTCCTGGGGATTGAGTCCAGGTCATCTCATCTGGTTTAGCACTAAGGCCCTTTCGTCCTCTGAGCTATCTCACACACCCCATTTTATTTTATTTTTAATTAATCTTTTAGTATTTATTTATTGTGTCCTTGTGTGCATGTGTGTGTGTATGTGTGTGTGTGTGTACATGCTGTGGTGTGAGTGAAGGTCAGAGGACAACTTTTTAAAATTAATTTAATTTTATTTAATTTTGTGTGTCTGAGTATGCAGATGTGTATGAGCCTGCATGCGTCTCCGTGTACCACACGTGTGCCTGGTAACCATGGAGGCCAGAAGAGGATGCTGGACTCCTTGGAACTGCAGTTACAGATGGTGGAAAGATGCCCTGTGGGTTCCGGGAATAGAACCTGGGTCATTTGGAAGATCAGCCAGTGCTCTTCGCCTTCCCTCCATAGGACAACTTTGGGGAGTTGGTTTCTTCCTTCCCCCATGTGACTCCTAGAGGCTGGACTCAGGTCATCAAGGCAGGGGGACAGCATGCTGACCTGCCGAGCCATCATGCCTGTCCCTCAGTAACATTTTAAGATTGGCCTCGTGGCCCGAAGCTCCTCACAGTGTTTGTTTCTTTGTTGTCATTGCTATTGCACTTGGATTTCAACTTCATGTGTGTTTTCTAACGGATTGTAATTTATGTATATCAAAGTTATTCATTTTTACACATTGAATGTGTAATCCATCATTTTACTGAAATCTCTAGGTTTCCCTATAAAATTCAGTCAGTTAGGGGCTGAAGATGTGGCTCAGCAGGTAGAGTACTGGTCTTTCAGGAAGTCCTGTGTCTGATGCCCTACTATACATCTGTAATCTCAGCACTTGGGAGGCAGTAGCAAGATGTCAGAAGTTCAGGATTATCCTCTCGGTTACACAGAGAGTTCAAGGCCAGCCTCAAATACATGAAATCCGTTCTGGGAAGAAAAGCAAAACCAACCAACCAACCAACCAACCAACCAAACAACCAACCAACCAACAGCAACAACAGGCGACAAAGCTTCTTTTGGATTAAGCAGTTTTATTTTTTTATTTGTGTATATGTGTCTGTCTGTAGGAGGGTGTGGCCCATGTGAGCAGGTGCTCAGGGAAGCTAGAGGAGGGTGTCGGATTCTGTGGAGCTGGAGCCTTATTAGGCTGTGGCACCTGGCGTAGGAGCTGGGGCCCAAACGCAGGTTCTCCAGAACATCTTTATGAGCATGGAGTTTGGAAAGAAATGAGGGCCAGGTGTGTTTTCTGTATTTTCAAAACAAAATATCTTGAAAAACAAAATGTTCAGGCACATTTACTGAAACCTGGAATTCTTTCTTCTCTGGGAATCTTGGCGGGGTCCACACTGCTGCTGTTGCTACAGGGCTGTGAGCCTGGGGTCCAAGAGCAGTCCTCGGAGACTTCAGCCCCTCCCAGCTTCAGAGGACACAAAGGTCCCTAAAGGCATTTGCATTTGAAATGTGGTGGGCACTTTCAGAGTGACAAGCATGGAATAATGGTGACAGCAGCCACCCAGGGCTTGCTTGTGACCTTGCTGGGGCTGTTTGTGCTTGACCAAGGGTGAGGCCAGTGCAACCCTTTAGCATTTTATTATGGAAAATTTCAAACACGCAGAAAAGATGAAAGAGTTGCCTGGGCACAGCCCACACCCTGCACCTAGCCGGCAATCTGTGTCCTGCCCTAGTTGTTTTAATTATGTAACTAGCATCTGTCCTGCCTTTCATCCACCTGAAGTGGTCTTCAGTTTTTGATGCATTTCAAAGTGAATTGGAGGCCTCCGTAAATTCTATCTGTGAAAGTTTCAGCGTGTGTATCTTTAGGTAGAGTTCAATGCCTACTTTTAGTACTCTGTAAGATTTTTAAAAATTACATTTATTTATGTGCATATGGGTGTGCTTGTGTGTGTGTGTGTGTGTGTGTGTACATGTGTGTGTGTGCGCATGTGTGCCTGTGTGTGTACATATATACCATGGAGCTCTTGTCAGGAGATAGTTCTTTCCTTCCACCATGTGGGTCCTGGGAATTGAATTCAGGTCATCAGGCTTGGTGGCAGGTGCCTTTTCCCTCTGAACCATCTCACCAGACCTATTTTCAGTTCTTTTGCTTTTCTCTGTGTAGTCCTGGCTGTCCTGGAACTTGCTTTGTAGACCAGGCTGGCCTTGAACTCACTGAGATCTGCTTGCCTCTGCCTCCCAAGTACTGGGATTAAAGGCATGTGCCACCACTGCCTGACAAAGAAATTGGTGATTTAAAAAAAATTTTATTTATATTTTAAGAATATGAGTGCCCTGCATGTACACCTGCATACCAGAAGAGGGCACCAGATCTCATTACAGATGGCTGT
The DNA here is from genome assembly GCF_982192425.1 of Myodes glareolus. NCBI lineage: Eukaryota > Metazoa > Chordata > Mammalia > Rodentia > Cricetidae > Myodes > Myodes glareolus. Next base: position 70,708,910 of record NC_142028.1, on the reverse strand, counting down.
GAGTCACCCTGTGGGTGCTGGGAATTGAATTCAGAACCTTGAAAGAGCAACCAGTGCTCTTAACCTCTGAGCCATCTCTCCAGTCCTGTTTTTAGTACTTTTCATCCAGGTAAAATTCGCACCTAATTCAACGTACAAACTTACGTATGCTATTCTGTGTGACCTGACAAATTAGCCCCCATTCTGGTTATGCAATAGTCACATCCTTCTAGAAAGTTCCTTGGTGCTTCTTCCTTGCACAGTCTTCACCTTCACCCCTTCACCTCAGTCAGCCGCAGCTCAGTTCTTTCCTCCCAATCGATTAGTTTGAGATATTCTAGAACTCTGTGGAGAAGAAATCACACCCCTGCCGGGTTTCCTCATTATGTAAGACACTGAGAAGATGGCCCCCAGCAGCTCAGAAGCAGAGCCTGCACCACAACCTGACCATGTGACCTCCTGGAACTGGAATTTCCCAGCCTCTGGAATTGCTCAGATGAATGTTGGTTATCTGAGCTACCTGGTCTGCTATCTTTTGTTTTTAATAGTGTGAGCTGAATAAAAACACACCACAGACAGACAGACAGACAGACAGACAGACAGATGCCTGAATTAATTAACTAATTTTTAAATTTTTTTTAATAGTTTCATTTGTGTATGCGATGTATTGTGAACTTGCTCACCCTGCTGTATTTGTCTACTTCCCTCTCCTTTGGACAATTCTCCCCCCTGCGCCCCCCCCCACTAGTCCCCTCCTACCCTTATGGCGTACATTTCTGTGCAGGTCTTATGGCAGTGGCCATAGCTGCTGTGTATTCATGATTTTATCAGCCTCGTACATCTACAAGGCAGTGTTTCGTGGGATTCCTCCCATCCTCCAGCACTTACAACCTTCCTGTCCCACTCTTCACGATGCTCTCTGGTTTTGCGGAGAGTGACGTAAGTGTCCCATCTAGGGACGGACACTCAATAGTATTCATTGGCAACCTTTTCCTGGTTGAGTCTCCGTATTAACCATTGCCCACTGCGAGATGAAGTGTCTGTAGGAAAGGTGGGTGACATTGCCGGACTAAGGGTGCAAGTTTAAATGTTTAGAAAGTGGTTTAGCTGCATGGCTGTTTGGCTTAATAGTAGTAGCAAGTTCCTCTTGAGGGACTGTGACGTCCCCAATCCTAGGTGTTTGCTCAGGTCTCCAGGACCAGATGCCTGAATTCTTTACAGTTTCTAGGTAGTACGAATGACAATGTTGTGAGCACTGTGTGTGAGTCTTTTATGGATGCATTTCTTCCTTCCTCTTGGGAAAATAGTGAGGAGTACAAGTGTTGAGTTGCAAGATGTATATACAGGTTCCTAGGGAAAGTACCAGAACTTCTCTCAAAACGCTTTATATGGCCATCTGCAATGTGTGAAAGCTCTGGCTTTTCCATAGCTTTGCATATGCTCAATGGTGTACCGTGAATTCTAATTGGTCATAGTAATAAAAACCCGGAGTCAGATATTGGGGTAAATGCTGAAAGATCAGAAAGACAAAGGAACAAGCCAGAGCCACTTTTACCTCACCAACTTTCTAGCCTGAAAGGGGGCAAGCTCCTGTCTCCACCATCCTTATATTCCTCTCTCTGCCCCGCCAAATTACTTTCCATCTCCACCTCCCTAGTGCTGAGATTAAAGACCTGTGCCTCCCAAGTACTGGGATCAAAGGCATGAGATCCAAATGCTAGGATTAAGGACGTGTGCCCCCACTGCCTGGCCTCTATGGTGGTTAACTAGTGGCTAGCTCCACCCTCTAATCTCCAGACAAGCTTCGTTTGTTAGAGCACAGACAAAACACCGCCACACAATGGTGTCTGGCCTTTGCTCTGGCACTTAATGGGCATAAATCTTGTGTTAAGGAAATAGCTTATTCTAGGAAGAGTTCTCTTTCTCTCCTCAATATCTGGTATGTTAGTCAGCTTTCTGTAAGTGTAACAAATGTTTGCGAAAACATTGAAAAGAAGAAAAGTTTATCTTGACCCAAGTTTTGAAAAGTTCAGACCACGGTTGGGTAGACCTGTTGCTTTTGGGTCTGAGATGAGGCAGTATATCAAAAAAAGTGAATGTTTGGTGGAATAAGCTCTTTGTGCTATACTGAAGAGAGAGACACAGAGACACAGAGATGAAGAGACAGAGACACACAGAGAGACAGAGACAGAGAGACAGACGGGGATGGAGAGAAACAGAGACAGAGACAAGAGGGTCCTATTTAAGGGCACAGCTGTATGTGACAGAAGACTTTCAACCAGGTTCCACATCATTTGAAAGGTTCCACTACTGCCTCCCAGGGCTCCACAGCCTAGGGACCACACTTGAACACATGAGTCTAGATGGCACTTAACTTAAACCATAACATCTGGAGTGGATACTGCATTAGAGCTTGTACATTATTTTCCACAAGCTACAGAATGGGAAAAGATCTTCATCAACCCCACATCAGACAGGGGGCTAATCTCCAAAATATACAAAGAATCCAAGAAATTGGTCATCAAAATAACAAATAATCCAATAAAAAAATGGAGTACAGACTTAAACAGAGAGCTCTCAACAGATGAATCTAAAATGATTGAAAGACACTTAAGGAAATCCTCAACATCCTTAGTCATCAGAGGAATGCAAATCGAAACAACTCCGAGATTCCATCTTACACCTGTAAGAATGGCCGAGATCAAAAACACTGATGACAACTTATGCTGGAGAGGTTGTAGGGAAAAGGGAACACTTCTGCATTGCTGGAGGGAATGCAAGCTGGTACAACCCCTTTGGATGTCAGTGTGGCGATTTTTCAGAAAATCAGGAAACAACTTTTCTCAAGACCCAGTAATACCACTTTTGTGTATATACCCAAAGGATGCCCAGTTGTGCCACAATGACATGTGCTCAACTATGTTCATAACAGCATTGTTTGTCATAGTCAGAACCTGGAAACAACCTAAATGCCCCTTGACCGAAGAATGTGACTGAAGATAAGGAAATTGTGGTATATTTACACAATGGAGTACTACACAGCAGAAGAAAATGACGACATCTTGAAATTTGCAGGTAAATGTATGGAGCTATAAAACTTCATATTGAGTGAGGTAACCCAGACCCAGAAAGACAATTATCACATGGACTCACTCATAGGTGGTTTTTAGACGTAAGGCAAAGAAAACCAGCCTACAAATCACAATCCCAGAGAACCTAGACAACAATGAGGACACTAAGAGAGACATACATAGATCTAATCTACATGGGAAGTAGAAAAAAACAAGACCTCCTGAGTAAACTGGGAGCATGGGGACCTTGGAGGAGGGTTGGAGGGGGAAGGGGAGAGGCAGGGAGGGGAGCAGAGAAAAATGTAGAGCTCAATAAAATCAATAAAAAAAGAAAAAACCCTATTTATTTTTACTTTTAGCTTAGTGTGTATGTATGTGTCTGAGCTGCTTGATGTGCATTCTGGGAACCTAACCAGGGTCCTTTGCAAGAGCAACATGAGCTCGTAACTGCTGAGCCTCATGGTGGTTTTCATCAGCCCTCTGGTGGATGACCTTTGTCTCATGCGCAGTTATTGGTAGACCCATGCTAACTCTTACAGCGTGGGCTCTGCCTATAGCTACTAGGCAGTGCTTGAAGTCATTGTCTCTGAAGCCAGAGGGGTCAGATTCCAGCTCTACCCATTCCCAGCCACACAGTGTAGCCGAAAGCTCAGAGAGGCAAAGACAGAGTTAGAATACAGAGATAACACAGGCTCTCCATCCCTCCTTGAGATGGGGGAGGGACAATAATAGAGTAGTTTCTAGGGTCGTTAGGGGCAGCGGTGACAGGTACAGCCGCTTTGTGCAGAGCCTGGCACACAGGAACCTGGAAGAGACAGCACCGCACCCAGTTGACTTGAATCAGTTCCGCTGTCCCTTCCCTGGTGGCAATGTTGTCATCTAGACTGGCAGTGAGAATGTGAGGAATGCAAACCCTGGTTCCCTGGATGTCTGGTTGGACTGGTGAAGGGAACTGTCTCTTCCTGGGTTGATCCAACCGGCTGCCCACCAGCTGCCCACTGGCTGCCTGCTGGCTGCGTTCCACATCACCCATGCCTTCACTATGCTGTTGTTGAAGAAGTGGCATTGGTGAGCATCGAATCAGGATAGGTTCTTGTTTCTGGTTTTGTTTTCTATCTTTTTCTTGTTTTGATTAAATATCAGAGACTGTCAAATCTCCTGGAACTGGAGTTATACTGGCAACTGTGAGCCACCGATGCAGGTGCCGGAAACTGTACCTGGGCCCTTTTGCAAGAGTAGTAAGTGCTTTAAACCACTGAGCAGTCTCTCCAGCTGCAAATGGAGGTCTTTTTTTTGAGATAAGGTCTCACTTTGTAATCCTGGTTGTCCCAGAACCCACTATGTAGACCAGGCTGGCCTCAAACTCACAGAGATCTGCCTGCCTCTACCTCCTGAGTGCTGGGATTAAAGATTTGTGCCGCCAGCCTGGCTGTTTATTGATTTATCTTACCAACTGGCTCTGAGGCTTTCAGCTTACTGTCCCACCTTGGTGAGGGGACAGCTCCCAATTCTCCCCAGTGGAAGGGGAGGAGATGTAGGGAGCTGGGCAGAAAGATGGTTCAGTTAATGAGGTACTCACGGCACAAGCATGAGGACCTGGCTTTGATCCCCAGAATCCACGTAAAAGCCTAGCATGGTGGTGTTGCCTCTTATCCCAGTGCTGTGGAGGGAAAGACTAACAGATTCCTGGGCTTGCCAGCCAGCCAGCTCACCAAACCAGTGAGCTCCAGGTAAGTGAGAGACCCTGCCTCAAAAACCAAGGTGGAGGAGCAATACAAGAAGACACCTGATGTCAACCTCTGGCCTCCACATTCAGGCACGCTCATGCAAGAGCACACACACATGCACACAGGCATGTATATATGCATGCACACATGTACACACACACATGCACGCATGCACACACATGTATATACATGCATACATGGACACACACACACATGCGCGCACAGGAACACACGCACAGGAACAGGGAGCTGAGGGGAGGCTACTGCAGGGTGGACTGAACCTTCTTTCTGTCCCTGCAGGTATTAGAGCATTGGGTGATGGGGGGGTCAAGTGAGGAGAGTCTGGATAGTAAATGACTGTCGGGAAGAGATCTAAAGGTACATAGATCTGAGTATGAACCCACTGCCATGCTTCCGTGTGGTTTCTGACACATTAGTTCATTACTGAGCCTCAGTTTTCCCATCTGTGAGATAGTACACTAATTCCTACCACACTGGAGGCCATGAAGAACAGCTGTACAGCAATGGAGATAAACACTGTTTCCTTCGCTGGGAGATCCCGTGGGCCGGCAGGCTCTTCCCTACTGTTCAAGAAGACAGGCACAGCTGCTTTTAGACTCTGCCCTCTGCACAACATGCCCCAGCCACCCACAAGATGCAGGTCATGCTGGCTTTGAAATTCCCATTGTTAGAGGATTTCTATTACACACAGATTATGACTACACAGCCAGGGACAAATGTCTTCATGACGAGTGCTGTTAACTCGTGTGGCTTCTGTTCTATCTGGCTTCCTCGGCAGCTTTCCCTCCGATTCGGTGAGATGAGCGACTTTCATTGGGATGTCCTTTTTGGCATAATGACCTCCCTTGGAGCAGAAGTCTGGTTTCCTTGAGACCTCATGAAGGTATGAGGAAAGTCAGATTTGAGCACCATTCTATTGTGTTGTAGCAGGAACAAAAGAATGGAGCCAAATCTTAGCACCAGCCATCTTTGGGCAATCAGCTAGCAACTTACGACGCATAAATTTCCAAGAGAGAGATTTTTGGGTTTGAAGCACAGGCTTGTCTTGAGGGTTGATGGTTAAACATTATATTCTAGAGTGACAAGATGTAATAACAAAAAAAAATTGGGAAAATTTCCCTATAATGGCAGATGGAGATTAAAATGCATTTGGGGAAATTTCCAACATACATGAACATAATGGAAGAAAGCAAGTCCTCCGTCCTAACCTGTGGGAAATGAGCTTTGCCCTCACCTCTCCAGCTGAGAGTGTGCTGGAGACTGGCGGCTGCCCCCAGGGTCTCTGGGTAATGAGATGAGGGGGGAGGGTGGCAAACAGCTGCAGTAGTAGGTTAATGAGACAAAGCAATTCTGGAACAGGAAAGGAGTCTGAGACGATGAAACCTGCTGGCCTTGGCGAAAATTTTCTCGGTGCCTTGAGGAAGCAGAATGGTACCCACTTTGCAGAGTGGGCATATTGAGGCCTGGAAACTAAGATCTTGAGAGGTTGCCCAAGGAGTCTGGTGTGTCCGAGACAATGATGTTTGTTACATTCTTTTCTATCTTCCAGATGGGTCCTGACCATCTGGGGACCAGTTGTACCTGATGCCAGGCTATGCTGACCTGTACACACTTGCCTTTTGCTGGTTCCAATTAGCAATGTGGAAGAGAGAACACTTTAGCTCCCAGCAATGGTTGCGTCCCATGGACTACATGTGACAGAGGTCACCTTCACACACCTGTAGCTGGCCCTCCCTGACTCAAGGTAGGTCACCTCATCCTATTCTGAAAACAATCCAAGAAGACAAGGTGTTCTTGGGGTGGGAGAATATCCAAGGCCTCTTGTTAGCTGTGAGATCTTCAGTAGGCTGGGAGGGAAGAGCAAGCTGTGGCCTGCTTTGCACTGTCGGACGTGGCTTGTCCCTGTCCCTCTTCCTCCCTCAACATGACCCTCACAAGCCTTCCCAAGTTCTACTGGAATCCATGAGTGTTAATGGATTTCTTATGGGTGATGTTCAGGGCCTAAGCTTTGCATCCGGCATGGTGGAGGTGTGGTATGTGTGTGTGGCAGGTGTTTAGAGGGGGTGAGTTTGAGGTCTCAGCATTCAGGAAGGCTGGAGAAGTCCTTGCTTGTGCCTCTTAGTCTGCAGTGATGTTGAGTTACCATTGTCAATAACCTCAATGTACAGTGGGAAAATCAGAACTCAGTTCTGAACTTTGGAGCTCACAACAGCATTGTAGACTATTTCTGAAATGTCTAATATCTAAGAAAGAGCAGGTTCGCCATTGGGGACTAAACAGTGACATGGAGAGATGAGGCAGGGACAAGGCAGCCAGGAAATGAGGTGCATCTGAAAGTTAGGGCCACTCAACCCGAATTCTCCCTGACCAAAGTCCACACCAGTGCCCACAGCAGCCTCTGGCTTCTGTCCTTTGCCTTGTGCCTTCAACTCTTGAGGGCAGACAGCTTCCCGGCGTCCCCACTGTCAGGTCCGTGCACTGAGCAACCACCAGCGAAAGTGGCAGCCAAAGAAGGGTCTTTCTTCTCCAGAGTTTTTATTATTCTGGGCTAAGGATACCGGGTGGAGTGCGGGAGAACACTGACTTCCAAATTCTGCTCGGGAAACTAAACCTAATTTAGGGAAGTACAATGTGCCGAAGAGAGATTGCCTCTTAATTCCAGATTCATGCGGAATGCAGGCAGGAAGCAGAATCCCTTAACATAACACGGGCTTTTTGGTGCCCTAACAAAATAATAAATCCTTGAGGAATTCCCCAAGCAAAGGTAAAGCAGGATAATATACATTTCTTAATATTGCAGAAGTTTCCTTAATCTCATTGTTTAAACTTTTCAATAAACTGTAATGTTTATTAGTAGTTTTTCATTTCCCACTGTCAGATAATTCCTTTTGCTAAGTTGGGATAAACAGGGTCCCCCCAGTGCCTCTGGTTTCAGTTACGTGTGATATATATCTGACCAGACACTTGATGTAATAGAGAAGTATTGTGTTTTCTACCACTGTGAACTTAGAGGCGTGTTAATGCAATTGAATTGATTGTAATATTTTATAAAAGTTCCTCCACTGGAAATGTTGTTAGTGATCCGAGTTGTCTGAGGTTAGGAGAGCACACTTGGAACTTTCTAGAAGCTTCTGGGCAGCTATGGGGCAAGGACAAGGAGGTGTGCTGTGTCCAGAGTTCACATTCTGGCTTCTGAGACATTCTGCGTTAGTAATTTTTCTCACCACTGTGACTAAACACTGACGACACAACCTTATGAAAGAGAGGTTTATTTGGGCTCATGGTTTAGGGGGATGCAGTCCATTGTGGAGCAGAAGACGTGGCAGTGACGGGGGCTCTAGCTCTGGCCGCGGGGGTATGAGGTGGTTGGTCACATTGCAATAGAGTCCAGAAAGAGAGATGAATGTCAGTGCTCAGCGATGACCCTTTCCTCTTGTCATTCAGCCTGGGCGGGAGCTCAGCCCATGGGGTAGGGCTGCCCACATTTAGAGTCCTCATCCGTGAAACCTCTCTTGGAAGTGTTCTCACAGACATACCCAGGGGCGTGTCTCCGAAGTCATTCCAAATCTAGTCAAGTTGACAATGATGACTGGCCATCACAGACAGATTCGTTAGAAGGAAGCGAGGGGAGGGAGCCTGGGGAGCTGGCTCGGCAGTTAAGGGCACTTGCTGTTCTTGGAGAGGACCCAAGTTCAGTTTCCAGCATCCACATCGGGTGGCTCAGAACCACCAGCTCCCGGGGGTCTGATGCCTTCAGCCTCCGCTGACATTTGTGTTCCTGTGTGTAGACATACATGTAAACATATTTTTAAGATAATAAAAATCAATCTGAAAAAGGGAAGCATGGCTCTGCCTTTATCCAGAAAGGTCTGCAGAGGCAGAATGCATTTTTTTTTTTTTTGTAAGATAGGGTCTCTTTATACAGCCCAGGGTGGCTTTGAACTTGAGATTCCCCTGCCTCTGACTCCCGGGTATGAGGACTACAGGCCTAGGCCAGCACACCCAGTGACAAAATGTACTTGTACTTTGTGACACACTTGCATTGATCTACTGCTGCCAAGCTCCCCGAATTTTGAGTTTCCCTCCTGTGAAGTAAGAGGAACTGCATGAACTGGAGGTTGTGCTGAGTCCCGGGCCACGTTTTCAGGGACGTGGTGGGAGATGCAACCTTAATCACTGCAGAGAGAATGTTCTATTGAATGCCCTAGGACCTGTGTTCTTCCCCGGATCCTCATTGGGGAGAATCCTATCTCAAACGATCAGCACAAGGAATGAAGAAATTAATTTTTACTTTCGCTCTCTTTTTTTAATTGATTTTTCCCCCTCTTGGAAATGGCAAATAGTTTAACATTGTTAACAAAATTCTTTCCACTCAGTAGTGGGGTGGGGGTGAGGGATGGGTAGAAGGAATCCTACCCAGCTAATGAGGTGTGGAACCCGGCCATTAGTTCTGCTTGAAGTCCCCATCAGCCCCAGATTCAGCGGGCGCCCTTTCAGGTGTTTACAGATTCCTCTGGTTGTGGTCTGTTCACCCTCTTGCCTCCTGCTGTGTGGCTCCCTGTCCCCATTCTGGTCATCAAGAATGAGAAGGGGATGGGGTGGGATGGATGGCTCCCCGAATTTTTGTGCAGGTGTGGGATGAGGGAGAGCAGATGCTGGGTAGAAGCCTGTAGTTTTTTGCATGCCGGCTCCCTGCTCCCTAGCCTTCTAATATTTAGCGAGAGGAGCAGTCTGAATATCATTTTCCAAAGAGATGAGACTGAATGGAGCAATCAGGAGAGAAGGGCTCTGCGCTCCCCTCCTGTAATTTTATCTTTCTTCGTCTTTAAAGGATGCTCAAAGATGGTCAGGGCTCGTGGGGGGCTGGAGGCACAGAGGTGAGCCCGTCTTCCTGAACAGGTTGTCCTTGAGCTAAGTCATTCTTGTGCCTTAGGATTTAGAACTATTCTTAGGTCTGAGGCTAGGGCCGTAGCCACGAGCTACATGTGGCCGTTTAAATTGAAGGTAGTGAAAACAACTGAGAAATTAGAACTAACCCATTATTTGTACAGCTGTGTTTTAGATGCTCATTAGCCCCATGTAGCTAATAGCTACAGAATCAGATAGCACAAAACACAGGAGATGACCATCAGCGTAGAGAGTTCTACTGAACGACTTCAGCCTGAAGCTCTCAGGCTGGGTACCCAGTCTGGAGGGCTTTATATACGCACAGAACACAGGCCTGGATGCTCCACAGGTCCCTCTAGCTAACGAGGCAAAGTAAAGGGCAAGAAGCTCATGAGGAAGGAAGGAAGGACTCCAGGCCCTCCTTCAGCAGCCCTGGGCCCAAGTGGCATGGAGTTGTACTGTGAGACCAGGCAGGTGACCACTGTGAGACCAGGCAGGTGACCACAGTGAGACCAGGCAGGCGACCACTGTGGTGTTAGAATTCAGTTACTCTCAGCTGGCCTGAAGATTTAGCAGTGAGACAGCCTGCCAGGCCCCATGTAGGGTGGGTAGCCTCTGAAGGGAAGGGTGGCATGCTATACACACTACTAGATTAGTCAGATCTGTGCTCTCCCTTGTGTGTGTGTGTGTGTGTGTGTGTGTGTGTGTGTGTGTGTGTGTTTACTTGTGTTGGAGGGGTTAGAGGTCAGATTTGGGTGTCATGCCTCAAGTGCTGTTGTTTGTCTCGGTGTTTGAGATAGAGTCTCTCACTGGCTGGAGACTTAACGATCAGTGTAGACTAAAGCTTCAGCGGAGTTAGCAAGAACACGCAGGCAGGGCAGGGCATGTTCCTCACAGAGGGAACAGAATGTGCCAGACCTCAAGGAAGGAGGGAGGTGGCATATTCCAGGAGGTGGAGGGCTTCACTCTCCCCGAGGAACCAGTGAGGTCAATACCAGCCCAAGAAAGGCATTGCTGTGATTGAACCCATTGTTTGAGGAGTCTGGGCATGGTAGCAACACTGTATTCACAAGACTCCTTCTGCTCAGGACTCCAGACTGCCTGTCCTAGGTGTGATGTGCAAATGAGCCTCTGGGTTCCTCATCCTCTTCAGAGCTGGAGTCCTATGGCTTCCCTAGAGATGGTATCAACCTGGCTTCTAGATTACAGGGGAATGGCCAAGGAAGGTGTCATGGCTTGTGGCTTCCAAAGACAGCTGCACCAACAGGTACCTGAGTCCTGCTTTTCTTGCTTGACATGGGAGTCTGTCCCCCGACCTCTGCCATTGCTTTGACTAAGAAACACTGGAGGAAATGAGGCTGCCTGACTTTGGAGACCAGGACATAAGAGGCAGCAGGCAGCTGTCTGCTATCTTTCTCCTGTCTCCTCTCACTTTGCCTTGAAGTTCTGGCTGTCACCTGGGGTCTCCGACTGCCATGAAGCTGACACACTGGAGAAATCGCACAGCCCGAGTAGAGAAAGAGGGATAATGGGGAGACAGCAGCTCCCAGAAATCACTTTGAGGAATCACTTTGAGGAGACAAGGGTCTGGTCTGAACAGGTCTAAATCTGTCTGGTCTGATCTGAACCGGTCAAGACCAGTCTAAACAGGTCTGTTCTAGTCTGGTCTGGTCATGACTGGTCCAGACCAGACAACACTTTTCTTGACTGGACCAGACCGGTCTCGACTGGTTCTGACAGGACCAGATCGGTCTCGACCGGTTCAGACCGAACCAGAACAGTTCAGACCGGTCCCGACTGGTTCAAACCCATTCAGACCAGACCAGATGGGCTTAGACTGGTTCAGACTGGACCAGACCGGCTCAAACTGGACCAGACCAGTTTAGACTGGTCTCGACCAGCTCAGGCCGGACCACACTGGATTAGGCTGGTCTTGACTGGTTCAGACCAGACCTGACTGGTTCAGACCAGTATTGACAGGTTTAGACCAGTATCGGTCTGTTTAGAGCAGACCAGACCGGTTTAGACCGGTTCTGACTGGCTCAGACTGAACCATGCTGGATTAGACCGGATGAGACAGGTTCAGACCTGCCCAGAACGGATTAGACCGGCTCAGACCGGACTAGACCGGCTTAGACTGGACCAGATCAGTTCAGACCAGACCAGACCGGTTTAGATCTATTCAGGCCAGGTCAGCCCGGTTTAGACCGGTCTCGATCGGTTCAGACTGGACCAGTCCAGTTTAGACAACAAAGGATCCCACAGTGTCATGTAAGCACTCTGTATGGTCACAGAGACTGCAGCAAGGCAGGGTCAGCTTAGTGTAGTCATGGGAATTTTAGCAGGGCAGGGAGTCATGTGGGGTTCTCATCTTGGATGGCTTAGTGCATCCCTGGCAGGTGTTGCACACAGTGGGTGTGCTTTCGAATAAAGTCAGACTCTGATTTCCTGCTCTGGACTTTGGCTTAGTTTCTAACCAAGTGCTGGCTGGACCGTCCTAGAGCACCTTCCGTGAAGAAAAGGTACACAAAGCAAATGGGAATAGAACCTCAGCTTGTCAGAGAGCGTGGCTGCTTTGACAGAGATCCAACTAAGGGGCATCACCTCACATACACACAGCCCATGTATGCTCACCCCCAGGCTGCATCAGTTCACCCAAGCAGGTCCCAGATGGGTAGTTATGGAAACGACAGCCAGGTCTGTAGGCTCATAGCTGGTTTCTCATGCTTCTTAAAATCCAACTCTCACTTGGCATGAATGGATAATGGATGCATCCCCACCAAGAGAGCATTAACTGTGCCAGGCAAGAGCCAGGCAAGGTGTCTCCATTGAAGGAAGTTCTGGTTTTTTTTTTTTGAGGCAAGGTCTCACATATATGTACACACACACACACACACACACACACACACACACACACATCCCAGATTGGCGCTGAACTCACTATGTACCTAGGGTTGACCTTGAACTGCTGGTCCTCTTGCCTCCACCTCCTAAGTGCTAGGATTACAGGCACACCTCCACACCCAGTGTCTGTGATGCAGGGGAGAGTTAGGGGTTTGTTCATGCTATGTAAGCGCTCTACCCCAGTCCTGGAAGGAGCTTCTGTAATTACCCCAGTTTTGTGCATGAGCAGAGATCATTTCCCAGAGAGGGAAAGCGGTGCGTACTAGGGTGCCCAGAGGGACTTCAGAGTAGGTGGCCATACTTTCAGCCCTTTACAAGAGTCTCAGGCATCTCCCCAAACACCCTAGCAGAGGGCAGTTGGCACAGCACTATGGCACCCCCACCTGCCCAGCCTGGGACGTGATGTACTTATTCTGATTGTGTGAGAGGTCTTCTTCAGGGATCAGAGCAGTGGGCTTCGCAACCTTGGAAAGTTGTGTCCTCTCTGGGGGATGCTGGGCTTGAAGATCCCTGAGTCCCCTCCCCAGTCTTGTCATGAAGAGACTCTCTGAGCCCAAGTCTCCCACCTCCCAATCCATAGCAAAGATCCACTCAGGTTATAGCTCGTGTTTGCAAAGCGAGCTACACAGATGCCTTAATTAATTATTCAGGCTGACATCGCAAGCTCCCAAATCACAAGGTTGAGAAGAGATCATAGGAATATAATCAATGTGAACTTGAGTGATAATCACTGGTCCCCGGGTGGAGCAAAGAGAAGAAAACCCTCTAAATTGGTCTCTTTCTTCTATTTTAGCCTCGATTCTGCCAGCGGACAAGATAAAAACGCCCTCCTTTAATAATTAATGAGTAGGCACCGGCGCCCCTGGCGTGGGCCCCCAGGAGGCCTCTCGCAGTGGCTTTGCCTCCTGAAAGCCAGGGCGCGTGTGCACAGCCACGTGCGTCAGCCCGGTCTGGGGCGCAGCACTGAGTCACAGCGGCTGACCCAGCAAAGTGCTGAGAGTGTGACCGGAATGAAGGGTTGCTCTGTCTGTCTCCGAGGTGGCGTGGCAGATCAAATCACAGCGGATCAGGCGCCGAGATGTTGCCTTGCTCTGAGTGACAGAAGTTAATAATTAGTGACAATGATTGACAGATACACTCCATCTGCTGCTCCGACGCCTAGGAGCAGTTATTCCACAACTGTCTGCGGGCACAATGAACTCCCCCGGGAGCGCGGGCTGGCCTGTGATTGACAGCTGCCTCCAAGAGAGACAGGCCACTAACGGAAAGTCGCTGTCAGCAGAAGCGTTCTGCCCCCCCCCCCCCGTGTTCCCGCCGAGGCTCACTCGCTGTATACATTTATTCTGTTTCATTTATCATGTCAGCCGCGGTTTTAAATAGATTACTAGCTAGCCTGTTTTTTAACTGGAGAGTTTTCTACCTGTAAATTAGAAATATCCACGTACATGGCGAGCTACTTCCTGGGACTCGAGGCTTCCTCTTATTCTCTGTGTGGGTCCAGGAGAGGTAGCGGGAGCTTCTAGGGTTTTGGATGTACCGAGTCCTTCCATTAAAACCAAGATGGAATGTTTAACCAGAAGCACTGCAAAATGGTGCCGAGCACCAAGGGGCAAACTTGGGCTCCAAATTCCAAACTAAACTCTGAAAGCACGCCCCCAGCCACACATACACACACGCACGCACACACGCACGCACGCACACGCACGCACGCTCACACTTACAACCCTTGGAGAAATACCACATCTCGAAGCTTGACTTTCGGTGACTTAACTTGTAACAGTCACTCCTTAATTTTGTATGGTATTTGCATTTTCAGCTTTTCAGACAGTGGGGATTCTGGGGCGGCTGGGAATCCAGTGTTCAGTGCAATCTGTGACTCACTTCTGGGTCTATGGTCAAAGTCTGGTGCTAGATAGATACTTGAACTTGAGTGAGGGTTCTAGTTCCATCCAGACCAAACGTCCTGTCCTTGCTTCTCGGAATCTTTCCATTCCAAATTCAAACATGGCATCAAGTAGCCCACGTGGCACTGGGGAGTCAACACCTTCCAGCTCTATTATAAGCGGGGAACCAGGAACACAGGGGTTTTCACTAGATGGATAGTTCCTGCTCCTAATTCTTTTGGTTTTCTGGAAAAGTCCATTTTAGTTTGGCTGCATTTAGGATCCCACATATGTTTTTGGCCACCGCTTGCTCCTCTCTCTTCCTTCCCCCTGATGTCACGGCCTAATGCAAGGGGCTGTTCATCGCGTTATGAATAAAAGCCCACTTGAATCCCACTGTTTAAAATACAGTGAACTCTGTTGATATTGATCTCACTCGCAATGCTTTCCCGCATATGATGTCCATCTCTTAAAGTATGGGTCATGTTTCCTCTTAAGATCTTTTCTTATCTCATTCCCCTAAAATGATATAAACAGTTTCAGGATTCTTGATAATTAGGTATTCGGGCAAAGAAGAGACATCCTGTTCTTTTTTCAAGTTTTTAAATGATCGGGATACCAGAAAATGAAGTCATAGGGAATACAAATGTTTGTTTCTCATCTAGGATCTGCTTTCCTTCTCAGTTCTATAAAGAGGAAATGCATGAGCACACAAGCTCCTGGCAGCATCTGAGCCCACCCCCCTGGTCTCCAAACCAACCTCACATTGCCCTGGAATGACCCAATTGTTGGGTCACGCAAGAGTGAATTAAATACGTGTTCAAGCTGTCTGCCTGGCGTCTGTCGTGTCCCCTCCAGACAGACTTTGAAGAAGGCTTGGTGATGGAGCTTGCTTGTTTCCTTTTGTCCCACTGGCTCGATGGTTAGCAGTCTCCATTTTCTCCTAGATCCTGCCCCAGGGGGCGCTGTAGCCAGAGCAGACCACCATGCCCACAGGCTGGAATACTGGAGGGAGCCTGGCGATGTCCTCAGTAACTTTCTCTCTACTGAGGAACTGGATCATCTACAGGAACCAAACTCCTGAAGAATGGGGAACAGCAAAGGCTGAGGGACTCCTCATGGGAGACGCTCTGGGGACTCGTGGGGTCAAGGAAGGTAGAGGAAGTCAGGGAAAGAATTTTTTTGTTGTTGTTGTTTTAAAAAGTAGGGTTGCAGAGAGAGGTGGGGATGCTTTAGTGTAAGAAGAGGTACCCCAAACCCTGACGGAGGACAGCCTTACCCAGAGAGGGGATGACTCACTGAAGGAGAGCAGAAGGAATGAGAAGGGAACCAAGAGCCAGACCCTGAGATTGACAGACGTTCTGTGACAGTCTCTAACAAGTTGCACCCTCCCCTCACTGTAAAGACTTCCTGTGTTGAGCAGCAGCAGCGAAGGTTAGCCCTGTCAGGTTTTGTCTCAGGATATTAGCTAAATGCAAATTCACTCAACAAACAAATTGTGGTGGTTTGAATAGGTATAGTCCCTATAGACTCACGTGTTTGAATGTTTGGCTTATACTATTAGAAGGTGTGGCATAGAAATAGTTCCTTGTTGGAAGAAATGTGTCACCATGGAGGTGGGCTTTGAGGTCGTATATGTTCAAGCTACACTCAGTGGGAGCACATAGTCTCCTTCTGTTGCTTGCAGATCAAGATGTAGAATCCTCAGCTCCTTCTCCAGCACCATGCCTGCCTGTCTGCTGTCATGCATCCCATCAAAATGATAATGGACTAAACCTCTGAAACTGTAAGCCATCCCTAATTAAATTTTTCCCTTTTTCAGAGTTGCTGTGGTCCTGGTGTCTCTTCACAGCAATAAAGCCCTAACTAAGACACAAATCTTATGAGGGATACCTTTAGATTGGACCTGGTGGTTCATGCACTTGGGAGGTGGAGGCAGGAAGGTCAGGAGTTCAAGGTCAGCCTCACATACTTAAGGAGTTTGAGACTACCCTGGGCTACATCAGATCCTATCTCAAATGAAAGAAAGAAAGGGTAAAAGAAAAAGAAGCTATCTTTTCTAACTTCTATGAACATTTACAACTATTCTCCAGACTTCGAACACCTTCATTCATATCCGCTGGGTATTTGCTGAGCGCCTGCCTGTCTTGTGACAGGTGCTATCCCGGGTGCCAGGTAAACCAATGAACAAATGGACAAAAATCTCTACTCTCAGGGAGCTTCTAGTCTAGTGAGGACAGACAGACAGTGGCCAATAAACAAACTAGGAAATTATATACTCTAAAGTGTTAACTGCTTTGAAAAAAAAATCAAAATTTTTTCTTTCATTTTTTTTTTTCTCTTACCGAAAACAACAATTAAATGACATTTTCTCTCCTGGAACATGAGGCACCAGGGAAGGGCTCTGGGCTCTGTTGCTGTCCTTGGGTCTGACTTCTTTGTTAGCTCCTTTTGGGATGATTCTGTTAGCAGGTGAACTTGGGCCTCCTGGGCCAAGCTCAGAGGTACTAAGTAATCTCCCTCCTGCGTATGAAATCCAGCAGAGAGTGAGGGGCTTTTCTTTCCCTTGCTAGCAAACGCCCCAGGGTCCTCAAAATGAACTGGCTGGGTCCTTTGTCGTCTTTGGGACCCAGACAGTTCATTTTGAGGGTCTTAGGACTTGCAAAGGCCCGGTGGGAAGGTAAGCGTTGGTTCCACTTCACAGGAGAGAGGGTCTGAGGTCAGGAGAGAAGAAGGCCATTGACAGGCAGAAACACTCAATCACCACAGTGAGCTCCTAAGTGCTTTCTCTTGAGCCTTTCAAACACTGACTTAGTCTAAGAATCTGTAAATCCAGCTGCCCAGAGAAGGAAGGGGGCTAGTCAAGGTCCCTTACCAGTTAGGGAGCCAGGCAGGAGCTTGAACTGTTCTCTCTCTCTCTCTCTCTCTCTCTCTCTCTCTCTCTCTTTCTTTTTAAGTCAGGGTCTCATGTGCCCCAAGAGGACAGCCAATTCACTATGCAGCAAAGAACCTTGAACTTCTGAGTTCTACCTTTCAAGTGCTTAGATTGCAGGCAGTCTGGGGCTCCATGCATGCTAGGCAACCACTTTACCTACCAACTGAGCCATTCCCAGCCCCAAGAAAGGGTGTTGCTATACAGCTAGCTCTGGCTACCTGAGACCCTGTCTCAAAACAAAACAAACCCCTCAAAATTCAATAAGGTCAATTTAAAATGGGTATAAGATTTGAATATGATCTGTCTTCAGTAATTAAGATATGTGAACTATATTGTACATAAGTCATAGAAGGACACTGAGCAAGACAAGGCCTTAGGAAATGCAAGTTAAGATCACGAGATGGGGCTGGAGAGGTGGCTCGCTGTTTATGAGTACTGGCTGCTCTTCCAGAAGACCGGGTTTGATTCCCAGAATCTACGTGGTAACTTAAAATCACCTGCAACTCCAGTCTCAGTGGATTTACTGCCCCGCTTCTGACCTCCATGACACTGGATATACACATGGTGCGCAGACATACATTTAGGCAAGACACCCACATGGGCTTAAACTCGGGTTGCATCCAGCAAGACATGTCAAGGCAGAGGACAAGTGAGTTGGAAGGCCTCATCACCCACCGACATATGTCGGGGCTTCAAATGGCTCATGCAGCCGAGCACGAGGGAGTTAACTAGGGGCAGACAAAGGACACCTGCTAGCTCAGCACTGCTGACAGTACACTTGCCTGCCCACCTGCCCACCCCTTGCCTCTGACAGACAAGGAAACTGACCTCTGACCACTTTTGACTTTTAAGACTGCCAACATTTCACATCTTCACTAGAAGTATAGCAATGATATATCCTCTCCACATCTTTTTCAACATTTAATATTCTCGGTGCTATTTAGTTTTGAAAAATTTAACTTATACACGTGGTGCTGTGCCTGAGTGCACGCATGTGTACCTTGTGGAGGCTGGAAGAGGGTGTTGGAGCCTTTGAAACAGGAGTTAGAGAAGGCTGCGAGCCACCAGGTCTGAACCCAGGTCCTCTGTAAGAGCAACCAGTGCCCTTAGCCCCTGAGCCCTCCCTCCAATCCCAGCCCAGGTTTTAAATCACAGGCAAAGTATAAGTTATTTTCTACTTAAAGAAGGAAACTTAAAAACTTGGAGCGGATATAGAGCTGCCTTCCATTCTCCTCTACATGCTGACACATTTCTGTTTGAGGTGGAGTCAGCCCCTGCGGGACTGCAGCATCACCCACACCTGACATGACTAAGGCTTTGGGGCCAGGTCTTTGTTAAGATGCTTGACTGGGGCAGAGGGGCTCAGAGACCAAGTGAAGCAGAGAACAAGTCATCCCTGGGCACTGAGGGCCTGTCCACCATTGGGGGTGATGCTCCTGTTTGGAGGGGGGGTCATGCACCCCTGTGAAGGCTTTCAGTAGGGCTTACTATCACCAAAAGTGTCAAGAGGCTCAGGGACTCACAGGAGCTCCCGCTTTCGGAGTGATCACGTGACAGGCCTGGTTCAGGGCTCCAGTAATTACTTCCTCATTCTCAGAGCAGCTGGTGGGGGAAGTGGTGTAGACAGGTCCTCTGAAAGGGAATGATGAAGTGTCCAGGTCACATGCAGTGAGCTTGAGGCTGGCTTGGAGAGATCCAGAGATTTACTGAGGGCCACTGTTGGTGAGGGTAACACTGGCACTTAAATTTAGATTTTAGGTTTGTGGTCCTTTTAGCCACCAGGTTACAACATCTGTTTCAGAGTATAAAGGCATTTATAAAATAAGTTTTATTTCTAATTTGTGTGTGTGTGTGTGTGTGTGTGTGTGTGTATTTACACATACACTGTGTATGCAATGCTCTTGGAGGCCAGAAGAGGGCATCAGATTTTCCTGAAACTGGAGTCACAGGTGATTTTGAGTTGCCTGATAGGCGTACTTTTTGTTTTTAAAAGCCTAGGCTTGTCTCAAACTCACAGTCCTCATTTTTACCTCCAGTTCTGGGATTATAGACACGGCTGCCATGGTTGGCTTATATAGTGCTGGGGGTGGAACTCGAGGCTTTCCATATGAGAGGTAAGCACTCTACTGAACCACATCCCTTTGAAGTCACTCTGTGATCCCCGAGCCCTATATGGAGGCCAGGGTAAGGGCATGCTCTAGGCCCTGAAGCAAGCTGATAGGTCCAGGATGACAATCCAAGTGTCTGGGCTCCTAGATCAGTAAGCTTTCTGACATACTGTGGAGTGACTGAGAACTTACTCGGAAGGCATCGAGAATTGATTCCTAAAACTGTCCTAGAAGAAACATCGATGGAAGTTTCATCCTAAAACACCTCCTTGCTCCTCTGAAAGCTTGGCATGAGCCCTGCCCATAGCCCTGCCTCCCTCAGCTGTCTTGATGACCTCATCTCTGTCTTCGCTAGGCCACTGTGGTTGAGAGAGGACTGTGCTCAGTCAGCAGGCCTCCCACCCTCTCCCATCAGGCCCTTCACACAGCAAGTCTCTTTGGGGTTCCAGAGATGAAGCCCAGAGAATCCTGTCATAAACTGGGTCACCTCCTGCATGGGTTGTCACGTGGCTGTGCACATAGAGAGGAGAGGAGCAGCCCTTCTGGAGGATTTCCCTCACTCTCGTGAGCATCAGACATTGGACACATAATAGAATTTTCCATCTGACTCATTTCATCTTGACAGCAGCTCTCCCCCTCCCCCCCACACCGGGGGAGGAGTTGTTTCAACTCCTGTTTTCCAGATGAAGAAAGTAAGGCCCAGCTAGGTGAGGGGCTTTCCTAAAAGCCTGGACAAGAAGCAGCAGATTTAAATCCAACTTCAAGAGATTGTATCGTCCAAGATTGCTTTGCTCTGGGACTCTCCGCCTCTTTTGGGTTCCACCAATTGTGGGGAAAACCTAAAGTGACATTCTCCCTGCATGTGGCTCATTTGACTTTTTGGATATAGTGGCCAGCCCTCCTCTCCACGCTTCAAGAAGGACTAACTGGGGTCCCCAAGAACTGTCCACCTCATTGCCCAAAGGTGATGCAGCCAAATGGTGAAGCTCATCCTACAATTCCTCCTTCACCGAGCCTCTGCCTTTTGCTTGAATGCCTAGCAGGTTTTTACAAGATTCTTCTCTATATGGGGACTCCTTTCATCTCGGCCATGATGCCATGGTGACCGGTCATGTGCTTTCTGCCTTCCTTCCTCTCCAGAGTTAAGGGTAGAACACAGACAAGGAAACGAGATTATAAGATTCTGGAGTGAGAAGAGCAATGTGAAGATCTCAGGCTGGCCTGCAGGAAGTCAGCTTGGGGTGCCACGAGGGAAGGCTTCCTGGAGGAGACAAGGCTGAATATATAGGGCCAAGATGGGACAGAAGAGGGTCTGAGGTAAAACCTAAGGAGAAAGGGAAGCTTCCAAGACAGTTCATTCCTTCTCCACTCCATCTCTGCACACATCACTCAAAGTCAGGCATCTAGGAATGAAGACTGGTCCCTTAGAGACTGCTCTTGGCCTTCGCTCTCTTCCCTTTCCTTCTCAGGACACCGTTGTATCTGGATGTGATGGCTGGAGCCACTGCAATTATGTTGGCACCATGAGGGAGGCCAGTCTGGAGGCAGAACTGATTCATTGAAGATATGAGACGAGAGATTGAAAAAAACAACAGTGACAAAACAAACCAACATGGTGTGGGAGAATTATCTGTATTCTGTCAATCATGTATTTTAATAAAACGCTGATTGGCCAGATTGGCCAGGCAGGAAGTATAGGCGGGAAAACCAGACAGGAAGTAGAGGTGATGCAATGAGGACAGGAGAATTCTGGGAAGCAGGAAGGTTCCTCCGCCACTCCTGCGCAGACCAGCAAAGAGGCAGCATGTAACTTGCCCAGCTGAGAAAGGTACGGAGCCATGTGGCTAATGTAGATAAGGATAATGGGGTAACATAAGTTATAGGAGTTAACAAGAAGCCTGACCTAATGGGTCAATCAGTTTATAACCTTATGGAGTCCTGTGTGTGATTTCCCTTGGGGTATGTCGGCAGTGGGGTACCGGGTGGAACAGAAACCCCAACAAGCCAGGCCGTCATATTACACCAACAAAGAACCAAAGCCCTTGATAGTGTGCAGCTTCTGGCTCAGCCAGCCCCAGAATTGAGCTCGTCTAGAAGGTTCCTGAGTGAAGTGATCCAGCATTTGAGAGCATGGGACTGAGTCTAGCTCGGCTATACTTTTGTCATGTGACTTTGGGCAAGGCGTTGGTGAGGGTCACACACGTTGATGTTATGACGAGAAGCATGGTGGCTCCAGCTTCTGTAGAGCCTGGCGTTGAGGGCAGTCACTCTGTAAAGAGGCGTGTAGGTGGGGCACGGCCCAAGCAGAGTTTGCGGGTAGAGAAGAGGAGGCAAACTGGGCAGAACTCAGGAGGATCAGTAGTTCAAAGTCATCCGTGGCTATGCATAGTGAAGTTGAGACCAGCCTGGGCTACTTAAGACTCTTTTAGAACAAAACAAAGCAAAACGAGAAAAGACATTTCTGCTGTGAGAGCAGCTGATTAAGAGTCTGTCGTGCTGGGGGCAGGGCAGGGAGCCCTGGGAACTTCAGATGTGTTACCTGTATGTGGATCAGGGTCGATGATGCTAGAAGCGGGCCTGGGCTAGGTGTGGAAGGCCTAGAGCACCCGTGGTATTGGAGGGACCTTGGTCCTCAGGGACATTGCCTGAAACACAGTCAGTGTGGTCAGGTCAGGAAGAGAAAGGCTTCAAGCGCTTCCTGGCATCACTAACGCACATGCGTGTGAAGGCTCCGCAAGTCCTGTAGACTTCGCTTTTCCGGTGTCTTTCGTTGTAAGTTATGAAATCACCATGAGCCCTTTATCCCCTGGCATTCACTGAGGGTGGGTTGTGGAGGGGGAACACTATACTTAAGTGTGTGGGAGGGGGGATCAGGAGTAAGGGGTCGGCACAGTGTTCTGCCACAATTCTTTCTAGATATTTAAGCAATAAGGGACTGCATTAAATCCCAAGGCAGCCATTTTAATGGTGGTGGCTGATTTCAGCCCAGATGGTGGCTGCACTTGGCTGTGTCCTTCTCCCAAGTCCCCTGCCTTTCAAATATCCTTATCCGAAGCAGAGACAGTCCCTAGGATACACCGCTGCTTCTTCCTGACCTTAGGCAGTGGTGCTTTAAAGTTGAAGGTGAGCTAATTCAGGCCGGGAGCTCAGATTGACACTTGAAAGCTACTGAGGGGCTTCCGGGGGTTAGAGGTTAATAGTCGCCGGAGCTGTGGTTTGACTTGAGAATCTGAAGTCTTTCTCTTTCATTCTTCTCTCCCTCTCCCCTTCCTTCTCTCTCTCTTTCCTTTGCTCTTTCTTTTCTCTCCACACGGAAAGGTTGCCACCTCTTCTGTCTCTAAGGGCAGCACACACATGGCCACAGCCCTCTGGAGCATTCCGGCTGTGCCGCGCTATATTTCTCAGTGGCCCGGAGGCAGGGTTTTTGGAAGATGCGGGTTCTGAGAAATCTGTTAATTGGGTAGTTTGGATGTTTTTTCAAGTTTTAAAGTTACAAACCTAGACTCCACTAAGGAGCGTCACTCACCGGTTTCTTACCTGTCCTCATTGCTGTCCAGCACTGTCTGTCCCACAGCCCCTCCGAGTGCCGGCTCCCCCAGGTCCGAGGACCAGAACCCATCTGCGCAGTCTCCAGCTGCAGCACCAACATCTCACCAGTTCCCCTCACAGCAGCTTCCTGATTGGCCTTTGTGCTTCTCTCAAAGTCCATTCAAATCACACCATGACTGTCCCTAATTAGGGCCTCAGACTGCGAGCCTTGGTCAAAATTTTCCTGGGAACAGACTCCAAACCCTTTATTTCACCCATCTCTGGGCCTTTCTCTGTGGCTTCCCTACCCTTTCACCCACACCCACCCTCTTCTCTACTGTCTTTTATGTCCCCGGGTGCGGGTGTGGGTGCATTGACTGTCTCCCTAGTCCTATAGCATCTACCTCTGCCTGACTGCCGCTACGGCTGCGGCATAGCTGTACAAGGCTCTTCTCCCGGGTGAGGCAGGAGTCTCAAGCACCGAGTGATCCAGACCCCAATGCTGCCTCCTCGGAAAGGCTTTTCTCAAAACCTGATCAGGCTGGAGGTCTGCGTTGCTGTTCCTGATTCATTTACAACATACACCATGGCCTAAGATTTGCTTATTGAGCTACGCTTTACACGGATGTTCTACTTACCTTACTAAAATATTGCCAGTACATTCGTTCTGCCTGGGACAGTATCTGGTTCATGGTGGGCCTGAGTGGCTGTTGATTCTTTTTTTTGTTGTTGTTTTGTTTTGTTTTTCGAGACAGAATTTCTCTATAGCTTTGGAGCCTGTCCTGGAACTAGCTAGCTCTTGTAGACCAGGCTGGCCTTGAACTCACAGAGATCCGCCTGCCTCTGCCTCCCGAGTGCTGGGATTAAAGACGTGCACCACCACCACCCAGATGACTGTTGATTCTTTAGTGAAGGATTACTGCTCCAGGTCTGGGGCTCACAAACCCAGCCCCTACCCCCAAGGGACAGTGACAGCCACCCAGCATGTGGTCTCCATCTCACTCTGCACCCTACAGTCTTGAGTACTGGCCTTCTGGGGCTCCAGAGCCAGGGAACAGCCTCATGCCTGTAGTTTTGCCCAAACCTCAGGATGTTTTTAAAGATGTGCCCTTTAATTCTCCCCACTTTTACTATCTCCATACCCAGTCAACCACAAAGACCTACAAATCAATACGAAAAAGACAAATAGCCCACAGAGAAGGAGCCAGCATTGGTAAAGATGCATATGACAGGTAACGGGAATGGAAGAGATGCTCGCCGCATCAGGAAGCCAAAGGAAACCCAAACCAGCCGCCTTTCCCCCTCGCCAGGCAGATGGAAATTTATAAATATGGATAACCACCATTTTCGTGTTGGGAAGGGGCGAGGAAATGAGTCCTGCACGGTGGGTGGTGAGGGGAGCCGGCGGAGTATCTTTGGAGGACCACTTAATAGCATCCATCAAGAATCAAAATGCTGCAACTGGCCTGCATGTCTAGGCGGCATCTGTCCCAGAGCCATCCTCACAGGAGGCGTCTGAGCAGGAGGGCTTCTGGAAGCTAAAAGTTGGTAGCAACTCAAGTGGCCACCATCAGCATCAGCGGAAGAGTTAAGTAAACTGGGGGCTCGCTGGCTAGGGTGGGTGCAGTAAGGTTCTGATGGAGCCGTTCAAAAGAATGAGATGTGTCTTTAAGTGCTGATGTGCAAACATCTCCAAGCACTGCCATAGTGCCTGCACCACGGGATGGTGAGCTGGGAGCTAGGCTGGAGAGTTAAAAACACATGCATTCAGACAGGGGGGCAGGGGTCATCCTTGATACAAGAATGTCCCCTTTATTGTGTTCCATGGCAGTTTATATAGGGCTTCTTAGCTGATAGCCAGGCCAAACCCACCAGAAACCACTCCCCTGCCATCAGGAACTCCTGAGGGTCTCATGCTCAGAGCAGCTGCAAACACCGGAAAACAAGTTGTTTTGCTCAGAGCAGCTGCAAGCATAGCAAGTTGTTTACAGGAAATTCAGGGTCTGGGTCCACAGCCCCCAACACACTGCAAGACCCACTGTGAAGTGAAACCCAGAACAATATGAGCAATTCAATCTTTATCTGAGTACAAGAACCACTGGACGTATATGTAATAATAGCAGGACTTCCTCACTCTTCCTGCGCCTCATCAAGAATATGAGCCTTCCTACTTGGGCTTCCTACCTGGGCTCCTGAGTCAGCCCATTGGTGTCCTTCCCGCAGCTCTCCGTTCTCCAGCCTTCCAGCATCAGGCTCCACACTCTGAACCATTCTGAAGGCTCCCCTAAGCTTCAGATATGCGAGTCCATCTCGGAGGCCTTCAGGACACCTCCAAATTTGGATACCCTCTTTTCTTCTCACAGTGGTTGACTTGAGCTAGAAGCTGTGGAGCTCTCTTGGATGCAACCGCACGCTACAACTCATGTTACCACGTAAGCCACCACGTTCTGTAAGATGCCACCCTGCCTGCCCAGATGATGGCCCCCAATCCTATAAGCCCGCAAACATCACTTTTCATTTTGCATTCCTGGGCATGGGACTCAGGGATGCATGCACGCTAAGGTTGAGCTATATAGCCTTAGCATGAGCCTCCATAGCTGAGCTATATCCCTAGCCCTCAATGCTACCCTAGATGGCAAAAACCCTTTGTAGATGGGACTGCACTATGGATTTTGCAATGGAGCAATCACCCTGAATTATCTGGGAGGGTTTAAATACAATCACAAGTGTCCTCATAGAAGGGAGAAGAGAGAGCTTCGACACAGAAGAGGAAGATTAAGCAGGAGGTTGAGTGACTTGAGAAAGGGACCTTGAGCCTCGGAGGGTGGCCAGTGCCATGTGCTAGGAAAGGTGGGGAAATGGATTCTACCTGTGAGGTGATGGTTGTGTGCTCGAAGGGTGACTATGGAGGAGGCACTCAGTTTGGAAGGCCGATGAGCCCCAAGGTAGGCACTGGGGGCAAAGGGCAAGGAATATTTAAGGAGTCACTTGAGAGTGGGTAGTGACTGGGACTCTTGATTGTGAGATGGGTACAGGGAGGAAAAGGGAGACTTGGGGATGATGGTCTGTGGCTTCCGGGGATAGCAGCCCCAGGAGGAGCGTCAGGTGGGGGTGCAGAATAGAAAGGAGAATAAGGCTTCGAGAAGGCTGGTTCTGCGTTAACTGAAAACAGGGTCTCTCAGACACCCGATGCACGGAGGCAAGAAGAGAAGTAAACTTATGAGTAATCCGATTGTGCCCTGCTCCCATGGCCTCTCCCCAGAGAGAAAACTCTCCTGAGAGCCTTCCTCAAGGACAGGAACCTCATTTGTTCTATCTCAGAACAGACTTTCACGTTGAAGAGAGCATGATGTGGCCATTTTTCATCGCCGCCCTCATCCCCAGCTCCTGCCAGGAGCCCTCACCCGTTATCTCTCCGCTTGGCATGGTCATCAGTTTGGACCCAGTCAGGAAACCATATCTCACGGAGATTTCTTGATATGTTATCAGCAAAGGGCTTTCACTTTTTAAGAGTCTCTGAGAGGGTCAGGCCAGCCTGATGGGATGCTAACTATGTGTGAACCTGAGAAGGCTTCTATATCATAGTCAAATTGTGGGTACCCCTTTTCCTTAAGCTGAAGATTCTCCAGAGCCCTGGCACAGAGGGGACTGTGTCTGAATGATATCTGGGCTCACAGATATCTTGGGGAACCAACGGGGGTGCTGAGATCTAGGCTCAAACTATTTCCCTGAGGTAGATGAGGATAAGAGTTAATAAATTGGTTCTATATTCATCCACCATTTACCCATCCATCATCCTATCCATTATCCCACCCACCTATCCATCCATCCATCCATGCATGCATCCATGCATGCATGCATCCATTCATCCACCCATGCATGCATCCATCCATGCATCCATGCATCCATCCATCCATCCATGCATCCATCCATCCATCCATGTATCCATCCATCCATCCATGCATCCATCCATCCATGCATCCATCCATGCATCCATCCATGCATCCATCCATCCATCCATGCATCCATCCATCCATGCATCCATCCATCCATCCATCCATCCATCCATCCATCCATCCATCCACTCATACCAAGGATATTAGCTCATACAGGTACCAGGGATACATCCAATGGTGTACATAATAGGCATGCATTTTGTTGCTTAGACAGGTAAACAGGTCTTACAACACTGAGGGTCAGAAGTTCAAGTGTGGATGTGGCATAAGACTAAGAAATACCTAGGTAGAAAAAGGAAACAGGTAAAGAATATTCTGGAAGACCCTGGTGTAGGAGACGTACAGGAGGAGAAAGTGATGAGTTTAGGGGTAGTTTGGCATGGCTAGAGTTAGTGTTCATGCATGTGTGCACACATGTGTGTCT
This sequence comes from Myodes glareolus, assembly GCF_982192425.1. Classification (NCBI taxonomy): domain Eukaryota; kingdom Metazoa; phylum Chordata; class Mammalia; order Rodentia; family Cricetidae; genus Myodes; species Myodes glareolus. The sequence continues at coordinate 70,681,487 of NC_142028.1, read as the reverse complement.
CTGCCACTGTTCTATTGCTGCAAAGAGACAGCATGACCATGGCAGCTCTTATTAAAGAAAGCATTTCACTGGGGCTTGCTTTCATTTTCGAAGGTTTAGTAAGTCATTATGGCAGGAAGCAGGCAGACATGGTGCCGGAGAAGTAGCTGAGAGTTCTACATCTGGTTCTGCAGACAGCAGGAAGAGTGAGATGCTGGGCTGGTGTGAGCTTTTGTAACCTCAAAGCCCACCCCCAGTGACACACTTCCTCCAACAAGGCCACACCTCCTTCTTTGTCAAGTAGTGCCGCTCTTTGATTACTAAGCTTCAAATATATGAACCTAGGGGGCCATTCTTATTCAAACTACCACAGTGTGTGTGCATACACATGTGTACATACACATGTACAGGCATAGGCATGTGTGAATGCATGGATGCGAGAGCATGCAGGTTTGTGAAGACAGATGTCTGGTGTAGGTGCATGCAAACATACAGGTGTTTTGTTTGCATGTATACATAATGTGTACATGTATATGAGTGATGACACAATTTGTAATATTGTGTGCATGTATATATGCACATGCGTGTATCTCTGTGTGCGATGACACAGATGTATGTGTGCAGCTGCATGCAGGTGTGTGTGTACACGTGTTCACATATACACACGTGTATGCATATATCTGTGTATGTGTGGCCACAGATGTATACATGTAGGTTGGTACACATCTATATGTGTGTGCATACATACGAAAATGTACATACAATGATGTATTTGTTCAAAGCATGTGTGTTAGTTGTAGGGTATTACAATCATGGGAGATACTTAGATTCTCCTTAAAGAGCAAAGGGTTTAAGAAAAAAAATCCAGAAGGAAAAACTGTTTTGAAGGCAAGCTCTAGCTCCCTCTGGACCATTGGTCCTCAAAAAGCCTCCTCAAGGGACGGGGACATGGGGGAATCTGGTCACTGGCTCAACATGGGCAAGATAGGGTGACAAAGGTAAGAAGCCTGTGGGTGACCGCTCTGCTCACCTGGCCACTCCACAGTGCTGGAAAAGGTTAGGAAGCTCTGTTCGGCCTTGCTCGTCTTCCCAACACTGCACACTGAGCTGGCACACACTGGTGGGTTCCGTCTCCCATCAAAGAGTGCAGACTGCTAAACAGCTTCCCAGGCCAGTGACTGGACAACTTAGTCACACATTTGCAGGGAAGCATGCAGGCCAAGGGCACACTCTGCTCTTGACCTGGCTTCTCATGCATGTGGGTTCATTGTTCATCTAGAACATTTCCTCCTCCAAGAGTCTAGATTCTAAGCAGGAATGTGTACGCATGTGCACAACACATTCATACACACACACACACACACACACACACACACACACACACACACACACCCCTAACCATATAAGCATGTAAGGCTATACTCCTGGGTCAGCATGAGGACCAAGCATTATTGTGGATGTTTCCATAAAGACAGGGGTATTTGTGGGTGAGAGTAACAGTGGTCAGCTGTGAGTTATGTAAGTGGACCTTACCCCATCTGTTGATGGCATTCTGTTGCATATGGCCCTCTGACTTGAACAACAGTAGTAACATCCCGGGTCTCCAGACTATTGGCCCGCTCTGGAGATTTTAGACTTTTTTGACCTCCATAATAATGTGAACTGATTCCTTAAAGTACGTTTCGTCACAGGTCCACATCTCATGGAAGAGACCTCGGCAGAAAGAGGGTTGAGGCCCACTGCTGCAAGCGGAGATGTGGAAGCTGAGGCCACATCTAGAGCACTCATGTGGTCACCTGCCGTATGTGGAGGATGCTAGGTGGCAGGTATCTTTTTCTCCAAGGGAGTTGTTGCTGTATCTTCCCAGTGAGAGTTTTCCCAAGGATCCCACAGAAGCCCTGTGCTGGGGGTAGACTATGAGCCGAATAGCTCGTCAGGATAGAAGGGTGTCTCACAGGTCATTGTTTGGGTTAAGGCTTCACCCCAGCCCCCGGCCTCCATATATCCAAAGAATCTGGAATGTTTGGGTGGAAAGTTCCATCCCAAGCCCCATCCCTGGGAATTGCCTTAGTCCAGACTCCACCAAACAGTGACTCCTCCCAAGAGATGCTCAAGACCACTTCCACAGGGTATTTAAACTGCTCCCCTCGCCCCAACACGTGGTTTTCAATTCTTCCTTCCTCATCTCCTCTCTGAGGGCCTGGAAGGCCATCTAGGAGTCCTGGCATCCATAAACCTGGGCTTTTTCTAATTCGGTTTGATTTGGTCTGATTCAGATTATTGCCTCGGCGGAGAGGTTTATTGGGGTGTAAAAACTTTTCAGCCACCAGGGTAGACGGTGCAGGGAGAGTCTTGAGAGAGAGTCAGGAACTGGAAACCAGAGCCCTGTTGGCAGGCTCTTTCCCGGCTCATCTCGTGCTCCCTGACTTTCCTCTCTCTGGGGTGACTCGACTTTCTCCTCGTTGGGTATTGACTTTGAATGTCTTCCTTCTTCCTTGCTTAAAGCAGCTACCTGCTAACTTCTATTTGCATCTCCTCAGTAGGAACTGCAAGAGGAACCTGATTGGCTGGTGGAGAGCCAATGCACCGCCCTCTCTGGGTCAGATGCTTCCCTTCTCAAGAAGCAGCTGGGGCTTGGGGGAGCTCTGGGATAGGGGGTCTTGGACTGCTTCCTTTCGGGATTTTGAGTGGAGCAGGTTCAAGTTCAAGCTAAGGGAACCAATGGTAATGCTGTACCATGGCAGCCTGTGGACTAATAGGTGAGGCGGGGCAGGGAGGGGGAGTTTTGAGGTTAGACCATGGAGGCTCCTGAACACTAGGTCAGAGACTTTAATTTTTTTTTTTTTAACTCTTGTGGCCAGAACCTGTGGGGGGACGTTAATCAACAGCTCCAACCCTCGGGTCACTCCGAAGTGGCTCATTTACTTGGTAAAGTGGCACAGTTTGAAGGCGGTAGCTAGCTGGGGAACGCTCTGCCGAGGAGCCTCTTTTGATGGATGCCTGAAAGGAGGCTTAGGCTTTGGAATGATGTACTTCAAGGACTCTTGGCTTTTGTGTGTTTCAGTCTCGATTGCAACACTACACGAACGTGGGTTTTTTTTTTTTTTTTTGCATCGAATTAAAATTAATCTAATACTTGACAACTCTGGCTGGATGCCTGCCAAATATGGAGACTTGAGATGCTTCCTGTAAATTCTGCCACAGAACATTCTTACAATTCAGGGAACATCTCATTTTCCTCACCGCCGTGCACTCCCGACCCGGACTCTCCAGGGACCTCCTTCTGGAAGCCCCTCTTGCATAAATGTGAACACACTGTGTGGCAGCTACTTTTTCAAATCCGAATCCTCTCTGGGGAACAGGGTGATCTGGGGTGCAGGGAACGGGTCATTTAGATGAACCACCTCTGCTCCAAGTCAGTCTTGGAATTTTTCCAGTAATAATCTCTTTCGTCATTAATGGCCTGCTGGGTGAATCTTATTATATCTCCTTGAAATAATTTAGATGCTAATATCGCGCAGTGGCCATCACGCTGGAATTGGAGGCTGGAGGTGCTGGGGAGGAGGCATGAAGGCTGTCTAAGGCTGGGGTTCTTTACGCAGCTGGAGACTGTCATTTGCCAGGCTAGGCGACAACACCCTAGCAAACAGGCTTTGCATGTCCTCACAGCTGAAGGGTCTTGGGTGGGGTGGCCCACAGTTCTCCTTTCTAACACGAGGAGCTGGACTCCTGGTAACTGACACAAACGGCTTCTAAGTGAATAGTTCAGAAGAATTCTGGGTAAATGATGGAGGGGCAATTACGGTTTTATAAGCGCGAGGGTAGAGTACAGAAAGCATGAAGGAAAGGACTTTTATTGGGCTAGGAACTGAGATGTATGACTTCTAGGGTTTTATTTATTTTTTTATTTTACTTTTTGAATAGAGAGTCTCATGTAGCCCAGGCTGGCCTACACTTTGTCAGGGAGCTGCTCTAGTTTCTTCCTGTTGTGATCAAACAGTCTGAGCAAAAGCAACATGGCTTCATGACTGCTGGGGAAGGGTTTATTTGGTTTACACTTCCTGGTCATAGACCATCCCTGTGGAAAGTCAGGGCAGGAACTCCAGGTGAGAGCTTGAAGTCATGGAGAAATGTTGCTTGCTGACTGGCTTTCTGGATTTCTCAGCCAGCTTTCTCATACAGTCCAAGCCCACCTGCCCAGGGATGATGCTGTGCTGTTGGAGGGGTTTCTGTCCTGCCCGGTTCCCACAGTCGTTAAGTCCCAAAGAAAATCACACAGAGGTCTACATTAGTTATAAACTGATTGGCCCATTAGCTCAGACTTCTTATTAACTCTTATAACTTATATTAGCCCATTATTCTAGTATATGTTAGTCACATGGCTTGGGACCTTTTTCAGTGGAGCAGGTCACATCTTCCTTCCGTATCTGGGCAGGACTGCAGAGGAATGGACTGTCCTCTTCCCAGAATTCTCCTGTTCTCATTGCCCTGCCTCTACTTCCTGTCTGGTTGTCCCGCTTATACTTTCTGCCTGGCTACTGGCCAATCAGTGCTTATTTAAAATATAATTGACAGAATACAGAATTGTCCCACACCACTTCCCCCTCTTTTTTTAAACAAAGGAAACTATCCATAGTCCATTTTTTGGGAATGTGGGCATAGTATTCCAGGCTACTTCCTGTTGGTTGGGGGCACTGATAATCTTATGGGGACCTAAATAAAATTTGAATAATGATCAAGTCCTGACTAGAGTATCCTGTGAGTCTTGATCATCTCAGGCAGCAGTCTTGAACCTGTTCTGGATGTAGAACTCTCACATCTGGGCCATCTGGTCCTACCAGAGATTTCTCAGGTGGTCTTTCTTTATCAAACCTGATTATTCTTAACTCAGAATGAATCCACAGCCTCTCATTTCCGTGAAAACAAAAGCAAAACCTCTTCTCCAAAGTAAAATACCTATCTTGAATTAATTCAGCAGCATTTATAAACAAATATCTTTTAGCAGCTCTTGTTCCTTCCTCAGAATTCAAACAATTCAAAGAGAACATATAACTGTAATTCTTATTTGATACCTGTTTGTTATAAATAATTTTGCTATGTTAAAGTTAAAGCCTTCTTTTTTGTTTAAACAGAAAAGAGGAAATGGTGTAGGAGGTTCTTCTGTTCAAGTGTTGCTTTCATTGGTTAATGAATAAAGAAACTGCCTTGGCCTAGCTGATAGGGGTAGAACTTAGGTAGGCAGAGAAAACAGAACTGAATGCGGGAAGGAAGAAGGAAAGAGAAGGGAAGCCATGGATCTTCTGCCTGAAATGGACGTTGGTTAAAATTTTGCTGGTAAGCCACAGTCATGTGGCGATACACAGATTAATAGAAATGGGTTACATAAAGATGTAAAAATTAGCCAATAAGAAACTGGAGCTAATGGGCCAAGCAGTGTTTTAATGAATACAGTTTTTGAATGAATACAGGTTATTTCAGGGTTAAGCTAGCCGGGTGGCCGGGACAAACAGGAGTCCTCTTCTGTAACAATGCTACTCATAGTAGGCTGGGCTCTCCTACATCAATCATCATTCAAGACAATCTAATTAGTCTAATACTTGACAAATCCCAGACATGGCAACAGGCCAACCTGACCTGAGCAATTACTCAAGTGAGCCTCCCTCAGAAAACTCTAGGCTGTGTCAAGATGGCAGCTGAAGCAAACCAGGACAACAGCCAAGGATGACCTTGAACTTCTGATTCTTCTGCCACCCCTTCAGAAGTCCTGTGTTTCAGACTTCTGCCACTGTATCCAGTGTGTGGATTCATGAATGCTAGGCAAGCGTTCTACCAACTAAGCTAGGTTCCCAGACCTCTAAGATGTGACATCTAGCTCTAAGGTTGCTGCTGTCCTTCCTCCCTTCCTCCCTCCTTCTCTCTCTTCATCGCCCCCTCTTTCCATCTCACTAGCTACTCACCCCAAGCCTCACCTGGTGGTGAGGAACCAACCCACCAGGTCTCCCTCCTGAGGAGTCAGTATCAGCTGGAGCGGACACACATGGGGCCTAGTGGGAAATTCAGAACACTGGGGAAAAGAACTTTGCTTGCAGGATGGTGAGCATTTCACTCACACTTCCTGGGCCCCAGCTTCCCAGAATCCTCCAAGAACTCCAGCCAGATTCCAGCTGACCCTCTGGCACCTTTCACTGTGGAAAGCCTGGCTGGGTCTTTTCTAGTCCCTTGGAACCTGGTGCCTGCTTCGGCCCCAGGGAACCGAGTCATAAACCATCAGTCTGAGTTTGTATTGAGGATCTTAAAGGAGAGCACCAGCGAATATGCCACCACTTAAAAAAACAAATGATAATGTTCCTGACATTTGAGCAGAAACATTTCTTCTTGGATGCTGGAGAGGGCGCTAATGTTGTTTCCTGACACAGAAGGAGGCGTGGGCATACAGCTAGGACCGAGCTCATCCAATGGCCTTGTCCTGCCTCAGTCTACCTGTGAAGACTCCAATCCACAGTGGTTCAGGAAATCCTGGGGATTTCTCTCCCCAAAAGCCGAATCTGAGTCAAGGAGGATCAGTGGGGACTCACAGAGAACACCAGCCACCACTAGGAAGAACCAAGATCCTCCCCAATGGAGATCAACCTGAACCTCACTGACACGCTTGACCTCTAGGGTTTCTTCTAGAATATACACTCATATCTTATGGATGCCTCATGGGGGTTTGACCTCACACACTACATCTTTGTCACACTGGGGTCACTGAGCCTGGCTTTGACTGGGAAGCATAGACAGTGTGTGGCTAGCTGGGAATGGAAGGCAGTTAGAGCGTGGGGGATAGCAAAGATAAAGAGGAACTCAGAAGCCTGAGCTGGGGTCCAGTGGGAACTTTTGAGCATCTGTTCTTCTTACCTTTGGGGGTTTATGGTGGGAGAAAATAAGCTGGTGGTCACTGAGCCAAACTCGTTCCCCTGGACCTCAGCCCAGCAACCACACTGTGTTCCCTCCCAGGCCTCTCTTAGGAAGTTCTTTGTGATCTGACCTTGCAGAAAATAGGATTCTGGGAAATGTAGTTTAAGGTTGTCAAATTGCCAAATGATGGAGGCAGGCAAGGATTGGGGTTTTAGGAGTTTGTTTGGGAGCTGACTTATCCAGAAAACATGGGGTGGGGGACAATGGGAAGAGGGTAGGAAACAGAAGCCAAGAAGAGGGAAATTCAGCTAGCACTTGGGCTTGGTCCAGCAGGAGAACTAGTGAGTAGAACGTAGGTGTGGATGTTTTGTGGGACCGTCGGCTCCCTAATAATGACACAAAAGCTTATTATTAATTATGAAAGCTTGGCCAATACCTCAGGCCTGTTTCTAACTAACGCTTATAACTGAAATGAACCCATTTCTCTTAATTTACTTTCTGCTGTGTGGTTTTATTACCTCATCTCCCTACTGCTCATCCTGCTTCTCTGCATCTCCTGATGTCTCCACCTTCTTCCCAGCATCCTCTCTGCCCCGGCTATTGGCTGTTCAGCTGCTTATGAAACCAATCCGAGTGACACATCTTCACAATGTACAAAAAAGTTATTTCATAAGAGTGGAAGGTGAGGGGATATTGTGGGGTCTGCAGTCCTCCTGTGTGAGAGCTGCGCATAATCACAGACAGGGTCAGGGCAGTGCATGCGTGCTCAGGCACCATGCATCTCGTTCTTTCTGTGTTTCCTTTGTGGTGTGCGGTTCCTGCTTTCCTCTGAAGTGTGTGTGTTGTAAGGAGGGGCTGCTTGTTCGTCCCAGCTACCCGGCTAGCTTAGCCCTGAAATAACCACACAGAAATTGTATTAATTAAATCATTGCTGGGCCCATTAGCTCTAGTTTCTTAATGGCTAACTTTTATATTATTTTAACCCATTTCTATTAATCTGTGTATCACCATGTAGCAATGACTTACTGGGAAAGATTCTAACCAGCATCTGTCTCAGGCAGAGGATCCATGGCACCTCTGACTCTGCTCTTCTTCCTCCTAGCATTCAGTTCTGTTTCCACACCTAACTAAGTTCTGCCCTATCAAAAGGCCCAGGCAGTTTCTTTATTTATTACCCAATGAAAGCAACACACAAACAGAAGGAACTCCAACATATGTATGTATTATGTGTTTGTACGATACATTTATGTATGTGTATGCATGCATGTATTGTGTATGTGCATATATATTTCATGTATCTCTTTATATGTATGTGTATGTGTATATATATTTGTGTTTGTATATATGTATGATACACAGATATTTGTGTATATATGTACATGTATAATATATGTGTATATATGCATACATGTGTGTGTTTATGTATATGTACATATATGTAGGTCTACATTGTGAAAAATAAGTTTTTTTTTCCTATCAAAGATAGTTAGCCCTGCAAGGACTCATATTTCCCCAACTGACCCCTTCCTCTTTGCACAGATTAACCAAGGACAGAAGATTGTAAAGTTTGGCTCTCACCAATGGGATGAGATGCACTCATCAACAGCGGCAGGTGGACGCCATTTTGGCCAAGTGTGCTTGTTAACTGGCTTGGGACTTGGCACACTCTTTATGAAGAAATAGAAAAGGTCTTACTGAGCTACTTTTGTTTTGTTCATATGTTCCTTTGTGTGCAGAGTGTCCTTCATTTGTTTCTAGAGTATGTGTATGAGTGTATGAGTGTATGAGTGTGTGTATGTGTGTGTGTGCATATGTATGCATGTGCCACTGACAATGTGTGGAGGTCAGGGGATAACTTTCAGGATTGGTTCTCTCCTTCCACTGTGTGAGTCAAAGTCAGGCCGTTAGGCCTGAGCGTAGCAGGCTTTCTTTGACCACCAGCCCCCGAAACACAACACAGAGATTTGTTATGAAAACTCAGCCTTAGTTTACTTAGGTTTGTTTCTAATTAGTTCTTATAACTTAAATTAACCTATTTCCATTAATATATATGTTGCCATTTGGTTCATGGCTTTTCTCTCTCCTCCTACATGTCCTGTTTCTTCTCTGTCTCTTCTGGCATTTCCCCCATGCCTAGATTCATCTCCTCTTCTTTTCTCTCTGCCTGGAAGTCCCGCCTAACCTCTTTCTGTCTAGATATTGGTCATTCAGCTCTTTATTACACAAACCGCAGTGACACATCTATACACGCTGTAAAGGAATGTTTTACCACAATCCTCCTGCTCCACCTCCTGAGTATAGGGATTATAGGAATATACCACCATGCTCGGTTTGTGTGGATCTGGGGATTGAACTCAGGGCTCTGCGAGTGTTAGGCAAGCCCTTTACCACTGAACTATATCTCTAGCCCTGTGAGAGTCATCTCCAGCCCTATTGTATGTGTGGGGGCTAGAGATTAATGTCAAGTGTTTTTCTCTATCATTGTCTTCCATATCTTTTTGAGACAAGGTATTTTCACTGGAGTTCACCAATTGGCTAGACTGGCTGGTAGCAAGCTCCCAGGATCCACCTGTCTCTATATTCATGGAACTGAGGTTACATCACGCCTGGCTTTTCTGTGAATGCTGAGGATCTGAACTCAAGTCCTCTTGTTTGCACGGCCCTTTCTCCAGTGAGCCATCTCCCCAGCCCACGTATGTGGACAGATTTGTAAGTGTTTGAAAAGTTACACGTTTTCTCCTCCCCATAGTTCCCTTTAGTGATGTGATTTCCCTGCTCACTTTCCTTCGGGATAAACTCAGTCTTTCACAGGCGATTCCGGCAGCTGGATGATCATTGTTAGTTCTTCTTTCTAGGCAGACGCCATTAAATAAAAACCTGGTCACTGGATTCAGCCTGAATTCAAACTGAGTGTCACTTAGTAGCTATGTGACCTTGGCAAGTGCTCTCTGACCCTTGGGTCTCTCCAGCAGGGCTTATATTGGTCTCCATCTTGAAGCAGTGTCATGGGGATTCCTGCTGTAAGGGAGGCACACGGAAGGCCCTGGAAATGCTTGCTGTCTGGTCCTCCTTCTGGCCACACAGGTGGTTTCCTCAGCTCTGCTGGGAAGGGGACACTCCCTTGAACTCATTATGTAGTGTTAATCCACCGGGTGAGAATATGACCATAAGCATAATTTTTGAGCCAAATTGGAAGCAAGATTTACTAAATACTAGCCAGGATGATGGACCCTGGGCCAGGCTTGTACCTGGGGTTCCCAGACAATGGCAGTGAATTATGTTAGTCGGTGACTTATAAAGGCAAGGCCCACAGGGCTATGTACTTCTTCCATCCAACTGGGGACGGGGCAAGCATACATTGAGATATACTTCCTGCCTACATACCTCCAGCCTATGTGTGATCAGGCACACCCTGTGCAGTTGGGGCAACCAACCTTGTTTATAGAACTGAAAATACATGGCTTGCCATCTGACATGAACAACAGCCCCCAGCATTCCAGGGAGTTTTCTGTCCCTAGGCAAGTGGGGCTTGCAGGTTAGAGGCATTTGTGTTTCATAGATCTCCTAAGCATAGTAATTGGAACTTAAAATAGAACCTTAGCCCTCATGGTAGCCCAGGCTGGCCTTGAACTCATGACATTCCTCCTGCCACAGCCTCTTGAGCGTTGGGCTTGCAGGAGCGCACCACCACACACGGCGGCACCTATAGCACAAATTACACCCCACCCCACCCCACCCCACCCCTTTTCATTTGCGTTCTTACTTTCTTCATTAAATATTTAAGATCTTATCGAGTTACGGAGGCATTGTGTGGGGTTAGGAACACAACTCAGCAAAGAACAGGAGGCTGGGCTGGAGTCAGCAAGCAAGAAACAGGCCAGGGTTCCATGAAGAAGGTGGGTCCATCCGAGGCCATGTAGAGCTAGAGAACTCTTAGGGGAGGTGACAGTTACACTGATGGCTAAGGGACTAGAGAAGCTGGTCGCCTTGAGGGGTCCAGAGATGACAGGGAGTCATGCTGGGACAGTGGGGCTGTGAGGGAGAGGCCAAACTGGAAAGGACTGACTCTTGGGGACAGTGCCACCAGCAATGAGGACTGAGAAGAGAGGGTGGCACTGGGCAAGAGACCAAGGAGGCTATTGTGATGCGGCCTGCAGGCAAGCATCTTGCAGAGGGCATTGAAGGCAGAAAAAGAGCTGAGCTTTCTGTGTGAGATGGTGGGACAAGCAGGAAGCCCTGCTAGGCTCTGGAATCGCTCTTCTGACGTCAGAGCTTCCCCAGCAGTTTGGGCCAGGGTCCCCTCTGTTCTGGCCTCGCGCTGGCCTCCCTAAAGGGTGTTCTTTGGGGGACTCTGCCCTAATTGCACTCATTGATCACAAATTTTTCCTAATTTAGTTGGTGGTCTTTAAGAACATTCTCATTTGTGCATATGAGTACATTAGCATAACGTGTTCCACGGTGGCCTCCCAGCCTCGGTACACCTGTCCCGCCTATTCCACCCTGCTCCTTCTCCAGGAGGCTGGCCAGCCAGCTTCCCTGCTAATGCGACCAGAGGACTAAAAGCAAAACTATCTGAATTTCTTCCACAGCTGATTCCAGAGTCCCGAGACCTGTCTTCCAGGTGGGCAGGCTATGATATTAGGGAGGTAGCTCTCTTAGCCGAGATGAAAGGGCCCAGCCTGCTACAGAACGCACTGGTGCTTGCACCGGGCTCCCGAGGAATCACATCAAAGGCCTCCCAGCCACTGCCCGCCCCTTCCAGCTGTGGGGAAAATGGGCTCATTAGAAGAGAGAGCGAGCGGTGTTTACATTAGGCGCTACTGATTTACAAGCCCTTGGCTGCCATTTCTCCCTCACCTCGAGCTGGGACTCAGGAGAGCCCTCTACTTGCCTGCCCTGGCTCCTTTGAAGGCTCAGCAGGCTCCTGAAGAGGATCAGGAGGCCACCCCTCCTTCTCCTAGTGCCTCTCTGCACTAATTAGGCTCCTTCCAATTGAGCGCTGTCTAGGGGTGGGCAGAGACTAGCAGGGGACTCTCGGTGGAGGCCTCGGCATAATTGTGTTGATTAAGAAGCACGAGGCTGGCGAGGCTGTCTCCCTTCAAGGTCAAGTCCCTGCACTTGTGGGAGTCTTGATTTTTCTGGGCCAATTTGTTTGGGTTGGCCTAATTGCCCCGGGGAAGAACGTTTCTCACAGAAACCCAGCCTGTGGGATTCGGTGGGAGTCTACAGCCCTAAGCCCCGGGTTTGGGATGGGTTCCATGAAGTCTTGTCTTTGGGTACCAGGCTAAGAGTGGGGCAGCTTTGGGGACGATCTTGCTGGGTGTGCCAGAGGTAGAATAGGCAATCGGGATAAGAAAAAGGACCCCTGAGCTCCAGCGCCCGCCCCCCCCCCCCCCCGCCGTGATCGTAAGTCACGTGACTGTTGTCCTGTAGCCTGTGAGTAGAAGTGACACTGGTCAGGGGAAGGACAAGGTACTGGGAGCTGGTGGGTCCTCCCTCTATCCTTTGTAACTTTGTGGAGTCAGATACTCGGGACAAAGGGAGGCAGCCTGGCCATCCCTGACTTTCTGTGAGAAGTAGACTTACTGCGTTAGCTCTGCTATGTCAGGGTTTGTTTGGGTCTTCTTACACTCTTCTGTGGGCTGTCCTAATACATGGCTCCTGTATTAGTCAATGTCACCTGCCGTAGAAAAAGACTCTGTTCTGAGAGACATTCTTGCAAAGCCCACATAAAAGGAGAACCTTCTTCATAAGTTCTGAGCCTTTCTCCTGAAGCCTGAGTGGCAGGGTCGGCTCAAGCTTGGTTTCATTTTGAGCTTCGGGAGAGCAGGCTTTCTAGGGTCATGTGTTCACTGCTTCACCACTGAGCCCAGTGGATGGGGGCATTCTGATCATCTAGCCCTGGTAAGGGTTATGGCTAGGGCTAGGTGGGCCAAATGATTGGCAGTCCCAAACAATGGGAAAAGAGGATGTAAACGGATCAAAGTGTCGACTATAAATGTTTCTTGGGCTGCTGTGAGCCTAGTTCTTTCTTTTTTTTCTTTTTTTCTTTTTTTGCCTAGTTCTTAACATATTGCTCTGACATACCACAGGGACTGGCTAAGGCTCCAGTTTGGCCAGTTACAAAGAAGATGAATGCACGGAGGCACGATGGTTCTGCTGGTGGCTGGAGGTGGGCAGCATCTCCTGACTTTAATGACTTTGATGCCTGTGTAGTTCTGCAGGACCCCAGGGTCTAAGGCATGGTGCTGGGGTCTGGGAATGGGGAAGGGTAGAAGGGAGGCGATGGTAAAACTCGGGCAGTCCCCAGGAGAGGAACATCCAGGCCTCTCCTCCACAGCATACCCACTCCGTCTGTTTGCATAAAGCCTACTGTGGTCTGCCCTGGATTGCTTTCCATTCGTGATGAGCATTATGATCAGCTTGGAAGGGCATAGGTTTGTTTGGCTCACGCTTCCAGGTAACAGGCCACTATCAGGGGAAGCCATGGAACCCAAGGCAGGACTCTGAAACCGGGACCCTAAGCATGAACCATGAAAGAACACTGCTGATTGGCTTGCTCTTCACGGCTTGTTTGACTGCCTTTCTAGAACCATCTGCTCAGGGGTAGCACACCCACAGTGTGGTGGGCCCTCCCATCAATCATTAATCAATAAAGTCCCCCCCTCACAGGCTTGCCTACAGGTTAATCAGATGAAGGCATTGCCCTAATTGAGAGTCCTTCTTCCCACATGACCCTAGGTTGTGACAAGCTAGCAAAAACCTAACTAACACAATTGACTCCTTGTCAACTTGACACACCTTGGGAGAGGGGACCTCAACTGAGGAGAGGGGTTGCTCTCTCCTCCCAAGGTGGCACCTCATTACTGGACCCTCCAGAGGGGGTAAACAGGACGAATGTGGGTGGCACAGGGTGGCAGGGCAGAAAAGCCTGGATGACGCTCCCTAGCCCTTTTATCATGCTGGCTAGTTTCATGTCAACTTGACACAAGCCAGAGTCATTTGGGAGAGGGAGCCTCATTCGAGAAAATGCCTCCATCAGACTTGGGCATAGGCAGCTCTGTAGTGCGTTTTCTTGACTGGTGATGAGTGTGGGCGAGTCCAGTCCACCGTGGTTGTCAGCCCCTGGCAGGCGGTCCTGGATGCTGTTAACAAAGCAGGCTGAGCAAGCTGTGAAGAGCAAGCCAGTAAGCAGCATGGCCTTCGCATCAGTGCCTGCCTCCAGATGCTCGCCTTGAGCTCCTGCCTTTCGTTGTGATGGACTAGAAACTGAGAGATGAGTGAGGCCTTTTCCTCCCCAGGTTGCTTGTGGTCACAGTGCTTTAGCACAGCAATAGCAACCCTGACTAAGACACTACTTAGTAGCATCCGACCTAATCTGCACTTCCTACTCAGAGAAGCTTGATGTCCGCAGTTCCAAAAGAAATGGACCAAGAGGCGGGAGCTGGTCCAGAAGCTGGAATGCGAGGGAGGAAAGCCTTTGACCAAGCTGTGGGCAGTGTCAGGGCACAGCAGCTTCTGCCAGTACACTGCCACCCGCAGGACCCTCTCGGGGGTCACCCCTGTGCTTGTAATGCTGGAGCATCCCTGTAGGAACGCTTTCCATCACTAGGATGCAACTAAGTGACAATGTTAACTCTTCTTTGGTCAGCACAGTGACAGACAGTAGCTTACAACTGCCTGAAACTTCAGCTCCCCGGGATCTGATACTCTCTTCTGGCCTCTGTGAGGACTACACACAGACATATACATATAAACACAAATGTAAAAAGTTTAAAAAAGACCTTCTTTTCTCTAAGTCTTTTTTATATACTTAGCATTGTGTCCTCTGGGTGTGAGATGTGGGTTTTCCATGGGTGCCCAAAGGGGACTAGGGGTTGGCAACATAGCCCTCCACTGCATTCTCATGTGGGCTCAGAGGCGGCACATGGCTATATGGTGGCTAATGAGGATGCTACTGGGTCTAGACTGAGTGCTAGAACTCTGGATCCATCGTGTGACTTGACAGGACACTAGCCATGTGGTCCTGGGAGCAAGGAAGGCAGATCCACGTCTCTTCCATAGATGGCTACTGACCTAAGGAACTCTGCATGTCTATGACACACTGTGACCCATGGCCTAGACGGTCATTCCTAGCTAGGAGGCAGGTTCCAGGCCCAGGCCTCTAGGATATATTCTTGCCATATATGGAGGACCCTGGGGTTCTCCATCAGGTGAGAATCAACCAGGATTTGGAGATGGACAGAAGTAGGTGGTTTGGACTCCTTGTATTCTAGAACACACTCTGGAAATCTTCATTGGCATCAGATCCTAGCAGCCATGGTTGGGCCACTGGGACGGGAATGGGGGCTCCAGCATCTTTTAGCCACTAGAGGAGGACTACCTGTGACACCGGCTGTGGCGGCACCACTGCAGGGCCTGCGGGGAAGGCATGTGAGCTGCGGTGTCCTCTCTGTGGAGCCGCAGAAGGACTCAATAGGAACCTGACAGCGGCAAAGGAACTCTGGTGACACTTCTGTCAAAGACATTGAGCTGTGTTGAGAATGTCAGAGGACAAGGCTAACCAGGGGAAGTGGCATGTGTCCCCAGGAGAAGTCACAACTGCTCCCAGCCTGTTGCTGGGGCTCAGCTTCAGCACTGACTTTCTTATCCACCTAATGTTTATTACGGGTCGTTATTGCACCAAGAAAAGACTTTGTGTACAAGTTGCATTATTTCCACCTGCCCCCGACTTTGCGACGTAGGAAGGGATTATTGTTTATGGATTTGAAGAGATGGGCTCAGAGAGGTCAAGCCACCTACCCAAGGGTTTACATCTAGAACTGGTGGGTCCAGGAATTGAACCCGAGTCTGGCTGGCTCCAAAGCACTTCCATGCTCCGTGTGTAGTCTCTCTACTCTGTCTGGACTCCCCCTGACCTTTCCCACAGCCCTGTAGCCCTATGGTTTCTCTTTCTACACTCTGGTTGTTTCCTGAGCTTTTCCAGCCTAGGACCTTGACATCTGTCAATCATTAGGCCCACAGCCCTTGATCCTGCCTCAGTTTGTAGGTCTTAGCTTAAGGCCACTTCTCTGACCTCTAGTCAGATCCGCAACTGTGGCTTCTCAGAATATCCCCTCTGCCCCATGAGTTGGTAATTCTTTCATTTATCTGCAGTAATTGTGTCCACTGAGATCCAGGAGGGCCGAGGATGGAGGGGGTTATTCTCAGCTGTATCCTGGTATAAGGAACAGGAAGTACTTCTGTTTACGGGTCACTCACCCCAGGCTAGTTTTATCCTTCCTGACTGTGAGATCGTCCCTCCTTGTGGCCTCCACATCTTAGCTTATTGTCTACTGCAAGAGCTCTGTGACATGTTGGGTGGGCATCAGTCCTGCACCCAGGCCTTGTTCCTGCTTGAGGGAGGCCGGGGAAGGCCCCTGAAGGGACTTGGAGAGGCCAGTTAGGGGCTGGATATAACTTTAGGGCATTCGTGACCTGGGGACAGAGATGCCTTGACCTCGTGAGATACTGTGCACTGACATTTGCACCTTGGGATCTGTGTCCTACACAGGCAGTGGTTGCGAGTGCTATGTCAGCTTTGAAACTGGACAACATTCTTGACATTTCCGCCCAGATACCGGAGCCAGGAAGAGCTTCCCTCCTGTTGTGCACCTCCAAACAGACTCAAACACAATGGAACTTGACTTACGGGCCCACGGTGGCTTGCTCGCAATTCTAATAACCGTCCCGAATTAGATCACTTCACGTTCACCTTATCTCTTCCCTCATTCATCTTCTGGTCAGGTCATTAGGAGCTCTGCGAGTCTTCCCCAAACCCTGGCATTCTATTATTTATATATTATACACATTTCTCTACGGAGACCCTGCGACGTGGTGACAGAGCCAGCAAGGCAGGGCTTCCTCTCTGGAGGACAGCTGGGATATGTTCTTTTCTTTGTTCACAGACCCATTTAATTCACTGGTGTTTGAAATTTTCCAACTCATGACTCAGCAAGTTGAGGTGGGGCGCTTGTTGCTGGGGATCTGAGCTCCATGCCTGAAACCCACATGGTAGAAGGGAGAAACTGACTCCTGAAAGCGCTCTCTCTCTCTCTCTCTCTCTCTCTCTCTCTCTCTCTCTCTCTCTCTCCTCTCTCTCCTCTCTCTCTCTCTCTCTCTCTCTCTCTCTCTCTCCTCTCTCTCCTCTCTCTCTCTCTCTCTCTCTCTCTCTCTCTCTCTCACACACACACACACACACACACTCACTGACAAAATGAATGAATAAATCTGATTTTAAAAATTACAACTCAAAGCATGGCTAAAGGGCTTTCTGTAGGGCTAAGCGAGTTTGGAACAGGTCTGGGGATACAGGCAATAGTACAACTGAGCAAGAGAATTGGGAGAGGCCATGTGGACTGTCGAGCATTTGGTGGTCCTGAATAGGGTTTTAGACACTGGTATGTTGACATGGCCATTTTATGGCAAGAGATGTTTAATGCGGCCACCGCAGCAGAGAACAACGGACTGGACTTTTCCTATCCCTTTATTCTGTGTGTGTGAGTGTGGAGGTCAGAGGTGGATGAGGGAAATCTTCTTCAGTTGTTCACCGCCTTAGTTTTTGAGACAGCGTCTTTCCGTGAACCTGGAGCTCTTCAGTGCAGTGAGGTTAGCTGGCCAGTGAGCTTCAGAGATCAACCTGCCTGCTATCCCGCTGCTGTGGTAACAGGGATGTACCACTTGGTCTTTACATGGGCGTGGGGTCTCCATCCATACCCAGGTCCTCGCGTTTGCACGGCAAGCCCTGACCGAGTCTGTCCACCGGCCTGAAATCCTTGTTTGAAGGTGAAATGTATCTTTGTTATTTGCTTGTTTTTCCTGGACTAAAGAAACACTTACAGGAAACCGCCCCCCCCCCACAACCTTACAAAATGTGTGGTGTAGAAGGTGGACATGCCTCATAGGTCCCTTGTAGGGAAAATGCTGTGTGCGGTATCCTAGACTGTTTGCTCACACATATACAAACCTAAGCAAGGATGTAATGACCTAATGCTTATTACACAGTTATGATTTAAAATGATGTAATCCAAAGGCAGCCTGGGTCCTCCCTCCAGTCACACTATTCAGTTTCATCAAGCTCGTGGGGGTGGAGTTAACAACTGGGCGACAATGCCAACCACCCACTGTGTCAGTAATAAAAGCAGTGAAATATTCATTCCCTTTGTCTCAGTCCCTGTCAAAATGGCTTTGTCCGGGGGCCAAGTTAAAAATGCCCTGCCTGTCCAGTCTCATGTCCTGTGGCTACTAAGCTCACTCCTTGCTTAAAATGTTTTCATTACATTTGTGTGTGTGTGTGTGTGTGCACACATGCGTGTGAGCATGGATGTGCTCCATAGTGTATGTGTGGAAGTCAGAAGACAACTTTAGGGAGCTGGTTTTCTCCTCCGCTATTTGGATCCCAGGGCCAGAGCTCAGGTCTGTCAGACTTGGTGGCGAGTGTCCATCTGTTGAGTCACCTCAATGGTCCTCACTCCATGTACCCTCATGCAACTCCCAGTCCCTAGGGCCACCAATGTCAAACTTCATCTCTTCCAGAGAGGTCCCCTACATTGTTTCTCTCTGGTTTTCCTAATCTGCTTCTAGCACTCAGGACAATGCAGAGTAGAAGGGGGCAAGCTACCTCTATACTTCACCATGATTCTCTGTCTTCTCAAGTCCCAACCTTCCTCCTTGAGATGTCACCTTCCTGAAAATCCAACAAAAACCTTTGCTTCCCATGAATTTCCAAGCTGTGTTTCCAGACAGTCTACCTAATACACGAGGTTAAGATCAATTATCATTAAGGTCTTTGTAACATGAGGGGGCCTGTTTGTTGGGAGTTTTTCTGTCCCGCCCGGTTCCCCCAGTCTGTTTAGTCCCAGAGAAAAATCACACAAGAGATCTCTATAAGTTATAATGCTGATTGGCCCATTAGGTCAGGCTTCTTACTGGCTAACTTTCACATCTTGATTAACCCTTTTTTCTGATCTATTTTAGCCATGTGGCTCAGTACCTTTTTCAGTGGGGCAGCTCACATCCTGCTGCTTCGGTGATCTGGGCAGGAGTGGGAGGAATCAACTTCCTCCTCCCCAGAATCCTCCTGCTCTCCTTGCATCATTTCCACGTCCTGTCTGGCTTTCCTGCCTACACCTCCTGCCTGGCCAATCAGCGTTTATTTAAAACATAACTGACAGAATACAGACAATTCTCCCACACCAGGTCTTGTCATCAGGAAGGCTGCCCACTTCTTGTAAAAGAGGGTCTGCCATTGCCCAAAGTTGACCAGCACTGGGACTACAGTGCACACCATCATACCTGGCACTTCTGTATGGGTGCTGGGAGTCAAATTCAGAACTTCCCATTTACAAAGACAGCACTTTATCAACTGAGTCACTTCCCACCCAGACAACCAGATGAATTCTAATCTGCCTCTACTTTGTGTGTCAAGAACCATTGCACAGGGCAAGAGTTACCTGACCGGCTGAGCATGGACAATGTGCCCATGCATGTGGGTACCTGACCCTCTGCTGCAAGTATCAGGTCCTTAAAATCCACTGAACTTATGTCCACACACTAATTTAACACATTGAATGGCAGAACAGACGGGCTCACTGCTCAATCTTTCCTTCAGGAACCAGAAATGGTAGCAGCTATAAAAAGGTAAGACAGTGTGCGGGAGAGCAGTATGAACAGACTCTTGTGATGGTGGGGGCTCAACCTCTTCCGTTAGTCACTGCTCAAGCGAGAGGCCTCCATGTCCACAGTGCACACACTGGACCACGAGAAGATTGTTGTGGGAATTCATTCTGCCAGTAGCCTTGGGGTATCAGCCTTAGGGCAGGGCTTCTTGTCTGCGGATATGACTACTTGAGAGGGAGGTGGTTGTGACCTCCCTTGGGTTGTGACGACTGGGTCAGGTGGGGTGGAGCAGTTTGTGGTCAGTTCTCAGCTTCCTTGAACAAAATGGAAGGATTCTGCAACTGGTTATACCTTGTCCTGTGTCTGTGAGTCTGTTCCATTGTACCCCTTAATAAATTGATATATGTACATATATACATACACACAAATATATATACACATGTATACATATATATGTATATATACACATATGTCTACACACACACACACACACACACACATTTGTAGTTTACGTTACAGTAGACAGTACTGAGTGGCCACGGAACTCAGCTCTGCCTCTGGCATGGGTTTAGGAAGCTAGTTTCCCTCATTGAGCCAGCCTTAGTTTTCTTGCTAAGATGGAGGGCAATGTGCCTTGTGATTGACTTAGAAATCATGTGAGAGTCAAGATGGCCAGGCCATAGGCATCTACACATACGTTTCCCTTCTTAGATTGTCTAGAATCCAAATGTGCTGTTACTTGTGGGTAGGTAAGAGGATGCTCTGCCTTCCAAACTCAGATGGAAGAGGGTCAGGTACTCATGTGCCTGGGTTCATTGCCCATGCTCAGCATATCAGGTACTCTTGCCCTGTGCAATGGTTCTTGATACACAACGTAGAGGCAGATTAGAGTTATTCTGATTGTCTGGGGTGGGGAGTGGCTCAGCAGGCAAAAGTGCTGGCTTTGTAAATGGGAAGTTCTGAATTTGATTCCCAGCACCCACATCAGGTATGATGGTGTGCACTGTAGTCCCAGCGCTGGTCAACTTGGGGTCAATGACAGACCCTATCTTACAGGAATTAAGCAGCTTTCCTGATGACAATACCACAAGTTTTGAATTGGCCTCCACACATGGACACACATGCATGCACACATACACACATGTAAACACTAAAATGAATAGCAAATAGAATCTGAGGTGGCCGTGGAGCATGCATGGGGAGGTGGTGGTCTTCCCAAGCTCTTCCTGACCTGTTACTGCTTATTTGCGAATCTGCTTCTTGACTTTAGGCTGGAAACTGTCAGTCTTCGTGTGCCGCTGAAATCACCTATACTTGGCTTCAGTTATCTGAGGAAAGAGCCCTGATGCAGAGTCCTTTGTGAGGTGTGCAGGAATTTCCCTGTGTGAGACAAGCCATGAAACAACCTTTCCTGCAAGGCTGACAGGTGCGGATGGATGCCGGCCCTGCACTGAGATATGATGCAACCTTTCACACTGCCTGAGAGCCAGAAGGCCCAGGTTCAGTCTGCATCACAATCTACGCAGGACACAAAGGCAATATCTTTTTTTCCCCCTAGAAAATGTACTCAGATGTTCATTCTCTTCCTCGCTGCATCTCCTAGTTTATTAACGACAAAATGCCTGGCAGAAGTCAGCGTGAGGAAAAAAGGATTTGTTTTGGTTCCTGCTTTGAGGGTGCCATCGCCGGTGAGGAAGGTGCTGCTGCAGGAGCATGACACAGCTGGTCATGTTGCCTTTGGAGTCAGGACTCAGGGAGAGATGAATTTTGCAGCCCATCTCACTTTCTCCTTTCTATTCAGTCTGGGACCCCAGCCCTGGATCCACAGTCTGGGTAGATCTCACCTCAATCACACCTTTGTGGAAATGCCCTGTCTTAGTTAGGGTTTCTATTGCTGTGAAGAGACACCATGACCACAGCAACTCTTATAAAGGAAAACATGTAATTGGGGTGTCTCACAGTTTCAGAGTTCAGTCCATTAATCATTGTGGCGGGGAGCATGGTGGTGTGCGGGTAGACATGGTGCTGGCTACATCTTGATCAGAAGGTAATAAGAAGTGAACTGTCTGTTACGCTGAGCAAAGTTTGATCAAAAGAGACCTCAAAGCCTGTCCCCACAGTGACACACTTCCTCCGTCAAGGCCGCACCTCCTAATAGTGCCACTCCCTTTGAGGGCCATTTTCTTTCAGACTACCACATGTTCTCAAAGACACCTTCTAGGTGATTCTGAAATGCAGTCAAGTAGACAGGGGAGAGTTATCATCACACCTAGAATTCCTCCATGCTAGTTAGCTTGATTATGGAAACCACTTCAGGGAGAAGGTTGTTCTTTATCACAGGTCTGCCTGTCAAAAAAGAAAGCGGCTAGTGGTTAAATCAACCTAGCTAAGTCACATGAGGTGACGTAATACAACTGCTAAGTGTGTGTGGGCAGAGCGCCTGGTAACATGAACGTGTTGGACGTCTCATCCATGTAACTGTAAAGATACAAGGAAACTTACTTATTCATATTATTGTGTGGTAATTTTTTTTTAAAACTTGGATTTCCCTTTCTTCTTCTTTACAGTGCTTGATTTAGTCAAAATGGATTATGTCTAGAGGAAATCTCCATCAAGGTTATTATAGAGGCAAACTGAGTCTGACAGACAGTGGGAAATTTTCAGGCCAACCCAAAGGCTTGGAATAGTTGAGAGTTAACCAGTGCCCCTTGAGCTGCTCCTCTAGCTTCATGGTGACTGTCACAATAACATTTGCGAGGAAGCTGAAGGCTAGATTTTCCCTGAGTATAGGTACCACCAGACTGTGTCCCGATTCCTTTAGGATTTCTGGGTAGTGTTTCTGTTTGAAGTGATTCAAGTGCTGGATTCAGCTCTGCTTTTTCGCTTATAAAAAATAAATCCAGACAATAATAACCAGAAACTCCCATTAAAATGCAGTATTGTGCTGGCTACTGTTACGTCAGCTTGACGTAGCTAGAGTTATCTTAATGGAGGGAAACTCAGTTGAGAAGATGCCTCCATAAGATCCAGATGTAAGGACGTTTAGTAATTGATGGGGGGGATCTTCACCCATTGTGGGTTGTTCCATCCCTGGACTGGTGATCCTGGGTTCTCTAACAAAGTTGCCAGTAAGCAGCACCCCTCCATGGCTTCTGCATCAGCTCCTGCCTCCAGGACCATGCCTTGCTTGAGCTCCTGTACTGACTTCCTTCAATAATGAACAGGGCTGTGGAAGTATTAGCCAAATAAACCCTTTACTCCCCAACTTGCCTTTTGGTCCTGGCATTTTGTCACAATAATGGAAACCCTGAGACAAATTGGCACCAACATAGAGGGATGTTGCTAGGACAGACCGGACCAGGTTTTGGGAAGGACTGTGGAGGGACTTTGGGACTTTTTTTTTGACTAGAAAAGTCATTGGGTGTTGAGAGCTCCGTGGAATGTTCTGTGGGAGCTTGGAAGTTCAGAAGGTTGAGAGCAGTGTAGAAAATGGAGGACTGGCTTTTGAAATTTCAGAGGGAAGTTTAAAGACTCTGTCAGGGCCATTTGCTATTTTGAACTGAGATTTTGTTGTTTTGGTCAGCTGGGGCTGGAGTCAGCCATAATTAACAAGACGCTGGCGATACTGAAGTGAAACTCTTGCATTTCTGGGACAGTTGATTCTGGTCAGCTGGAGCTAAGACATGAGCGGTGATTGAGAAGGGGCCAGCATCACTGAGGTAAAATCTTCTGGAAAGTGCTTGCCCAGGGCCGGCACACCCAAGCTGTGCTCTAGAAGTGACCGAGGTTGTACCTTGTGCCGAAGGAGTCACGGACAGCAACTGAGGCTTGGCACTGAGAGAGGTCTGGACAGGCTGCTGGTGAAGGGACAGCCTCAATGGCAGTCGAAGGCTCAGGACTGAAGGGGGCATGCAGAAAAATTGAGGTTTCACGCCATGAGGAGAGCCCAAGAGAGGCTATTGGTGAAAGCGCGCCTAGTTGTAGTAGAAGACCCCAGCATTTTGGAGATGCCCATACCGTGGGATGACCACCAGGAATAACTGCAGTGGAGTGGGGTCATCTGGAGCCCAGAAGGCGAGCTGTATGTGTGCTGCAGAAGGCGGAGCTGGAGAAGTGACCCAAGCTCCTTAGAGGAACTCAGGAAATCGTGAGTGAATCCCAGATAATTGGATATTGAGTTATTTATACTGTTGGGGTTTTGTTTTGCTTAGTTAAGCTTGTGACTGTGCCTTGGTTTGTCCGTCTTAAAGAAGGTATTTAATTCATTCCTACAGTTGAAAAACTTTGAATTTTATAAGACTGGATTTTTGAGAAAAATTGACTATTTTAAAGGGACTGAAATTTTAACGGGTTTGAATTTGTAAAGACTGGGACTTTTAAACTTATTTATGTTTCTAATTTGAGATCTTGGAGACGGATTAAAAAGGAAGGGTTGTGGCTTAATAGTGATGTGTTTGTGTTCAAGCTGACAAGGGGTCAGTTGTGCTGGCTCGTCTTATGCCAACTTGACACAAGACAGAGTTATCTGAAAGGACGGTTTTATTGCAATAATAGAAACTCCAAGACAAATGTCTATTCTCTAATAACTGTAAAACAACAACAAAACAAAACAAAACACGAAAACCCAACTCTCTAAAGAATTGTCACAGGTAGGGCTGGGGATGACAGTGGTAGAGTGAACACCTAGCATTTAAGAAACCTTGGGTTCAATCCTCAGCACCACATAAACTGGGCACGGTGCATGTCCGGGATCCCGGCACTCCAAAGGTAGGGGCAGGAGGATCTGAAGCTCAAAGCCATCCTCAGCTCCGTACTGAGTTTGAGGCCAGTCTCTGCTGCATGAGACCTTGTCTCCAAAACAAAACAGAGAGGTGCTTACAGAGGCCAGAAGAGGCAGTTGGACCCGCAGGAACTGGTGCTACAGGCCCCTGGGAGGCTCCTGACGTGGGTGCTGGAAACTGAACTCGGGTCCTCTCCAAGATTAGCAAGTGCTCTTAACCACTGAGCTGCCTTTCCAGTGCCCACCAAGGAAGCTCTGTGCAGAGACCCCTGACCCATCCTACCTGAGCCTTGCTTCCCTGTCACTCCCTTGCTCATGGGTCTTCAGGCTGAGCAGTGTTGGGGAATATTATTTTCAGGTGTATGACTTTTGTTTACGCTGCATTTGTTGAACTCTGTGAAGCTGTGATTCTTTGCCCGTCTAAAACACCTGATGGTCTAATAAAGAGCTGGACAGACAATAGCGAGGCAGGAGCAAGGATAGGCGGGGCTGGCAGAAAGAGTATAAATAGAAGGAGAACAAGACCGAGGGGAGCAGAAAGAGAACAAGGAGAGGAGGACATCAGGGGCCACCCAGTCACTCACAGAGTAATAAGGGAAGTAAGATATACAGAAGCAAGAAAGATAAAAGCTCAGAGGCAAAAGGTAGTCGGGACAATTTAAGAAAAGCTGGCAAGACACAAGCCAAGCTAAAGCTGGACATTCATAACTAAGAATAAGCCTTCGTTTGTGATTTATTTGGGAGCTGGGTGACGGGCCCCCCAAAAAGTAAAAAAAAATAAAACATCATACAACAGGGCAGTTTCTGAAGAGTAGGAGACCCATGGCCTACCATTTTCGTTGACTCCAGTCCTGATCAGTAGCGGGGATGGAGGGCTGGCCCTACAGGGAGCCTAGGCCTGTGTTGAAGGTTGAACTGAGGATAAAAGGTGTTTGGGTGCTGTAGGCATGCCATGGAGGTAGGATAAAGACATAGCAAGGATTCGGAAACCCTCCAAGGGCTCTGCCTGGCACCCCACCCTGGTAGCTATTGCAGCCCTTGTTTGTCAGTCAGTCTCTCCTGAGTTTATTCTCTTAGCAATTCTGCTGAGTGTTGGTCAGGCACCAGTGAGTCCCAGCAGCCCAGGAGTGGGGCAGGCAGAGCAGAAACTCCCAGTCCCTGGGGAGGTGAGGTCTGTCTTACTATTTTTTACTGATTCTGCTTTCTTCTTAACACTTTTTCAGTGCTGGGATCAAACCTCGGGCTTTGAGAATGCGGGGCACTGGCTCTCCTGCTGAGTTGTACCTCAGGCTCCTTCCTGACTCTCAATCCTGCCTCGCTGCCTTCACTTTCCTCTTGGATGATTCCACCCACTTTCTAATTCACCTTCCTGCCTCCCGGCATCCCCAGTGGATGGCATCTAATATCTACACATAACTCCTGGCTCTTAGGACGCCACTCTCCTCCTCATGAGACCATGAGATGCCCTCCGGCCAGTTCTCTCACCACGAGCTGCCCCATGGTTGCACCAGGTGCCTCCACACCTTTAGGTCCCTGTCATTCCCTCTACCAGGAGTGTCTTACCTTTCTGAAAGATTCCTCTGTCCTCTGAAACTCAGCTCATGAACCGAATCATCTGACCAGACATACTGAGCTCTCTGATTTGTACACGTGTGTTCTCGTGCACGTGTGAGGATGTGTGGGCTTCGGTGTGTGGTGGGGAGAGGTCTCAGGCGTGCTAGGCTGGTCTTGAATCCCTAAATAGCTGAGAGTCATCCTCCTGTCTCCATGTCCCCAGTGCGTGTGCTATCATACCTGATGTACGTGGGCCTAGGGCTTGAACCTGGGTCCTCTGCAAGAGCTTCAGGTGCTTTTAACCACTGAGCCACACCCACTTCCCCTGGCATTCTTAAATGGGTGCCCATGATGCATTCCACTTAGTGCCAAGAAGGTAAAGAAAAACAGAAGCAGTGTCGTGTCTGACTTTGTGGAGCTTCAGGCCGCGTGGTGGAAGGAGTCTTGCAGATTATGGACGTGGCCAGCATTATGAGAGGACAGATTCTCTCAAAGGGCACAGCCAGGGCTCCTCTCCCAAGGTGTGGGGCAGCTACAGGCTCTCTTTTCTACTGAGTTCTCTCCTGTCCCCCAGTTTGAAGGCCACTGGTGACTGATGCTCCCCCAGATTGGCAGCCTGCAGAACCAGGAACTGAAGCGGGGCCTCTCTTCACTGGTCAAAAGAACAGGATCCGAGTCGGTTTCTGACTCCAAATGAAGATGGCACACTTTGAACTTCCTGGAAGACTGTAAGATTCCTATCTCATGACTACGAGAATTCATCTAAATGAGCCTGTCGACCACCTGGATAGGAATATTCTCCTGCCCATTCTAGGGACTTCAGAAATGGCGTCAGGCCTGCCTCAAACACAGACCGCTACAGTAGTCTCTTCGGCACTGCCTACTCACACCCCTTGAGAGTGTGCTTCCTCCCACTCTGCAGTAAAGTTTGTCTTCCACATGCTACTCTGTGTGTCTCCTTTGAATTCTTTAGGTGGAGAGCACAGGACCAGGATGCTGAGTGGGGTCCAAATGATATCTCAGTGGTTGTGGCAGCAGCTCGGGGTCATTTGCCTTGTCCCCTGGCTCCCCGTGTCAGGTTGGTTCCTTGGCCTTTGGTTGTGACAACACACTTCATTACTTCTAGACACCTCCAGCGGGGAGTCTGCCTGGTGCCTGGTAATCTTCCCCAATCACCCTCCTCATCTTTGGTATAAGCCCTCATCATCATGTCTGTGCCATGTGACCTTCTGCATGGTCTTGATGGATGTCTGACCCACGTTGGGTGATTCAGGTTTTCCTTGGACAGGATCTCTCTGTGGAGCCTTGGCTGGCCTGGAGCTTGCTCTGTAGACCAGGCTGGCTACAACAGATATTCCTTGGATTGTCATAATGGAGGCGGGAGCTTGGGAGCACGAGCTGGCCATTTCTCTCCACCCCATGAACTGATAAGCAACAGTGTGGGGCAGAACAGCAGAGAGAGAGAGAGATCCTTCCTGGAGGCCTCTTGTTGTTTTTGCCCTTGAGTTCTGGGGAATAGTTCCTGAACCCCTGAACCCTACTTTGCTGCCTCAGCTTAGCTTATGTGGGTTTCTAGTCCCTATAGCTTCAGAACTCTGGCCGCTCAGTCTTCCCTGCAGCAGGTTGAGGGATAGTAGTCAGAGATCGCAGAGAAGACGTGGAGAAAGTGGCTTAAGCTGAGTCAACCAGAGGACTTGAGGACAAGGCAGAGTGTGCCTGTCAGGCACTGAAATGGTTTACTGGTTGTTTTGGTATCCTATGCCGCCCAAGTCTCCTCCAAAATGAAACTACTTAGAAATCTGTCAATGAGTCCATTAGTAAAAAAAATTTTTTCTGATCCTAATGTTGGGTTGGTACCTGTGTATATATCTCCCATCCTTACTTCGGTGACCCTGTGAACTTTGGGAGGGCTGGTTCTCTCTGTGGAGTGAATGGTTTTATGAATGATCCTCGCAAGGTCATGGATACTGCAGAAGCATTGTTTGATAGTATATTTTCCTGTTTCCCATCTTTAGAAAATCAATTTTAATGAATGTATTTGCGCATGTGTATGTGTGTAGGTACTTGTGTGGGGATGTACATGTGTATGTATGTGGGCGCTTTTGTGGGTGTGTGTATGTGTATGTATGTGGGCGCTTTTGTGGGTGTGTGTATGTGTATGTATGTGGGTGCTTGTGTGGGGGTGTGAATGTGTATGTATGTGGGTACTTGTGTGGGGGTGTGCATGTGTATGTATGTGGGTGCTTGTGTGGGGGTGTGCATGTGTATGTATGTGGGTGCTTGTGTGGGGTGTGCATGTGTATGTATGTGTGTGCTTGTGTGGGGTGTGCATGTGTATGTATGTATGTGTGTGGGTGCTTGTGTGGGGTGTGCATGTGGAGGCTGGAGGGAAACCACAGGAATCATCTTCAGTAATGTGTCTATTTGAGACAGGCTCTCTTACTGACTGGAAGCTTACCTCTTAGGTTAGACTGCTAGGCCAATAAGACCCAGAGATCCTCCTGTCTTAGCCTCCTTGGTGCAAGGGATATGGTGTGGACTACCACGTACAACTTTTCAAATGAGGTTTCTGAAGATTGAACTAGTATTCCTTGTATTTTAGCAACTGAATCACCTCCCTGACCCCAGCCCTACTTTTAACTTTTTTAAAAAATTGAATTCCCTGCCAGGCATGGTGTTGCACTTTAGGAGGAGGGCCCGCTTGTTTGTCCCGACTGCCCAGAACTGAAATAACCACACAGAAACTACATTCATTAAATCACTGCTTGGCCCATTAACTCTAACTTCTTATTGGCTAACTCTTACATCTTAATTCAACCCATCTCCATTAATCTGTGCATCACCATGAGGTCGTGGCCTACCAGGAAAGTTTCAGCACATCTTCCTCTGGCTGTGAATCCATGGCGTCTCCCTGACTCTGCCTTCTTCCTCCCAGAATTCAGTTCCATATTCCTGGCTGCCTAAGCTCTGCCCTATCAACAGACCAAGCCAGTTCCTTTATTAACCAATGAAAGCAGCACATAGACAGAAGGACCTCCTACACCGCTACACACTTTAAATCCCAGCATTCAAGGAGACAGAGGCAGAAAGGTCTCAGAGTTCAAGAGCTACATGACAGGTTCCAGGCTAGCCAGGGCTACTCAGTAAGACCCTCTCCAAAAGAAGAAAAACATTTCCTGGGACTGGAGAGATGGCTCTTTGGTCAAGATCAGCTACTACTCTTGCAGAGGAGCTGAGTTTGATTCCCATCACCCCTATCAGGTGGCTCACAACTGCCTGTAACTCTAGCTCCAGGGGACTCCGATTCTTCTGGACTTGTCAGGCATTGGCACTCATGTGCAGATACCCACTGTGATGGCTAGTTTTATGTCAACTTGACACAAACTGGTATCAGAGAGATTGAAAAAGTTACCTCCATAAGACCAGGCCATAGGCAAATCTGTAGGGCATTTTCTCAATGATCCAGGGGGAGGCCCCAGCTCATTTTGGATGGTGCCATCCCGGGGCTGGTGGTCCTGGGTTCTATAAGAAAGCAGGCTGAGCAGGCCATGAGGAGCAAGCTAGTAAGCATCACTCTCCCGTAGCCTCTGCATCAGCTCCTGCCTCCCGGATCCTGCCTTGTTTGAATTCTTGTCCCGACTTCCTTCAATGGTAAAGCATAAACCAGATAACCCTTTCCTCCCCAACTTGCTTTGGTCATGGAGTTTCATTACAGTGATAGTAACTCTGACTAAGACACCATACGTAGCCCACACATACCCACAGTTAAAAACCACGATAAAGTAAATCTTTAAAACGCAATCAAAAATCAATGAATTTTCTTTCCACTCGAATCTTCCATAGAACCTTCTGGGCTGACTTCACTGCCCCTGGCTTTGGGCTTTGCTCCCCTTCTGGGTTAACCTCTACTAATCAGTGCTGAAAGAAGTTCCCTAACGACTGTACATCTTTCCACAGTCTCAGACAAATAAATGAAAAAATTAAGGTGGCCTTGTGACTTCTGCCATTCGATTGGCACAGCTTTTGCCTTCTCGATTCCTCCCGTACAAATTGTGACACCAAGGTCACCGAGATCCCTGGACTTATTTAGATGCGGCAGGGACATCGTTGACACTGTCATGGGGTTAACCCAGTTGTTTCATAGTTTAGAGATTTTTCTACTAATGAGAGGAATCAAGTAGTGTATTTGGGGAGAGATTAAGGTCACTGGCCCTCATCTGAGTTGATTGGTCTCTTGAAATGAGATGTTAATTGTGAAATTGATAGACAGATTTCCATTTGATTTTTTAACCCCCAAATAGTTTATGTTTATAATTAAAATAATAGAGATGGAAAATGTCCAGTTCAATCACTGTAGTCTCCTTCCGTTCTCAAGCCACAGAATGAAGTGCCGTGTCTCAGTGCATGCAAGTCACAAAGCCTTCTATTTTGTCTCTGATGCTGGGGGGACGAGGAGGAATTGCTTAGAGTCTAGATATGCTAACATCTCCTCAGATAAAGACTAATGTTGGAATTGCAAGCAAGCAAATAACCCACAACTAAAAAAGATATAGGGCCATTTTTGCGTGTATAACAGATGATTTTCATTGTCTACAATTAAGGTTATTATACTTGATTCTTTCCTGTAACCAGCACTCCCCGGACACCTTAGCCTGTGCAGGGCTGTGCTGTGTTAGGGAAACAGAAGCGGACTGGAAAATTGGGTCTCAGCTTGAGTTCTGGTAGGGAGGGCTCTGAGAACGGGAGCAGTAAACAGGATGTTTCTCCGTTGTGGAAAATGTGTTCGACCAGGACTGAGTAGGAGAAAAGAGATGGATTGGGTGATGTGCAGGGAGGGAGGTGACAGTTGCTTAGACCTGGAGGGAAGAGTGGGGAACGGGTAGCTTGGGAAGTTGACTGGAAAGAACCAGCTGCTAGATAGACCATGGTAGGTAGAGGGGAGAGACATCATGGGAGACTATCTCATGATGTGTGATTTCTCAAGGAGGTTGTGGAGTTTGGCCCTTCACTGGGGGCGATGGAATCATCTAGTTTGAGGGGAGCTCTAGGGAAATGATTCTCATGACAGTTTGGAGTGGCAGAAATGTCTTGGCCAGCTGCCACCCTGAAAAGCACTAGGAAAAAAACAGAAAGGAGGAGTTCAATGAAATGAATGAAAACTTCTCAACATAACGATTGAAGGGGAGAAGCGCTGACTTGGCAGCAGTGCTTTGACGGTGAATGGAGGGTTTGGGTGGAGTCACATAGGAGGGATGACCAGATGTGCATCTGAGCTACCTCCATAGTGGCCCTGGCCTCGGTTCTCAGTGAGACCCCATCACTTACAACCTCTGGAGCATCGGGCCTGTTGCCCAACTTCTCTGTGCTTATGGTTTGAAAGATTTTATCTTTCCAAGACATTCACATTGTTGTGTGACCACCAATTTGTCCCCCCCCCCCTTTGTTTTGCAGAGGTCTACCAAGCTGCAGCTTGGAAATGTCAGGGCAGCATACGAGAGTGTTAGCACACGAATGAAAACAGTCATGGCCACAGCAACGCACCTTCCTGTAGGCACAGACCTTGCCTTGTGTGAGTGGACCGTGTCAGCTGTGATGCTTAAAACCCCAGACAAACTTCTGTGCCCTCAACGCTCTCCGTATAGCACCGCCTGAGAGTACCCCAGGTGATAGACTCAGGGTATTCCGTAACCTTGACTGTGTGTCTGAGACGGAGTTAAGGTACCTGAGGTGCCTAAGAATGAAATATTCTCTGCACTTTAGAAAGAGTTATGCTGTGCTTTCCGTGTCTATATCCTAAAAATGTGTTTGACAAGGGACACACATACCTGCACACATGCACACACGCACACACGCATGTACATGGCAGAGGCGTTTACTTTGCTTAGGTTTAGGAGGATTCTGTTTAATTGATTTTAGGTGGATACTGTCCACTCAGAATCTCGGCTGAGTCCACTCTCCCCCTGGCTTCCTTACTGGTACATACATCACTGTCTTAGTGTTACTATTGCTGTGAAGAGACACCATGACCATGGCAACTCTCAAAAGGAAGACATTTAATTAGGGTGGCTCACTTACAGGTTCAGAGGCTCAGTCCATTACCATCATGATGAGGAGCATGGCGGCATACAGGCAGACATGGTGCTGGAGCTGAGAGTGAGTGCTACATCTTGCAGGCCACATGAAGTCAGCTGACATACTGGGCAAAGGGTGGTATCCTGAGCATAGGACACCTCAGAGCCTGCCCCCACAGTTAGATACACAGTGTTTCAAAAGACTCAGCGCTGTGCCTAGCGACTCTCTCTTGGCCTCGCACTTGCAGATTAAATGTGAACTCTCAACAACTGTTCTAGTGTCCGGTCTGCTGGCTGCCACGCTCCCTGCCGTGGTGGTCATGGACTCTGACCCTCGGACGCTGTAAGCCTGTTCGTCACGGTGTCTTTCTCATCCTAGCTATTGAGACGTAACTAAGACAGAAATGAGGATGTGGTAATTTAGGCAGAAGAGTAAGTCGGCTTTAGGTGATGCATGAACACAGAACAGAGACTGGTTCCACTCTAGTCCATTCTTGTGGATGAGAGCACTCTGGGGAAGGGACCCCCCCCCCAAATCCACAAATCCAGCGTCTCCTAGAGGCACAGACCTGTAAATCAGGAGGCAGAGAGCTTCCCGTGCTGTACCCTTTGGCTCTCCAGATCTTATTTTTGATACCATTTTCTGAGTCCTGACCCCAGTGCCATGCTTACTCCCTCTTGATACAGCTTAAAGGACCGGAAGTGGGCAAGTGTCCTGCACTGGCTGCTTCCTGAAGGCCTTGCTAGCACGTGCTATGACTGGAGCCTCAGGGATCCAAGCAAAGTGGTGGCTAGATCTGGGGAGAGAAAATGACTTGAGCTGCTGTATATAGTCTGGGTGAGACTTTGGACCACTCCTTAGCTCCAGCCTGGCTGGATGGACAGAGCCCCAGACCTGTACTAAAGGATGATCCAGGAAAGATATAAGTGACCTAACAACACCGTGCAACAGTGGAGGACCGCACCAGGCTCTTCCACTTCCATTTCTGCTGTCTTCCTACTGTAGCGCATGTGCCCATAAGGTAGGGTTTACAATTCTGTTAGCAACGAGGGAACCCCAGCTTAGAGCAGATATGCTGGGTGTCTATGGGGGCTCAGAAGGTAGCACCCCAAAGTGAAAGCCTCAGAAGCTTCCCTCTGGCTCTCCGATCTTGCACTCTTGTCCTTGTCTGTAGTGAGCAAAGAAACCCTAATTACTGTCCCCAAGGTGAGTCATAATGGTGGGGCAGGGTTCTCTGAGAGTGGCAGAGCCTTTCTCAGCTCTCAGTGAGCTTAATTCAGGGAGCTAGGGTGCCTGAGTGTCCCCAAAGCCACTCCAAGCCAGTGGCTTGTGAGGTCATTGTCTTCTGCCCAAGAGAAATAAGAAAAAGCCGGCAAGGAGTGAGCCAAGCAAATGAAGAATTACTAAGGAAAGTTGAGGAAAACTTCTTAGAGTAGAAGAGACTCTAAGGTAGGAATGTCTCTGTGCTGACACGCCCAGTGTCTCTGTGGTAGGAGAGCCTCTATGCTGAGATGCACGGTGGCCTTTTATGGGTCTTATGTTGGGAACAGGATGAAGACTGAGGCTATCTCTATGGGGACTGGTCATTTTTAAGCCTATCCTGGGATCTGCTAGTAAGGCAGCCCCTCTGCACTATGAACTCCCAAGGCCCCATCGAGAGGGTCTTCATCTGTTACTTGTCCAGTTGGGGGTTGGTCAGGTGTGACCAGCTTATGACCCACCATGGGCCTGCCCATCAGTGTCTAAGGAGAGCTAACTACTGTACCACCCTCCCCAAAGCCAGTCACGAACCCTAAACATGCGCTCTTCCACCTGTCTCTCTAAGAGCTGGGCCTTCGGGTGCTTAAGATCCTTATCTCAGAACCCTGCCTCACATCATGGAGGAAGAAATCTACAAGGGGGCTGGAGAGACGCCTAAGAGTTTGCTGCTCTCGTGAAGGACCCAAGCTCAGTTTCCTGCACCCATGTGGTGGCTCACAACTGTCTGTAACGCTTGCTCTAGGAGATGGAATGCCTCTGCTGACCTCCTCAGGAACTGCACGTATGCAGTGCACACACATACATGCAGGAAAATACTCATACATGTAAAAATAAATTAATCTTAAAAAAAATACTGTAACTGATGGGCCAAGAAGAATCTGGATAGACCACCTCTTTTAATAACACCCCTTTTGTCCAACCACTCACGTTTTGACCGTGCTTCATGGAACCAAAGCATCGAACCCTGAATCTTTTAGCTTTGCTTTGATCTGAAGGGTCCAGTGTCATTTAAAAACTATGATCAAGCTGGGTAGTGGTGGCGCATGCCTTTAATCCCAGCACTCAGGAGGCAGAGGCAGGTAGATCTCTGTGAGTTCAAGGCC
Organism: Myodes glareolus; assembly: GCF_982192425.1. Taxonomy (NCBI): domain Eukaryota; kingdom Metazoa; phylum Chordata; class Mammalia; order Rodentia; family Cricetidae; genus Myodes; species Myodes glareolus. The sequence continues at coordinate 70,647,185 of NC_142028.1, read as the reverse complement.
AGCTTGGTCTACAAGAGCTAGTTCCAGGACAGGCTTCAAATCTACAGAGAAAACCTGTCTTGAAAAACACAGCTCTCACCTCAAAAAGAATAAGAGACACTTATATATATTTTTAAGCTAAATGTGAGTGGCCATAGCTAAAATACGCATCCTGCCATGAAAGTGGTCACATGACATTTTATTAGTTATAGAACAAAGGAAGTCATAAATCAAATACATTGGTGGGGGCTGCAGGTAGGCAACTCATAGCAAAGCAGGAAGACCTCCGCTGTAGCTTAAGATGCTGACGGCATCCTTAGTGTCTAGATTGGTGAGAGCTAGTGGACATGGCTAAGATGCACCTTAAAGGTCTTGGCAGTCAGAAGGAGGACACAGAAGTAGAGAATGAATGACTTTCAGAGCAACTGAAAATAGCCCAAGACAACTTGACTCCGGATTTGCAGCATCCAAACTCTCTGTAGTCTTGATATTTTATTCAGTTCTTCGGCTTACAGAATCTTTTGTACATGTGTGGTTCATTTTGGCCTTCAGTTGCTTTTAGTTACTTTTCTATTGTAACTTGTTAGGCTGGTTATTTTATTTTATTTTATTTTTGTCTGATGGAGTAAGTCACAAAACAAAAGCAATCCCACGCAAACTCAGAATTAAGATTAATAAAAGGGTTATTTATTTAAAAGGGAAAACTTACAGATCACCGTCCTAGACAACAGCCTCCTGCAGGAACAGGAAAAGCGTCTGATAGTCAGAAGTGAAAACCGAAGTAAGCAAGAGAGCGAGAGGGCTGCCAAAGTTTATCTTTAAAGCGAAAGACACCACACCCCAGTGGGCTGGTAACTCAAAGACTATTGGTTGAAGGAGCAGAAGTAGCTCCCGCAGCATTTGTCAACTTGATCCAAGCTAGGGTCATTTCCTGGAAGAGGGAACATGAATTGAGAAAATGCGTCCATCATACTGTCCTATAGGCAAGTCTATGGGGGGAATCTTCTTAATCAATGAGGGATGTGAGGGGACATCCCATGGTGGGTAGTGCCCCCTGGACAGGTGGTCCTGACTTACGTAAGAAAGCAGGCTGAGGAATAGACATCCCCCTTTTGTTTCAGTTCCTGCTGCCAGGTTCCTGTCTTGAGTTCCTGCCTTGAGTTCCTGCCTTGACTCTCCTAAGGGATGGAGTGTGATCTGAGAGTTGGAAGATGAAAAAATAAACCCTCTCCTCCCCAAGTTGCATTTGGTCATGGTGTTTATCCCAGCAGCAGAAAGCCAACCAGAACACCTTTCTTCCCCTCCCTCCTTTCCTTCTGTTTGTTTGTTTTGAGACAGTTTCTCACTGCGTAGCCCTGGCTGACCTGGAACTTGAACTCACAGAGATCCACCTGCCTCCTGAGTGTCACCTGTCCTTTATGATAGGCAAGCATCTATGTTCTTCCTGATGGATAGGAAAGGGCTTGCCTTTTCTTCTCTCTTACACATATACACAAGCTCATTGGGGGAGCCTGGACTTGAACCCAAGGCTCTGCATTGGCAAGGGAGAAGAGGGCTCTTGATTAGTAACATGGTTATGGATTAAGGGGCCGAGAGACTGTGGCCTGGGTCCCAGTGATGGTTCCTGTCTCCATCTGAAAGCCATGCTGGGAAGTAGACTGGGTGCTTGCCTCACATTCGTCTTCCCGTGCAGCGTTAAGGAAAAATCACGTTGTCCATCCACGTCCTCCCCACCCCCATTCAAACAGCTGAACGGTAGGGCAGCATGCTTCTTACAACTAACTGCCCGGTGCTCAAAAAGTGGAGGCTTACAATCATTTATCTATAATAGAAGATGTGTGCGTGTGTGTGCGTGTGTGTGTGTGTGTGTGTGTGTGTGTGTGTGTTGGCAGGAGTTGGGAGTGTGGAGGGGAGCAAAGAGACCCTCAGGCTCCATGCCCAGTTCCGGAGATTTCCCAGGAGGGGAAGCCAGCCTCCGGCAGCAAGCCAGGAGTCTCCCTCATTGCTCCAGCAAATGGGACCTGGAGGGGCCCTGCACATAACCACTGCTGACGGGTAGCAGGAGGGTGAGGATAAAGGACCCCGAGTGCCCCCCAGGACCCTTACCTCACCCAGAGGCAAACCCGAATATTTGTCTTACTTCCAGTGGGCCATTTGGACTTATTTTCTCAGTCCAGAGAAAAGCTGCGGTGTAAACCAAGGATCTGTTCTAGGGGGCCTGTTGGCTCCTTGGAGTCTGTAATTGGGGCATTGAAAGGATACGGAAGGGAAAAAAAAAAGCCCACAGAAGAGTGGATGATCTTTTATACTTAAAGTTCCCCCCTCTATAAAAGCGACGTATTACAAACCTCTTTCTCCTCTCGAACATTTCTTGCTAAGTGCATTCTGATGCCACATTGAAACGCAAAATAGCTGGAATCAAGCAGGCTCCGAAGGCTATTTATATGCTAATCTGTATTTCCCATGCCGAAGCAGGAACCTCGAGCTCCGAGCTGCTTCTAATGATGGCTCAGCTTTAACCTCTCTGGAAGAAAGAAAAGTATTTTCCTTAAGAAAACAACTCAGTTTCTTTAAGATGAAATGTAATTATCTATTATCAGATGTCCCTTAAAATGCAAGGCCTATTAAGGCTGCTAAAAATATTGAAGCCCTAATTTCACCATAATAGCATTTTAATTTCAGCAAATCACGCTGCTATTGTTACAGGACATTTTGTGGTAGGGATGTGGTAAGAGGTCCATCTTAGCTTTTTTCTTAACATTCTCTCTTCTTTGAGAAGTACAATTAAATCATCGCAATCATCTAACCTTGCTCGACACAGAATTTTACTTATGAAGTGCGAAAACAATGGTCATTAGCATTTAAAAGAATTTGTTTTAGAAGTAACTAAAGTTTAATTGCTTTAAATATTCTTGTTGGAATGTGCAGTCGCTGTTGGTTCAACGTTGGCATTAAAGAGAGACCGGTGTTTAATTGATTGCTGAATTTCATTGAAAAATATTTACTTTCTTTCTGGGCAAAGTACAAAAGAGACGTCTTGAGGGACCCTCAGGAAGGAATGATTTAGGGGGAGGGGCAAATGCTCTGTGAGGGAGTTGCTGGCCAGGTGACCCACCTCTGCACTGAGATTTTGTATGTGCACGCGCACACTCGCTCACGCTGTTGCTTTTCTATCAAGTGTCTCGCAGGACCTCACAACCCCTCTTTGTGTAGGCAGCAACAAGAAAGTCCCAGGAACTTGTGTTTTCCTTGAATCCCATGAGTAAGGACGATGATTAAGACAGGGGAATGTGATGTTGGGTTGCCCAGTTTGTCTGCTTCTAAGTGGGCTCACCTTTTCAGTCAGGAGAGGTGAAAGGTGGGGGCTCTCTCTGACAGGTGTTCTGCCCACACCCATTAGTGAAAGCAAAGTTCTGACCGTCTTAGATCAACCCACCCGCTCCCTCCTTTGACTGGATTTTTCGGGCCACTTTAAAGGGGCTGAGTCATTGTGAAGTCTCACAGGTTTTATAGGGATCTTGAGTTCAGGCAGATTGGGGTAGGGGAGCAGGGTCTGACTGAACGGAGAAGAGGCCATGAGCAATGGCTGGGGGAGGTGGCACGGGCTCCAGAGGTCATTGGCTTGGTGGGTGAAGGAGGTGCAATCAGTACTGTTTGAGAAGTAGAGTGTCACACATCCTGACAATTTCTCCCCGGCTGTCATTTAATCCTCACGGTGACATCCTGAGAGAGGTTGCTATCCCTGTTTTCCAAATGTGGAAACTGAGGCTGACAGGGCTCCATTTGCTGCAGCTTAGTCATCCAGTGGATCCACCTAGTGATGTCCCCCATGCTATCCCACTCCCTTCTGTCTGGACCCTCAGACCCGGAATCTGAACAGTTTCACCCAATTCTGTCCTCCTTTGGCTCTTGGTTTCCTTCCTTGGATGACCTAGTTCTCCAGAACTCATCTGGGTCTGAATTTCTCGGTCTGGGTGTGTCTTCATGAGGAATTAGTGCCCACTGTGAACTAGACCTGAGTGGGACTTCGGAGATGGTCTTCCCGATGAATGCCTGCACTGCCAGGTCCCTGTGGCTGCCCATTTCCCTCTCAGTGTCCCTGAGCTCAGGGTGGATCCGATCACTCCTCGTGGCAAGACAATCTGAGATTTTCCTCGGTTTCCTCTGCTTCTTCTTTCTGGTTGTTAATTCTGTGACACCTTCGGGCCTCTTTCCTGGCCCTGGTTCCCATGGTTCTTCCAACTCTCTCTCCTATGGCATCTTCTGCAGCAGAGGAGAAACAACCTTGGCTAAACTCCTCATTCTACTGCTGAGCCATGTGTGATCTCAGGGCCTGTTCCTATATCCACACGGGGTAACAAGTGTCTGCCTCCCCTGCTTGTGTAAGTACCAAATGAGATTTGCACGGAGCTCTCAGAACCGTACCCGGCACATACTTGAATAATGAGTGTCACTTGCTGTTGGATTAAAGGCTCTAACTTATTCATAGACATGTGTTCCACCAGGTGCTGTGTTCTGCCAGGTCTGACACCACAAGACTGTCACCTTTATATCCCTGTGGCCAGCACAGCGGCTGCCATATAATGGAAAACACTATATAGTTTCCAAGAGCAGGTGTCCAACCTCATGGCCTGCCTCTTGCTGACTGGGTGACCTTGGGTAGGTGCCATGGTCTCTCTGGCCTCCAGTTTCTGCCTTTGTTAATGGATATGATTACAAGGCCCCTTTCCTGAGATGGGAGACAGCCACATCACTCAAACGAAGCCCTGATCCAGTGGCAGTATTTTGGAGCTCGGCCGTGGAACCTTTGAGGTTAACAAGCTCTCGTTAATGACTGACGTCTGCATTCCCTCTCCCATGCTTATCCTGTCTCATCTCACAGCAGCTCTGGGAGGGGCCTCTTATCTTCTGTTTCCTCCAGATTTTACAGCTGGTAAGAGACAGGTTGCCTGACCGCACGTGAAATCCCACCTCTCTTGGTTCCTGACACCTCCTCATCTCCCGACGCCAGAACAGGGATATGCTTCTCAAGCAGAGCCAACGGTCTCCCGTACAAACGAGGCAGGGCCAGGACTTGCAGCATGTTATGTGGTCCAGCGAAATTGATTTCATCATGGTGGGTCTTGAAGAGGCACCTCCGACCGGAAGCTACGCTTGGCTTTTTATGCTCTTCAGGGGCGGTTATAAATTTGATTATATCTGAAATAGCAGATTTCGAGTTGAAGTCCCCTTTGTCCACTCTGGAATTCAGATTTATTTCTGCGAGACCAGTGCAATTTTCTTATCTTTGTTACAAATTACTGCAGTCTGGGTTAATCTCACGCAGCAATAAAGCTGTTTGCCTAGGAAGCTTCTCGCAGTGTCAGAGCTGATGAATGGCTCCCTCTGGCTATAATAATTCAGTCTAGAACATAGGGGAAACACACACACACACACACACACACAAAGTTTTGGCAGCTCAGATAGTTAGGATCAGACATGCTCACCTGATCAAGGCCACTGGAACCTTTGAACCTAGGAGAGCTAAGGAACCTGGGAAGGATCAGCAGGTTCTGTAGAGAAGGCAGTCCCAGCTGGAGTTTTCTGAAGGGGTGACAACATGAGAAGCCAGAAGGGTCAAAGGGCACAGCCCGCATGGCATTAATGAGCAGGGGGTTGAGTAGGTGGGTCGCAGAAGCAGGAAAGAACCGGCTGTAGTGGGAGGGGCAGAGTACTTGTCTGTGATTCATTTAACAGTTACTGTAGCTTAAAAAAAAAAAAAAGCACCGTGTGCCGCTGATTAGAAAAGGCTCTATTGATTTAATAAGAACCCTTATTGGAGAATCAAGGAAGGGAACGCAACCTACTTCACTGTGCACTTGAAGACTCAATATTGTGGTCCTAGAAGACATTCTCCAGAGATGAAATTAGCGGGGAGGGGAAGGCTGCAGAGGGGAGGGGAGAAGAGTATTCCAGTAGTTGGAGGTATTGGTAAGAACAAACATTCATTCAGCCAAACAATAGCATGCCCACAGATCTTGGGGCAGGAGAGTTTGCTCGCTGAACTGAAAGAATGCTAACGCCATGGCTGATGTTGGTTGTCCGCTTGGCAAACCTGGGAAAGGGGAACCGCAGTGGAAGCATTGCCTCCATCAGATTGGCCTTCAGGCATGTCCATGGGAGGATTTTCTTGACTGCTAATTGATGCAGGAGGGCCCAGCCTACCGTGGGCAGTGCGGTCCCTGGGCAGGTGATCCTGGGCTCTAGGAGAGAGGTTGCCAAGCAAGCCAGAAGAAGCAAGCCAATCATTTCCATGGTTTTGCTTCTCTTCTTGCTTGACTTGCCCCTCTCCCTTACCTTAATGATACACCGTGATGGGGAAGTGGAGGCCAAGGAAACCCCTTGCTTTCCAAATTGATTTTGGTTGGTGTTTATCACAAGTCCTGAAAGCAAAGTAGGGCAGCTAGTGGGAGTGGTTCTGGGGAGCTGCAGTGCGGAGGTCTTGGGGGAGTGTCTCAGGAAGGCGCTCACAGGCTGGCTGTGGAGTTTGGCTGGTGTTCTGAGAGCAAGGAGGAAGTTACTGAAGGGTTCTCAGGAGCAGACGACACACTGTGTGTTTAGTGTTACTGGAGTGCCCATCTTGCCAGGCTGACAAGTTAAGGCTGAAATCGTGGGACTCACCAAGGGCTTCGGTCCCTTCTGTTACCACTTGAGAACCTCCTCTCCCATAGCCGCCTTTTACACTCTAAGCTTTCTCCTCCATCTTCCCTACTTCTGAGATATCCCACTGAATACAAGCAGGCACAAAACACCCTTCTCTAACTAGGAATTTCAGAATGCGTCCTTTAAGCAAGGACGTCCTTTAAGCAATTTCTCCCTAAAGCAAGAGAACACAAACCCTGGGTTCCCTTTCCAGCTTTCCTGTAGATGTCAAGGGTATTGTTGGAATTGCTTTTTTGTTTGTTTGTTTGTTTGTATTTGGTTTTCTTTGAGACAGGATCTCTCTGTCTATCTCTGGCTGTCTCGGAACTCTCTGCAGAGACGGGGCTGGCCTTGAATTTACAGAGATCCTCCTGCCTCTGCCTCCTGAGTGCTGGGATTAAAAGTGTGTGTCACCACACTTCCTTTTCAATCAATACTGTTCTTTACTGTGGAATGGGCTAAACAATAAGGAAACCAAGGGTCAAATTTGTCTGTCCAGTAATCCTCCATTCATCTACCCGTCCATTTCTCCATCTCTTCGCCATTCCCTTCCCTATCCACCCCCTGCGTGTCGTCTATCATGGATTTTAAAGGCTGACATTTCTTTATAAATGCCCTATTTTAAGAATGGTCTAACACACTCCTGTGTCCCTACTAGGCTGTCCATTGCCAAGCATCCAAAACCAATCTACTGCAGTGTTAAAAGCCTGGACTCTGGAGTCAGACTTCTTGGTTCATGGCTTGGCGCAATCATTTATCAATGACTGCACACTTGGTCAAACAAATTAGACTTTGGTTACAGTGCTGACCTCATCTTTAAAATGAGGCTCACATCATACCCCAAAGGCTGGCTGTAAAGATCATGTAGGTCTATGCATGTTAATGTCTAGAGTACTCCTCAGTGCTTGGAAAGCACCTCATTAATTTTATCATGGGTGCTTTTGGACCAACGTGGACTACTGGCATAGTTGGGCAATACTATTCCCACCCCCCACCCCTTTTCCTAATGGTTTCCTAGGTTACTCAAAGCTGCATAGTTGGGTAGAGGTGTAATCTGAAAGGTGATCCAAGAGGCTTGGTGAATATAAGGAGGGAGTGAGGCAAGAGAGGATGGGAAGGGAGAGAGAGGTAGGGACAGTTAAATGACTTCAAGTGTTAAGTGGCGTTAGTCTTGGCCTTGATAATGCTGATCACATCTCACCTGTGTCTAGGTGAATTCTGTTTGCTTGACTGGTTTTGATTCAGTAACTTTAGAATGGGTCCTTGAACCAAAGCAAAGGAAACAATTGACCAGCCGGTTCCATCCCTGCCATCGAGGGATTTGCCATCTAATAGGTGAATACAGGAGACAAAATGAGGTTGTAGCTAAGCAGGAGATGAGTGTGGACAAGGCCGTGAGTGAGAGTAAAGGTTGCATGCTGATTAGTCCCTCCACACCCCAATTTGACACAAACTAGGGTCATCTGGAAAGAGGGACCTGCGGTGATATTTTGCTTGTGCTGTGTGGTAATGGGTTAAAAAAAAAAGGTAAGAACTAGTAACTGGCTGCCCCACACTCTGATCCTCAGGCAAGCTTTATTTATTATAGCACAAAGTATCACCACTGGGACCCTTAGTTGGGGGATTGACTCCATGAGATGGCCTGTAAGGTATTTCCCTGGTTATGATTGATATGGAAGAGCCCGGCCCATCATGGGCAGTGCCATCTCCAATCAAGAGGTCCTGGGAGCTATAAGAAAACAAACTGAGCATGCCATGGGGGAGCAAGTCATGGGGTAGAGGCCGGTGAGCAGTATTCCTCCGTGATCTCTGTTTTAGTTCCAGCCTCTAAGTTCTTGCTCCCGCTCGGACCTTAAGCTGTAAACCAAATGAACCCTTCCTTCCCTGAGTTGAGTTTGGCCAGCATTTTGTCACAACAGAAAGCAATCTAAGGACTGGCTGTGACATGGGTTAGGGCCAGAGGTGGCAGAGGGCTTGATCGGAGAGGGAGTTGGAGGAAGTCTGCCGCTTCAGCCATGAGGTGGATGTGCACAGGTTGCAGGTAGAATTTGAATCTTTTCTTCTGTAAGAGGCATGCTTTCTGTTTTAACACCTCGTCCCATCTTGTCCATGTTGAAAATGAGCACTGATGACAAGACCAGAGAACCAGCAGCGAATTCTAGAAAGCAAGTTCATCCTATAGTCGAATCTGCTCCCTGAGTGGCCAGGTATATATACCCCATGACTACCATGGACCTACTAGATGTTTCCATACGGATTTTAAGTATAGGTTTTAGTTTTCCTCCCTGGAATCCCTCTCCTTCCCTTTGTCAACCCATTAAAAAGTTGCTGGTTTCTTTCACTTCCTTCCTTCCTTCTTTCCTAAACGTGTGTGCATGATATATATGTGTATAGTGTATGCTCACACGTTTGCAAGAGGGGTCCACATGTCTGTGCATGTGTGTGCAGAGGACAGAGAAGATGTTTGGTGTCCTTCTGTATCACTCTTCACTTTATTCTCTCTCTCTTTTTTTAAAAAAGATTTATTTATTTATTTATTTATTTATTTATTATACAACATTCTGCCTCCATGGATGTCTGCAGGCTGGAAGAGGACACCAGATCTCATAACAGATGGTTATGAGCCACCATGTGGTTGCTGGGAATTGAACTCAAGACCTCTGGAAGAGCAGCCAGTGCTCTTAACCTCTGAGCCATATCTCCAGCCCCCCACTTTATTCTCTTTAGACAGAAACTCTGACTGAACCTGGAGCTAGACTGGCTCCCAGCAAGTCCCAGAAATCCACTTCCTCTGCCCCACCCTCCCTGGCATCAATGGAGGTATACCGAGCTTTTCAAATGGGTGCTGGAGATTCCAGCTCCAGTCCTTATGTTGGCAAAGCAAGTGCTTAGATCCACTGGGCCACCTCCCAGGTCCCCATTGCTTCATTTCCAATGCTTATCTCCACCCGTGTCTCTCATCCAATCCCCCTGTGTGTCCTCCATCCAAACTGCATTTCCCATAGCGTCCTTATCCCCACCCTGAGCTCCTGCAGGGTGTACCTCCTTTCTTCGCCTTGCCCTCCATTTTAGTGTAGCATGTACTAGCTGTTTTGTTCTTCCTTGCTTATTCACTGAGAGACAGCCAGCCCCACAGTTAATTCATTCTTGCATCCCGAGGGCCTCTCCAGCAGCTACTGACCATGCAATTGAACTCTCAGGGCTCTGTGGTCATTGATGAGCTACAGCCAGAGACATGTGGTGCTAATCACATGTCAGGAAGTAATCCCAGTGCCAGCCCTGCACATAGGTGACGTTGTCACCATTATAGGTCAAGAAGAGGTGAGTGAAATAAACTGAGCACTGTCTCTTTCCTAGGACTCTCCTTGACACACACACACACACACACACACACACACACACATTAGTACCACAAAATAGATTTTTTTTCGCTAATATGACTGGAAAGAAATAACTTCAACTACTGGAGAAGAAAATATTAGTTGCATTGATGCTCTTTCCAGTGTTGTTTACAATGATGACAGACTCATCAATGGACTACCTAGGGAAATTGCCTACACTCTATGGAGTACTAGATAGTCACTAAAATGACATTTATTCAGATTATGTATGGTGCCCCCAAAATGCTTAGGAGGTATTAGGCATATATTAAGCTGATATGGTATGATATATATATATATATATATATACATACATGCACACACACATATATACATGTGTATATATGTATATATGCATCTATCTATCATCTATCTATCTATCTATCAATCTATCTATCTCGAGTTCACCATACATATATAGAATGGTGAGTTCACCATGATTGTAATGGGGGTAAGAGTTAAAGCTTAGGAGAAAGGAAACGTTCCCAGAATGTTAATAGAGATGTCAGGGTGAATGAATTATGGCTTATTTTTGTTTCTTTTCTATTTTTTTCTATTTCCCAATTTTTCTGAAACACAGCGATATTATTTTTTATGATGAAAATGATGTATTTCTTAAAAGCTGATAAATAATTCTCTAACTGAGCCTTATTACCAGGCAAAGGTGACCTTGTCTGAGGAATGTTCCAGGCTTGGGATACCGCAGGGAGAGCAGGGACACATGCGGCTCAGGCCCTGAGTTCATGGGACACCCGGTGGAAAGCTGCCACTGTGGGCCTGACCCCAGGCCCCACACATGTAGCACACCAGGGTCACAGCAGCAGCTTAACCCTTCTTGTCTGCCTGAGGCATCCTGTTTCTGCACATGGCTGTGTCTCCCAGAGATAAAACAGACAATCCAGAAGCTCAGTGGGCCAAAACCTGGATGAAGAAACTACCCATATTTATTTTTTTATACTTATTAATTTTTTAAATAATCCTCAGACTGAGGAGTGACCTCAGGACTTTGCCCATGCTAGGCAAGCACTGTCCTGTTGGCTGGGAAGAATTTTAAATTAAAAGCAATCAAACAAAAGCAAAAGCAGAGACTGCTGAGGTGGTGACCCAGGACACTTGCTATCAGTCTGGTTAGCTGTGTTCTGGTGACCTCGGGGCCTTTGGGACTGTGGTGTTCTTAACCCTTAGACATCCCCAGTGTCTTCTCAGCACACAGGGCTCTTTTAATCCCAGAACTCGGGAGGCAGAGGCAGGCAGATCTCTGTGAGCCGAGGCCAGCCTGGTCTACAGAGTGAGTTCCATGATAGCCAGAGCTACATAATGAGAGACTCTGTCTAAAAAGAAGGAGGAGGAGGAGGAGGAGGAGGAGGAGGAGGAGGAGGAGGAGGAGGAGGAAGAAGAAGAAGAAGAAGAAGAAGAAGAAGAAGAAGAAGAAGAAGAAGAAGAAGAAGAAGAGAAAGAAGAAGGAAGGAAGGAAGGAAAGAAGGAGAGAAAGAGAAAAGAAAGTGCTAAACAGACAATGGCAAAGCTGTGGTTTTGGTCTTTTCGATCCTTAACACTTTCTCCAGTGGGGATGGCAGTCCCGGGAAACACCAGCCCTTGCGGTTGCAATCTGTGTGATCATCTCTCCCCTTGGTATCCCACTTGCAGTGGGGACAGGGCGGGGAGCAGGGGAGAGGTTCTTTTTCTTTAAGAACTTTACAAAGGGAGAAAGAGAAGAAAATGATAGTGGACAATGCAGAGCAACCTAAAGACCTCCTGTGTCCTTCACACTTCTGAGCCTCAGACCACGTCTGTGTAGGAATTCTCGCAGGAATTTTCAATTATTCCAGCTTTAGACAGAACTCTGCTTTTATGTGGGCATTCCCAATACTTTAACCTGTCTTCCTGTTAAAGAAATGTTCCATCTCTTCCTCCTCCTCCACTTCCTCATCCTTCTCCTGTTCTTCTTCCTCCCCTTCCTCCTCATCCTGTTCCTCCCCTCCCCTTCTCCCTCCTCTCCCTCCTCCTCCTCATCTACCTCTTCCTTTTCCTTTTTTGGGACAGAGTCTCAATAAATAGCGCAGGCTGGTTTTGAACCCACAAATCCTCCTGCCTCAGTGTCTCATAGTGCTGAGTTTACATTCACGAGCCTATATCTAGCTTTGAAGATACTTCCTAGGTGTTTTTTTGGTTTGCTTTGTTTTGTTTTGTTTTTTTATCATTTCCTGGCCTTGCCCTGTCCTGCCGCACGCCGAAGATCACAGCTCATCGCACACGAAGCACTGCTGCCGAAGTGCTCCAAAACTTGGTCTAACCTGAGGTAGCACTGTTACTCCTTTCCAGGCAGTGCTATCACGGCCATCCATTTTAGAGGAGGAAAGGGAGGCCTTAGAGCATATAAAGGACTTGCGCAATCACGGTGCTAGAATGAGGCAGAGCGAGTATTCTAACCACCCCGTGACCACGGGCCACGGTTGTTCCCACTGCAGTCGAGTATTCTAACCACCCCCGTGACCATGGCCACGGCTGTCCCTGTCGCAGTCAAGTATTCTAGCCACCCTGTGGCCATGGGCTACGGCCATTCCTGCTCCAGTCATGAGAAGGGACCATTAGCATTAGCGTGCATGAGGGATTATGGGACTTCCCAGGGAAGCGAAATGCATGAGCTCCTCCAGCGTGTGAGGCAAATGAAAGAGTGCAACCTCGTGCAGCTACAGAAGAGGATGCATAACTTGGATTTGCTTTTTATTTAAATCTCACTGCACACTTGACCCGTTACCCTGGAAGTAGCCTTGGGCGAACCATTGGATACTTCCCAACACTCTGGTTTTTTTCCCGTAAAAATAGGAAAATCTGGGCTGTGATGGTATTTAAGTTTGGTGTTGTGAGTGTGGTCCTCTGAACAATGTGTGGCACACAACTAGCAACAAAGTAAATACAACTTGACGGTGACCTCCACAATGGCAGACAGGAATGGGGGATGGGGCAATGGAGGGAAATAGAACAGAGTATAACCTTGAACTCCTAATCTTTTTTTAAAAATTTTTTTTTTGAGACAGGGTTTCTCTATAGACCAAGCTGGCCTCCAACTCCCAGAGATCTGCCTGCCTCTGCTTCCCAAGCGCTAGAATTAAAGCCATGCGCCAGCACTGCCCTGTTTGAACTCCTAATCTACTTCTATCTCCCACGTGCTGGGATCATAGGCCCGTGCCGCCCCATCTGGTGGGTGAGCATTCCCTCTCCTGTTCACGGTCGTGTATCTACCACCCGGGTTAGCACCTGATACAGCCTCCACGCTCAGTAGATTTTCCATGAATGAATGGCAGAGCTTCTGACCCAAGTTGAGGCATCTCGGGTGCCAATCCTTCTGTGCTGGGTCCTTGTGAAGGGCAAGAGGGGCCCCATCCCTCTTGCAAATAGTGGACGGATGGACAGCTCATAGACAGCATGTCCTGATCTAGAGGCAAGGCTTAGGGATGGTCACAGTAGCACCCCAAGGCTGCTTCTACCTTCGATTTCATCCTTTCTCTGCCAGCCAAGTTCTCTCTGGCCTAATTGGAGTTGCTTGTCAAAATTTATTGGCTGAAGTCAAAGGAGAGTTCCTACCAAATTAGGATTGCACAGACTGGAGACACCGTTGGGGCTTGGGGCACCCTATGGCCCCACAGGGGTTTCCTACCCCCACTTTTCCCTAATAGGAGGTTCAAGTAGTTAGAATTCAATTAGGCGCTGCTGAAGGGAGTCTTTCAGGCAGAGCCGGGGCAGGCCCATGTCTGGGCTGAACAGAACAACCGATTTAAGCTAAATCAACGCCTACTTAAGTGAGCCGTAATAAGCATTCTGGGGGCAACGCCAGCCTGGGGGCGTCATTTATCACTGGGTAATAGAAAACCGTAATGAATAATAACTCGGGCCCAGCAGCCGGAGCTTGCATACATTACGAGTTCGAGCTGCTGCTGTCCACTGAGTCGGGAGGGTGGGTCTGAGGCCAGGGTGGTGAGGTTTGCATATTGAATTCTGCTGCTGTGCAGGGAGGCCTTTGTTGTACAGGAAAGCCATTAATCTCACACCCGCTTTGCCAGCCTGCACTGTGGCGTGGCGAACACATGGTCTATTTGCTTGTATTGTGCCGAGAGGAAGATGCCCCTGAGGAGAAAACCTGTTCTGGAGAGCTGCTGGGATTGGCCTCTACCGTGGTCCGTATATGAGAACATAAGTCAAGTCCACTCCCCTTGGAGACCAGCTTCCAGGGTGTATGCTTCTGCTCCCAAGGTGTCCCATTGTCAGCAGTGGCCAGAGCTTTGTGCAGGGCACTGGCAGGATTTGCAGGTAGTAGGGACTGGGCTCATGACGTTCCTGCCCCTATGTAGTCCCATCTGGTATGTGATTCTGCTTCTGAAATGGATGTTAAATTTCTGACCTGTTTTTACAGGAACTGAGAATTCCTGAAGAAATTATTGAGAACAATCAGGAGGATTAAATGGTTTACACACGCAACAAAGCAAGGTCATAGCCTTTGTGCCTATAAACCCTGAGTTCTGTGCGCATGCACATGTAAATGTGTTTCATGTCTGTGCGTGTGTGATGTATGTCCATGTTTGTCTCTATTATGTACATGTGTGCAGAGGTCAGAGGTCAGCACCAGGTGTCTTCTTCTGGTTTGGTTTCTATCGCTATGATAGGCACCGAGACTAAAATCCATCTGAGGAAGAAAGGACTTATTTGGTTTACAGTTCTAGGTAGCAGGTCCATCACTGAAGGAAGTCAGGGCAGGGACTCACCAAGAGTCTGGAGCACACATCATGGAGGAAAGCTATTTACTGGCTTGCTTTCCAGGGCTCGCTCAGCCTGCTCTTTTATATAACCCCATATCACCTGCCTAGTGGTAGAATCAAACCACAGTGGGCTGGACCCTCCCACATTAATCATTAATCAGGAAAATGTGGCACAGACTTGCCTACAGGCCTAGCCGAGGGAAGCAATCCTCAGCTGAGGTTCCTTCTCTCCAGACCCAAGTCTGGGTAAACTTGGCAAAAAACTAACCGGCTCAGCTTTCCTTGTTGTTTTGAGACAGAGTCTCTCACTGAACCCATAATCTTTGGCTTTCGCTAGACTGACTGGCCAATGAGCGTTAAGGATCCACCCGTCTCCGACTCCCCAGCACTGGGGTTCAAGACTTTGCACAGTGCCTAGCTTTTACATGGTTGCTGAAGGTAAACAGGGTTTTCATGCTGTGTGTCAAGCATCGATTCATCTCTAGCCCCCAAGGTCTTTACTTTTGGTCCTCTTGCTCCTCAGCAAGGAAGGCCCTGGTGCTTCTTTCTTTTCTTGCTCCTGCCTGGAGCTCTGCTCCTGATTCCTCTCCTCATCACCCTGGTCTTTGGAGGAAGTTCCTATGACTTCTTCCTATTACCTGTCTTGGGAGGCATAGTTGGGAAGTCTGTGGGTAAGGGCCACTGGGGTATGAGAAAAATGTCTTCCTGACTCCAGCCTCACTGTAGGCTTATTCCCTGACTTCCCTCATGTTGTTAGAGCATCTTACCTCATGGTCCCTTTCCTCTGCTTCCCAAAAGCCTCTGGGATTTCTTCCACCCAGCTCCGGGCTCTGTGGAGTGGCTTCCAGTTCCGCACTGACCTCTTGTCCCTCTTGGTTGGCTTTGTCTGTGTGGCTTCTCTTTTCTTTCCCCAAAATTCTCACTGAAGTGGGGGGAAAGGTTGCCTTTTGGTCGGCTCCCTAATGAATTCATTCTATAGATATTTGCATGTACGTACCAGTTGGTAGGATCTCATAGGGGACCTAGACCCTGTCGTCTCACGGCAGGCAGATGCCTCTCTCATACCTATGCTCCCTCGCTCACCTTCGCACTTCAGTTCCCGGGCTGTACTTTCTTGGGTTTGCTCTCTGCTGGCGAATCTGCCCATCCTGATGGATTTTACTTGGCTCTTTCCCAACAGCATGCTTCCTGGGGACCCATACGTGAGATCATGGGCAGCTTGAGAGCCATGAGCCATACTGGGTCAAAGATAACCTTCTGGTGCCAGCCACTGTCCTCAAGGAGGTCTGGGTACTGACCAAGGTTGAACTGAGCTGGACTTCAGACTGGACTGTCAGCTGCAGGGAAATACTTCCCAGCGTTTCTCATAAAACAGTGCCAACAAACACAAGGAGTCAGGCCGCTCTAATCAACCAGGGTCGACAAAACCAAACAATGCCACAGGGAATGGAAGCAATGGGACGTGTCTTGGCTCTCATCTCAGCCCTGAAGGCTCTGCTTTCACCCGCTCTCTCCCAGTTCCTTCTTGTTTATTTCGGATCCCTCACCCCCTTTGACTCTCATCCCCTTGCCAGCCTGTTTAATAAATGCTCTGAAAAGAAGACTTCTTCGGAATGAAATCAACCACGCGGGCAGCAGAAGTGGACCACTTGGAGAACCAGCGGTAAGGAGTGGGGTGGGCTGAGGGCCTGTGAGGCTTTCTTTGGACCTGGGTGACGGCTAGCTGAGACCTGTGTCTTTTCTGGCCTGTGCCAGACAACCACTGACTACTGTGAGATTCTAGTGTGGGAAGTCCTTCTGTGTGTGTGTTGCTTTTATTGATTAATAAAGAAACTGCTTTGGGCCAGTGGCTTAAGAGAGTGTAGCCAGGCTGGGAAAGGTATAGAGAGAGAGTAGGCAAAGTCAGTGAGAAGCCATAGAGCCTCCGCTGGAGCTTGCCAAAACTTTGCCGGTAGGCCACGACCTTGTGGTGATGCACAGATTAGTGGAGATGGGTTAGTTTAGGATGTAAGAGCTAGCCAAAAAGAAGCTAGAGCTAATGGGCTAAGCAGTGATTTAATTAATACAGTTTCTGTGTGATTATTTCGAGTCTGGGCAGCTGGGAACGAAGGAGCAGCTTCCGACCACAAGATTCCTCACCCAGGTTGTTTCCTCTTGGGTACAGGACTCTGTATATGGGCTGTCTGCTCTCCAGGGCTCCCTGTCAGCCTGGCCAAGACATTCTCAGAACTGTGCCGAGCTGCAGGACTTTTCTGTCCTACCGACCTTGGCCCCTCTCAGGTCATAGGCATCAGATGGGAACCACAGGTTGGTGCTTTCCTTGCCTATCCTACCTCCTCTCCTCTTTTGCCACTGCAGGCTTTCTCCTATAACCAACACCTTCACTTCCAACCCCGGCCATTGTAGAAGACAATGTGGAAGTCAGGAGGCCCTGCTTTGGCATGCTCTGGTCATCTTCTTTTCCTATGTTCTTATCGCCAACCATGGCGTCTATCAGCAGGATTGCAGTGATTGCCCACATGATGTTTAGGGACCACTGGACCTCATAAGGTACCCTCAACCACCGGGTGTCACCTCATTTCTAGCTTCCAGGAGGCCCTGACCTAAGGTTCTACCCCATCTCTGAATTCCTATCCCAAACCTTTAGGGACGTACCTAGATCTAACCTGGAGGGAGGCACCAACTACACTCTGTCATTTTGTTGGCTGGTTTTATGTCAACTTGACACAAGCCAGAATCTTGACACAAGAGAGGAAGGAGCCTTTGCTGGAGAAACTAACCTCTGTGAGATTGGGCTGCAGACAAGCCTGTAAAGGCATTTTCTGAATTAGTGATTGATGGGGGAGGGCCTAGCCCATGGGCGATGCTGTCCATGTGCTGGTGGTTCTGGGTTCTTTAAGCAAGCAGGCTGAGCAAGCAGTGAGGAGCAAGCCAGTAAACAGCTCACCCTCCATGGTAATTCTTTCTTTCCTTTAAAAACCTTTATTAGTGTGCTGTGCACTCAAGGTGTGTACGTGGGGTGAGAGTGCCACTGCACACACGTGGACATTAGTGCTCTCTTCCCACCTTTATGTGGATTTGGGAGCTCAAACCTGGGTCACTAGGCTCATACTTTTACCTGTCGTATTGTCATGATTGTGTGTGTGTGTGTGTGTGTGTGTGTGTGTGTGTGTGTGTAGGATCATTACTTTTTCCGTTAATGCTTGTTGGAATTCACTGATGTCTCTGGGACTGATGTTTTCTTTGTAGGGAGATGTTAGCTTTGCCAGCTAGACTCTTTTAAACCATTCGTCCATTTCACATAGGTTGTGTGACTCATTAGCTTACATTGTTTGTACCATTCCTGTCCATTCCTGTGCTCCTGTTCCGGGCGAGAAGAGCTGTAGCGACGGAGCCATGGGCTTCCTGATAATGGCAACTGGGGTTTCAGCCTTTCCTTTTAAAAATTCTCATTAGAAGTTTGTTTGTCTTATCGATCTTTATAAAATGAAGGAAGGAAGGAAGGAAAGAAGGAAGGAAGGAAGGAAAGAAAGACCGGTTATTAATCTCTTCAATTTACCCCATAGTTTTCTATGTAACGACTTCTGTTCAGATCTTATTACTCTTTTCTGTGCATTTTGGTTTTAATTTACTTTGGCTTATGGTTCCAGAGCGGACAATGTGTTTGCAGGCAATGGGCGGTGGTGGGCAGCAGTCAAGGCCAGTGGAATAGGAAGCCATGAGGTCATATTCTTTACTGGAAGTACAAGCAGAGAGAAAGAGAGAGAGAGAGAGAGAAAGAGAGAGAGAGAGAGAGAGAGAGAGAGAGAGAGAGAGAGAGAGAGAGAGAGAACTGGAAGTAGATGAGGCTATACAGTCTTTAAACTGCCCAGTGAGATGCTTCCTCAGGGATGAATGCATCCTTAGATTGCACCCCTAAACTTCTCCAAACAGCACCGCCACCTGGGGACCGTTGTTCAAATGCCCAAGCCTATGGGACATTTCTCATTTGAACTGTCACATGGAAAGCCGGTCATCATCTTGAGAACTCTCTGCTTCTCGAATATGGATCTTTCCCGCTACATCTTTAAGCATTGACTCAACATTTCACACATTTTGAGGTATTGTATTTTAATTTTCACAAAGTACAAAATATCACATTTATTTTATGATTTTTTTAGATCCATAGGCTATTTAGAAGTGTGTGATTTATTTTCCAACATTTCTTAATTTGGGGGATAAAAGCTATTTTTTTCTGGTTTTGATTTCTGATTTAACTCTACTGTGGCCAGCAAGTGTATTTTATGTGTTTTTATTTATCTTAAGTACACTTAAGACTTATTTTATGTGCAAATATGATCTTGGTGCCATGCTTCACATAAACTTGGAAGTCTGTATTCTTCTGCTGCACGCTCAGGAAGTGTGAGCGCGTTCCACAGAGAAGCTGTTCCTCATAAATGGGACCTCTTCGTTCCCTTCCTCAGCACTGGTGTGGCTGTCTTCTGTAGCTTCTCATTTTTAACCCACTTACCCTCATATTTAAAGTGGGTTTCTTGTAGGTAACAAATGCATCCAGCTTGATTGTCTGCTTCTTAAAATCAGACTGTGCGGGGCCTGATGAGATGACTCAGCAGCCCGCTGCCAAGCCTCACGACCTGAGTTCAATCCCCAGGAGGACTGATTCCCACAATTTGTTCTCTGACCGCCACATACATGTTGTGGCATGCCCAGCCCAGCATTCCCTCCCCCCAAGACAGACAGACAGACAGACAGACACACACACACACACACACACACACACACACACACACGTGCATACGTATGTACGTACGTAAATGAATTTAGTTAAAAAATTTACTTTGATGATGTAGATTTTTATAGTTTACAAAATTACCAATATGTTTACATTTAAATTTTTACCAACTTGCTATTTATATTGTCCCTCTGATCTTTGATCCTTTTTTCCTAACTTATTTTCAAAGCTGATTTTGTGTTGTCTGCCATACTGACTCATGTGTTAGTCAGCTCTCTTACACTGGCACAAAGCACTTGCGGGAGGACAATGTATTTAGGCTGGTGGATTTGGAGGTCCTATGGTGGGCTGGTCCCACTGCGTTCGGGTTTGTGGTGAGGCAGTACATGATGGGGGAGGGGTGCTGTGGAAGGAAGCTGCTAAGCTCTCAGTGAACAGGGAGATAGAGAGAGGAGAATGAGTGCTGAGTGTGGTGTCCCATGTCCCCTTCAAGGACCTAGCTCCCTTTGACCAGGCTCCAATTCATAAAGGTTGCACCACCTACCAGTACCACTGCAGGCTGGAGATAAGCCTTTACCTAATGGGCCTTCGGTATGCAAACCACAATAATTTAGTCTCTCTTTTTGTTGTATTTTGTCATTAATCTGGGCATCTATGCGTGTATATTTAGTTTATGAAGTCTTCAAATCATATATGTATCGTGTCATATGAGAACTTTATAGTGACATTTTCCCATTTCTTCTATATTTTTTGCTTTTTTTTTAAAAAAAATTGACTTGTCCATACACTATAAACTATACACCATCACTTTCAAAAACTGTAAGCCAGACCTTGTCTTCTAAAGAGATGGGGGGAAGGCTTTCTACATGCATCCTCCAGTTACAGCTCCTGTCCTTTGTTCCCCTTGGTGACCAGATTCTTATCCAAATGGTTCTAGCTGTTCTCCGAGTCCCTGTCTGCTGGCAGTCCAGGGTGTGTGTGTGTTGGGCGGGGAGCATCCCTGTCTGCTGGCAGTCCAGGGTGTGTGTGTGTTGGGGGGGTGGGGGAGCATTTCACTTGTAGGTTTTTGAACAGTGCTTTTCCTGGGTAAAAAATTCTATGTTGACATTTTTTCTTCCTTGCCTTGTACTAGCTTACATCATGATGTCTCTTTTCCTGTGGCTCTCCCAGCTCCCCATAAATTTGCTGTCATATTTTTCTGTTTTGTTTTTCTGTATGTAAAGTGCCTAGCTCTCTACCTTTAAGGTTTCCTTTGTATTGTGATTTCCAGGATTTCTATTGTGGCATACTTTGGACTTGTTCTTTTTTAAATTCTTTATTTTTTAACCCTTGGGTTTATTTTACATTATTGAGACAGGTTTCACTATATCATCATGAAACTCGGTATGTAAAACAGGCTGACCTCAAACTCACAGAGATCCTCCTGCCTCTGAGGACTGCATTAAAGGGATGCTCAGCTATCTTTTGGACTTACTGAACTATGTACATCAATAAGTTTAGTATTCACCAAATTTTGGAAAATTGTGTCTTTCTTCTTCAAGCTCATTTATGCCTCTCCCCATTTCCTGGCCAGAAGTCACTGACACAGGTTTCCTGCCCCTCTGTCTTTCATTAATTCATTGTAAATAGTTTATAATCCTAGTCTTTTTCCTTCCTTTCCTTCCTCCTTTCTCCCTCCCTTTCTTCTTTTTTCCTTTTTTTTTTTTTTTTTTTTTTTTTTTTTTTTTTTTGGAGGAGAGAGAGGATTGGGTCTCTCTTATATAGCTCTGGCTGTCATAGAACTCACTATGTAGACCAGGCTGACTTCAAATTCAGAGATCCTCCTGTCTCTGCCTCTCAAGTTCTGGGATTAAAGCGTGAGCTACATACCTACTTTATTCCTATATTTTCAAGGTCTCTCATTTCATTTTTCCTTCTGCTAGGTCCAGTCTTTTCATCCTACTCCGTCTATTCTTCAATGAACACGCTATGTTAATTGTTAGTATTTCCACTTGTTTTTGATGTATTCTATTTTCTTTCTCTCATGTCATGTTTTTCTCTGCCTTACAGAAAAAAAAGGAATATCCTTACAACAGCCACATCACTGTTCTACCGTGCTAACACTGCTGTCAGTGAGTCTGTTTCTGCTGATTGATTTGACCCTGATTACGAAATTTCTACCCCTGTTAGTTTTTGCTTCAAGGCTACAAAATGGTACCGAATATCCTTATAGCTGCGGCATTTCATTATGTGAACCGTGTAGGACTTTTTGGGGGTGCATAGTAACTTGGGATGCGATAAAGTGAATACTTTTTGAACTTTGTCCTGGCAGACCCAAAGCAACTTTGGGTTTAGGTATAATTAATTCATCACCAATGCTAAAGCAACAGATTATCTCCTGACTTCTCTACCAAGGATCCGATGTGTTGGGAGGGCTGCTTCCGGTCTTGGGCTCTGAAGTGTGTTCTGTTTTCCTGGTGGATCTTTCTCCATCTGAAAGGTCTTTCCTTTTTTTCTAATTTTACTTTTTATTGATTCTTTGTCGATCCCACTCCTCTTCCTAACCCTTGGCATCTGTCCTATGCCCTTGCAACACCCTTCCCGCCAAGATAAAACAAAACAAAATGTAAAAGAAAAAGAAAAGGAAGTATCTTGTCGTGGAAGGTGTGGTGTGACTCAGTGGGTCATGCAGTATAAAGGCTTTTGTTTTGTAAGCATGTGCAGGGATCACCCACTAAGCAGGTCTCTACCGACCTGCAGCGGTGTTCCGGTCTTCCCGTAGGCCCATCCCTCCTCTCCATACCCTGTCTTACAAACTCAGGCTCCTTGGCCTCTGACTCGCCAGCTCACCCAGGCTTCCAGGTTATGTTTCAGCTGCCGCTCCCTTTGTTGGGGTCTGAAAATTACTTCTCTCTCATGAATTGTTCCTTCTCTCTGGGACCACATGCATGGCCAGTTTATTGCACAATGGCTGAAAAACTGCCGCTTGTGACCAGCGCCTTGGGGTTCTAGCTTAAGCATGGCTACATCCGGCCTTTGTTATTCACCCAGGCTGGAAGCAGAAGGCTCCACTACAAATGCCTTGTAACATTGTCTCCCTTCTGCTTTCCTGTCTTCGTCTTTGCTTGTCCTCCAATCCACTTAGGAACATTTGCATAATCTCACCTGTGCTTCCGTCTGTTTCTCCATCCTTTCTCTCCTTTGGTTGATTCATCTAGCCTTGTACTGAGGTGTCTGCCTGTCTCTGTACAGTCCTAATCCTGAACCCCAGGCTCAGAGGACTGCCCCTCCTTTCTAAAAAAAGACAATCTTTTTGTTACATTTTTTTTGTTTGTTTTTGTTTTGTTGTTTTGAGACAGGGACTTACTATGTAGCCTTGACAGTACTGGAACTCTGTGGGAATTGCTACCCCGAGTTATATTTCCCTGCCCCCATTTGAGGTGCTTATCTGCAAAGAATCATAACTTCCCTCTGCTCCTGGAGTTGGATGAGGAAGTTTGAGTGCATGTGATTATTCCTTGATCCCTGCTGGGGTCAGGTGACAGTCCCTACTGGGGACAGGTGAAGGTTGAATGCACGTGATCAGTCCTTGACCCCTACTGGGGTCAGGTGAGAGTCCCTCCTTGGGTCAGGTGACAGTCCCTTCGCAGCCCCCTCCCCATTTGGTGCCATGGTATAAAAGCTAGCCCCAGCAGAACAATAAAAAAGCTGCTGTTTCACCTCAACCTCGTGCTCTGTGGATTTCATTCAACCTGGACACCCTCCGCCGAGACTCGTGGTTCCAGACCGTGCTGGCGCGGTAGAACTCATTATGTAGACAAGTCTAGCCTCAGTCTCTTAGAGACCTGCTGGCCTCTGCCTCTTGAGTGCTGGCGGCAAAGGCGTCCCCCGCCCCCCAACACCTGTCTGGTTATGGTTTATATTTATTTAGTGTGCGGTGCCACAGGTGTGTTTTGAGCACAGGTGCAGGTCAGACGGCAGCTTCAGGAATAGTTCTTGCTTTCCATCACGTGGGTCTTGAGGCCTGAACTCAGGATGTCGGGCTCGGCAGCAGGTGTCTTTACCCAATGAGTCATTGCTGCTGTTGGAAATCTCCTTTGGGATGTCTTCTAGGCTACTCGCCATGCCCCCAATGCTCTGGAATCACTCTTCCTCATCTCAGGTGCCTCCTCCTACACACAGTCTTTGTTTTAACAGTGTGGTAAATTCTGAAGCTCATTGTCTTAGTCTATTTGGGATTCGATAAGTAAAGGCCATGGACAGGGTGACTTATATAAACAACGAAGATATTCTCTCATGGTTCTGGAGGGTAGGAAGACCCAAGATCAAGGTACCAGATTTGGCATCTGGTCAGTTTTTGTTGTTGTTGTTGTTTTGTTTTGTTTTTGTTTTTGTTTTTGTTTTTCAGATGGGTGTTTTCTCACATGCCCCAAAAGACAGACTCCCTTGATTTCTTCTGTACTAAGTGAATCCTATGAGGATTCTCCCTGACCACGTCTCAGAAGGCCCTCCCTCCTACTACCATCTCCTGCTGGAAGCTCTGTCTCCATGTGAATACTGAGGAGACACAGACACTTGGACCACAGCCCCCATCCTTAGAGAGACTCAAGCTGAAAAGCTTGGAGTCATTTTCACGTCCCCACTGCTCCTCCGACATCACATCTCTTAGTAACTCCCGCAGGCTCTGATCCAAACGATGTCTTCCCAGGTTTGTATCTTCTAGCACTGGCTCCACCTCCCCGTGAGTCTCTGTGGTTATCCCCTCTCACCTGGGTATCGCAGAAGTCCTTTGCATGGCCTCTTCTCTCCTCAACCTCCAAAGACATCTCTTTAAAAATGATCATCTTTCTTTTTCCCTCATGCGTATATGTAGTGTGTGTGTGTGTGTGTGTGTGTGTGTGTGTGTGTGTGTATCGATTTGCAAGTGTGTAAATTCACATGTGTGTGCATATGTCTGTCAAGGCTGATTTCAGGAATCCCCTTGGAATGTTCTTGACTTTATTCACTGAGCAGGGTCTCTCAGTGGAAGCGAGTGAGAATTTGCCATATGAGCTTGCTCTGGGAAAGTGAGTACCAGAATTGCATGCAGGCTGCCGCACCTGCCTGGCTTTTGAGCAGGTTCTGGACTTCCCACTGTGGTCCCCATGCTCGCCCTCAGTGCTTTACCCACTGAGCCAGCTCCCCAGCTTTTTAAGAGCTCTTAAAAATTTCAGTCATGTCGTTTCACTTCCTGGTTCAAAGACCCTCAGCAGCTTCCTGTCACGTTTAAACTAAAATCAAAGCATCTAACTGGGCACAGCAGCACACGGCTTTAATCCCAGCACTCAGAAGGCCGAGGCAGCCCCCTGTCTGTGTCTGAGGCCAGCCTGGTCTACATGGTGAGACCTTGTCTCAAAGCAAACAGACAAGCAAACAAAGCAAGTCCATTATCTTCCCACAACCTGTTAGACCAAACAAAAACATCGCCAGCACCTCTCTCTTAATGTCCCAGCATCCCCCTTCCTTCTATCTGCTGCAGCCTGCAGTGGGTTCACTAATTTTCGAGTCCTGAACACAGTGAAGATTTTTATCTCCTTCACAGGCCTTTGCACATCCTTCTCCGCCCACACACACCGTCTAATCTTTGATGTAAATCTTTTCTTTCTTATTACTTAGATCTTACGTCAAAACTATCTTTTCAGAGCCATCTCTCCTGAGCACCTACTAAAAGAACCTTCTTGCCTGCATTGATTTCATATGCCACTAATCCCTTCTATTTTGTTGGTGACCGTGTAGAGGACCTGAGCTTGGTTCCCAGCACCATGTCGGGCTGTTCACAGCCACCTCCAGGGAATAAAACTCTGTCCTCTGTCCTGGAACATTATACTCATGTGCACACAAACACACATATACATATAATTAAAGCACAATAAAATTTTTTTAAAGGGTTGGACGTTATTGGATGAGGGCTATGCTGATGGCTTACTCTGCCCAGGAGAACATTCTGGAAATCAGGCTATGCTAGTTCTGAACCTTGCAGGCTTCTAGTCTTCTTCTTGGACCCAGCACCTGCCTTGTGCTGGCATGGAGTAGGAAACTGAGTTACTCCAGGCCATTTCCGTCCCTGTCCCCACCTGACTGACTAGGAGCCATCTTCAGACAAGGCGGGCAGAACTGCTGAGTGGGTCTGTGGACAAATGGCCATTAGAAAGCCTTTAGCCATGAGCATGGCTGCTTATGTGGCAAAGCTGTCCCACTAATTGAAATCACTCACAGGCTCAGCTATCAACACAAGCTCCTGCAGGGCCAGGAATCCTGCTCATGGTTGTACTGTTGGTAAGCTGTTATAGCAACATAATTGAGTGGGCCAGGGGTGGTTGTGCATACCTGTAATCTCAGGGGTTGGGAGACTGAGACCTGAGGATTGCCCCAACTTTGAGGCTAGCCTGTGCTATAACTTGAGTATGAAGCTACCTGGGGCTATAGTATAAGACTTTGTCTCAAAAACAAAAACCAGAAAACAGTAATATGGTATTTTGAGATGGACCGAGGATTTTGTTAAGGGACTGAGTTGTGACCACCGAGGCCTTCTCCGTGTTTCCTGAGGCAGGGGTAGGTAAAGGATGGAGGGGCTTTTGGTTCTTCTAAGAGACTGAAGGGTACACTCAACTCTCTGAGGAGGGGTGACACCACAGGTCCTTCCCCGAGAGGAGCAGAGGGAATCCCAGGCTGCAGAAAGGAAAGTGGAGGAACTCCATTACCCCTGGCCCCTTCCTGGCAGTCCTGTTATCATATCAACCTCTTGTTTGCTTAAAGTGACTCCTGGCCTCATTCTAAGGAGACGCCATTTGGGCCGCATAGAAGCACAGCAGAAGCCAGATGAGCTTGGCAGGAGTATTAATCACCTAAAACTCCAAAACCAACCAGCTAAACGCAAAAGCAAGTGACGTCCAACCAACCAGTCCATGATACGTGCTGTGGGCTTTCACCAGCAGCAGGGACAGATGGAGCCCTAATGAGGTGCTCCTTGAGCCAATTAGACATCTTGATGGAGCAGAAAGCTTTCTGGTCATCTCGGAAGGACGTGAATAATTCAGATATTGGAAAGCCCTGCAACAATAGTATTTTAACAAAAAAATATTCTTGTCTTCAGGGAGCTGGCACGTGCTATTGAAGTGCCCGATGCCTGCAGCTGGTGTCGCGGTCACCACCATCTCCCCAGCTCCTAGGACAGCTCCTGGGAGGTTCTCAATCTGTGAGTGAGTAGATGAATGAACAACCGTGCTCCAGGATTTGGCTGTGGGTAGAGCCCCAGTGTAGGCAGTTGCCGTTAGACATGCATAAACACAAACAGCTGCCACTCATAGGCAAGTATGTTATTCTGAGACACGCGCGCGCGCACACACACACACACACACACACACACACACACACACACACACTCACACTCACCAGCTGTCTTACTAGGCAGCCCAGGCCTAATAGGGAGCAAGGGAACACTGGATACCTCTTGAGGGGCATGTATCCGAGAGCTAAGGTATCACTCTTGGCAGGGTGGTGGTTCAAACCTCTATGTCCTCCTGGTCAAGTCTTCTGTTAGAAGCTCCTGATAGCAGCAGAGGTGAGGCCTGGGGTAGGAGGGGAAGACAACAGTACAAGCAGTGGTGTTTACTGTATACCAGGCACCACTTATAGGGCTGGACAGAGTGCTCAGTGGTTAGGAGCACTGGCTGTTCTCCCAGATAACCTGAGTTTGGGTCTCAGCATCCATACCGTAGCTAGCAACTATCTGTAACTCTAGTTCTAGGGGACCCGATACCCTCTTCTTGCCCCTGCTGGCACTGCAAAAACTTAGTACACAGATATCCGTGCAGCCAAAACACCCATACATGTAAAATAAAAATAAATCTTAAAGCCCTCTTGTGTATTGCTTTGTTTTCATCTTTATAGCCCATTACATGAATGGCAAAGGTGAGATAGTGAAGAAGAACTGGTACCCTCTATCCACATACTTAGAAATTTATCAGAGGTAAGGATTCAGACCCAGGTCTGTGTGTGTCACACTTCCTGAGGCTGAGGATTCAGACCCAGATCTGTGTGTCTCACACTCCCTGAGGCTGTGCCCATAACTATCTCCACTGATTTTCTGGCACCCACCCTCCACTTCTCTGGGCCTGGCTCATAACATCTTTCTTCTTGGGACCAGCTGATAGTCCATTTATACCTGGATATTTTCCAAATGGCTCATCCTTTTGCTGTGGTTCTTTATTTGTGTAGTTCTGACAGGCTTAGCCAAGAAAGGGCTCCTCTTCCTCCCTCATTCCAGGTCATTGTGGGGCTCCTTATGAGTCTCATCATCATTCCCATCACCCCATCATACATAGACACCACTTCTTCAAAGGACAGACATGTTCCATGCTACACCCAAGTTCAAATAGACATACCTAGACCAGAGGAACCTTTGGATTTAACACACATGCACTATACACTTCACATACATGTACACAGTCATCCAAGCACCATGTATACAGAGGAGCCTCATGTCAAATACGTGTGAGACTTCCATTCACATGAACACACAGGTCCATACATACAGTACATAACTGACGTAATAGTACACTGGAACCCAACTCCACACTCACAGGCAAGCCACACATAATACATGAATAGGAATAGCACACCTAGGGCATATGAACATACCCCTAGCCTCATGCCCCTTCCGCCTCACCCTCACTCACAAACCCATACACCAACCCTCCACCCTGCCCCATAGCTACTCCCCTGCATGGTGACAGGGTGGCTATCAAGTCTGGGCAGCAACTTCTTTGTAGTCCTCCATCTCCATGGCCGGGAAACTCCCTGGTGTGTATGGAAGAAAATGAAGAGAACTTTGGGCTGAGTTAAACAGGAAGTAGTAAGCTATGGGAGAATGAGTACTTCCGGTTCTGCCAACCATCCCCAGTGCTAGGGTTTAGGAGTGAAATCGTGGTCATTCAGCCTCGTCACCAAGGAAAAGAATATCTGGGGAGTCAAGGGCCCTTATAGACTCTCTGGTGGTTGGAGCCAGAGAGCAAATAAAAACACAGTTGAAAAAGAAATTTGAGTCAGAGGTGGTGATGCACACCTTTAATCCCAGCACTTGGGAGGCAGAGGCAGGAGGATCTCAGTGAGTTCAAAGTGAGCCTGGTCTACAGGGTGAGTTCCAGGACAGCCAGGGCTGTTTCACAGAGAAACCCTGTCTCAAAAAAATTAAAAAACAAATGAACAGAAAAAGAAAAAAAGAGAGCTCACTAGATTCATTCTCTCTCTCTCTCTCTCTCTCTCTCTCTCTGCTTATGTATGGGGATGCATATGTTTATGCATAAGAACACCCTAGGGTGTGCATCCTTAGGTTCTGTTCATCATTGTTTTCTTTTGAGACAGTGTTTCTCACTGGCCTGAAATTTGCTAAGTAGACCTGCCTGGTTGACCAGTAAGCCCTTGCTGTCTCTGCTCTGATTTTGTTACAGTGATCAAATTCAGGCTCTTATGTTTGCAAGACAAGTGCTTTACCAACCAAGTCCTCTCTTCAGCTAGATTTAAAAAAATAAGACATAAATAGCCAAGAGCTAGACTGGAGAAGCTGTTTTTTGTTGTTCTTGTTTTGTTTTGTGCTTTTGTTTGTTTGAAACGGTTTCTCTGTGTAACAGCTCTGACTGTCCTGGAACTTTGACAGGGTGGGAACTTCCAGGTGCGGCCTGTTGCAGGCCCTCGTGTGGTTGCTTGCACAATACTGTACAGGTGCTGTGGCAGTGAGGTTTTCAGGTAAGGTAACCAGGTGCTTACAAAAGGAGGGGAACCCAAGGTCTACCAGCTATTAAGTAACAAAGAAGAGGAGCTGAGAATTGCTAAACCTGGAAGATAGGTCCAGAGAAGCTGGGCTTGGCGTTCATAGTTTATTCTGGGGCCTTGGATGCTGTGGGATAATCCTCTTCCATTTACACTTGAAGATGTCCTAGGTCATAGCAACCCATTAGTTGTACCAGGTCTTCAGGCTTGGAGAATGGGGAGGGTTTATGAGTCTTGTGATGATGTCTTGTGCATTCTACTGGTATTAGTGGAATATTAGCTTCGGACAGGACCTCAGAAGTAAGAGGACCGCTCACCACTCTACAGCCTCCTTTGGGACGAACGGTTGTGGCTGTGCTAGGTGTCTCACTGGTTTTCTCAGTCCCTTGGCAGCAGTGTTTGACACTCTATAGGTGTACAGTTAGCATTGATGGGAGGAAACGATAGACTTCAAGTGGCTTCAGGGGTCACAGGAATGGTGTGCTCACGCCAGAGAACTTTAGTATTTTTCTTATGTTACAGTCTCAGCGATTTTTTTTTTACTTGAATCTGTTCTTCTGACTATAACCAGGTACCTTTTCCAGTCTGTTTGTCCAACCAAGTTAGTTTAAATGTCAGCGTGACACAGTCTGTAGTCACCCGAGAAAGGAGTCCCAATGGAAGAATTACCCGGGTCAGATAGGCTTGTGGTCCTATCTGTGGGGGATTGTCTGACTATGAACTGTAGCAGGGTTCAGCCCACTATGGGTGGAATCATTCCCTGGAAAGGCAGTGCTGGGCGATGCTAGCTAAGCATGAGCCAGCGAGCAAGCCAGCAAGCAGCCTTCCTCTGTGGTTTCTGCTGAAACAAAGTCTTTCCTCCCCAAAGTTGCTTTTGAGCAGTGTGCTTTGTCACACCAACAGATGAAACCAGGACACTGTTGTGCCACGACGGCACTGTTATTTACAGTGTCACAGGCAGTCGGGCCTGGCGGGACCTCGGAAGAAATCTGTGCATCATGTCGGGCAAGATTTACCTTCTGACCTTCTGTGTCATCTCTAGTGCAACAGCAATGGCTATTGGCAGAGCTGTGTGGAGAAAGGTTGAGACAGGGGAGGAAGAGTGCCTCATTGATTAGTGATGCCTCATTGATCAGTGATGTCTGTCATGGATGTAGTAGGAATGGCTAGTGGCAGCACACATGCCAGGCATTTTCTATTGCTCATTTCTTCTAAATCCTTTATAGTTGAGAATACTGAAGGCCATTTGAAAAGCTATATGAAAACCTGCTCCTGCAGAAGTTTTTAAATAGAGTCTCCATATAGTGGGGGAGGCAGTGTCCCAACTAGATATTATATGCTACCAAAGGGAAAAAAAAACCCCAGTCCCAGGACAGGTTGCATCTTTTTGAGTCATCAGCCAAAGGAGTCCTGTAGGAACCCCCTAACCCTACAAACTATAGCCAATGATATAGGTTACCTTTAATAACTTGACAGTAAGATCCTATTATGGAACACAATGTATTCTTCTGGAACCGAACATGGAGAAATTTAGCTGGAGTTTTGACTGAAATCCGACTAGAAGCTTCATCCTTATTGGCTAGCATCCAGAGTGCTAAAAGGTGCTGTGTACACTACTGGAGGAGAGAGGTCATCATCAAATTCCCCCAGCTGAGTGAGTTGTAATAATGACCCACCTGCAAGCTATGCCCATGGTTGCAACCATGACACAATGTGAAGGGGTTAACCAACCACGTCTTCAAAAGTAGATTGAAGGCCCACTCCATGAGATGAGATGTAAGCCAAAGCTGAAGTGTTAGCAAGTCCTTTAAGGAACCAGCATTTCCCAAACTCAACAGGGCAGACACCTGAGTGAACTCATAGAAACTATGACAGCATGCACAGAATTTGCACAGGCTCACCCTAGACAGAATCCCAGGATGGAGGGGAATTAGGCACAAAGTTCCACCTCTAGCCAGGAAGTGATTTGCAAATGATAGCTGCTTGCAGAAGGAAAATCGTTCTCTCCAATGGAGTATCCCTGTATGTGTCAGCCACACTCCATGGTGGGCCCCATGCTCAGGAGTACTTGGCCAACACAAATCAGACTGCAATTTTTGGTCGCTTTTTTTTTTAAATAAAGAGAGAGAAAGAACACAAAATTGGATGGGTAGGAAGAGGGTAGGCTGGTTAGTTTTATGTCATCTTGACACGAGATGGAGTCATCTGAAAGGAAAGAAGCACAATTGAGAAAATGCCTCTACAAGACCAGCTTTAGGCAAGCCTGTAAGACAATCTCTTAGTTAGTAATTGTGGGTGGTGCCATCCCTCGGCTTGTGGTCTTGAGTTCTATAAGAAATCTGGCAGAGCAAGCCATAAGGAGAATGCCAGTTCTCTGCAGTCCTCTATGGCTTCTGCATTAACTCCTGCCTGGGGTCCTGCCCTGTGTGAGCTCCTGACAGCCTTCAACAGTGAATGATATATGGAAGAGCAAGCGAAATAAACCTGCTCCTCCATGAATTGCTTTTGGTAATGGTGCTCAGTAACAACTATTGTCACCCTAAGACAGTAGGGGAGGATTGGGGAGTAGTCAGGGAACGGCAAAGAACATGATAAAATATGCTGTATAAGCCAGGCACGGCAGTGCATGCCTTTAAAGCCAGCCCTCAGGAGGCAGAGACAGGTGGATCTCTGTGAGTTCAAGGCCAACCTGGTCAAATGGGGTGAGTTTCAAGACATCCAAGACTACACAGAGAGGCCCAGTCTCAAAAGACTACATGAAATTTCTAAAGAATCATAAAAAAAGGAACATTGAAGTCCTTTTTTTTTCCGTGAAGTTTGTTGCTGACCACCAACAATGGGGGACCCTTTAGAACACCTCAAAAGGTCTCATATCTTCTGAAGGAACACTGGGCTTAGAGCAGATTATGGACGTGGAGTTGGCTGAAAGATTGGTTTATATGTCTTCATGCTTTTATGCTTGTTGGTGGAGTGGCTGAGCCATTTCTCTTCTTTCTGAGTTTGAATTTCATATGTAAAATGGAAATAAAATTACCACGTGTCAAGGTTGCTAGGGAGAGTGAAG